>NC_142830.1:0-318287 GCF_057945365.1 Rhopilema esculentum
CACTCTCCCGCTATAATCATCACTCTTATACTGAGATTTGAATTTATCACCCATCAGTTCTTCCACCAACTGCCCAACATTGAACATGCTCACGTCTTTACTTTTGTCACTAACCACCTGACACAATTAAAGCGATTAGCCTATAAATCAACCATGGGACATTTAATGTAGGCCAGACGTGCACGTTTTGCAACAGTAATTTCTTCCTTTTAAAATACAATCTTCTTTAAAATTTCAAACCATCGCTTAGACAGTAGAAATGATGAAGATACCTTATGTTTTACAGCCTCGCAAATATCAACTAAGATATTTCACCGTACGGATATATCAAAACAGAATCACTGAGAAAGTTCATTTTCGTATTAGGGGTATTCTTTCCCTTGACAATGAATTTTCAAGTTTACAATTGTAACAGCCATTAATGCAAGATAAGACTTTTGGTTTAAAAAACCACAAGTTTACCAAGAAGGGGGTTTTCTTCAAACGAAAACAACTTAGAAAAGACAGTGAAGAAACACAACATTTTCTACAAAATTTCGCTATGTATTTAAAGGGCCTGGTTTGTAATGTCTGGGGATCTTTAAAAAGATTGCTTGATAACTTTGATAATTGCTTGCTTTATCTCCTTTACCATAAAATGAGAGTTTTCTGCAACATCGATAAAGTAAGGTATGAATCTACAGTCCAAGGTTGTGTAAACTTACGTATAGAAGCTGCATCACTGGAGCATTACGTGGAAGCTGAAACAAAACATTAATAATATTTTATAGACTGAAATTAGGAGCAATCTTATCATACCATATCACCTCGATGTGACATGATATGATGTGACACGATACTCTATCGGCTAATGTAAATAATAAAAACAGAAAAATATTTACAAATCTACCAGACCACTCTCCATACGGGTCGTGCTTCAATTGCCATTAAAGTAGATGAATACTTCCACCCCTCAACCCAGCAGCAACCGGAAAGATGGCACCTAACAAGCCCCAACCAGGTCCAGAAACAGACCTCATCAAGATACATAGAGTAATGTTTATTTTTAAAATATTAAAAATATGAGTCCTATCAGAGGTCAAATAAGGGTGCAAAATACAGAGGAGCATTTCCGTTGATTGTATTCACTTACCGCTGCATAAAGGGAACAGAGAAGGTCGACAGTGAGAAAGTCCTTCATTTTGACTCCTTCGTTTATGAAAAGGGAAACAAAGTCAACTTTGTCATCAATCAGGGCAGTAAACATTGATTCGTGCAAATGCTCCATCTAAAAAAGAAATTCTTGATTTTCAATATGCCAAAAGCTGAAACGCATGAAAAGCATCAGAGGTCGAAATTTCTGCAACTGCTAGAAGCGCTAGCTAGTCATAATAATCAAATCTGCCATGAAAAAGATTCGTTTAATTCAAATGTCCTTGTTTCATCACCACATTAGAGTTTACTCATATAATTATTGATAGAAATAGTCTAAAATGATGACAGGAGAATTTACACCTCTGAAAATGTCAATTGAACAAAGGCGACGTTATCCTGAACCCAACCCATGCGGTGAATTAATAAAATGAAAATAAATGACGAATCAAAGTAATGAAATGAAGAAGGAGTAAGGGCAGCCGAGCTTTTAAAGGCAGCTTGTCCTTGAGCATTGCGAGACGTATTAAGCTAGAAAAGTTAACGAAATGTGTTCAATTTTGGCCTTCCTATTGAAGGCAGCTGCCCATATTTTGGAAAAAAGTATTGCAATTTTGTTTTAGGACACAAGAAAGAGTATCTGACGTTTTACAAGTAAACTGAAGGCAAATAGTTAGAGCCAACAAGTAACCATGACCCTAATCTCAGGCTAGATAGGTGTATAACACAGACCCTACCTCGATAAGCTGCCTATGGCCTTCGATAAATATCTCACTTTTGGCAACATCAATACGATTCCAGGCGAGAGCTAGTCGCAGTTGAGACTGAATGTGTTGGTTGGCTGCAAGAAAATTTCTTTGTCATCAAAACTTCGTAACAAAATGCATATGAGTCAAGTAGACCAAATACTTATTCCAAATCAAGGTAAAACGTCAGAAGAAGAGGATCAGGCAAACGAGAGGTTCGTTTCATTTGGTTTCAAAACAGTACAAAACATAGGATTCGGCAACTTTCAGAAAAACTCATAAAAAATCTCGCTACACTTCAATTTGTTCAAAAAAAGTAAACGCATACCTTTGAGAAGAGCTTTGAGAATGGCCAAATCGATATCCTGGGAGCTGTTATCATCTTTCAAACGATATACAGAGACCTTCAAGAAGAATTATATTTTCGTTGCTTTACGCTTTTCTTAGGACCAATGTAAATCAAACAAGACAATTCTCTTTCAATTTGAAATTTTCATTAAATTTGAAACTTTCATTTCTTTAAATTTAAAAAGGATCAAAAAGAGAAATATCACATGACTATGAATCCATGCATTATAAAATTAAGAGATTTGGTTTCCATGTTAAAACTTAGACTTTGAAACAACTAACGTATCGTCCGCTTTCGTCTTAGGTGGATGTAAGTTACAAAAATACATATTACCATTTTCCGGTCACGTAACAGCTCTTCAATTTGTTGATAAACCCTGTCTCTACTTTTTTCTCCAAAAACTTTTTCAACCTGCTTTTTCACATCATCGACAAAATCCTCATCAATCTCTTGAATTTGTTTGTTGGCATTGCTAAAATATACAAAATAATGATAATAATAATTCATATCTTCGTTTTCAATTAAATACGTTCGCTTAACTAAAGTTACAAATAATTATAACAAATAAAACAAGAAAACTTATGCAGGATAAACACTATAACAGTTACAACATTGCAGTAACGACACTGTGTGTCCCATGCCTCATCGTCTCAAAACGAAACGTATAACATGTTAAAGAAATCTCAGAAATGTATAAAAGCTTTTAAAAGATTGCTCGCGTTCCTCATTTTGACGTATGCCTAAAGAAAGCTCAATCTACATTTAATCACATATGTACTAAAGTGCATATTCTCTTTTGATTATTGATCAAAAAATTTTGGGGTTTAATACTCGAGCATTTTTAAAAATTGGAGCTTTTTCAGTACGAATTTACAATTTGAAGCTAATCAACATGTTCTCGTCTAGTGCTTCAAGAGTATTTACGGATAAGTGCTTTAGTTCTATTTCATTTGCGTAGGAATTCTCTAGTAACAAAAAAAAGCCAGTAGGTTTGGAATTTTTTTTGGTTTTCCTTTGCAGCATTTTACTGTAGATACAGATGTGGCAATCCATAACCTCCGTTGATTCTTTGAAAAGAAAAAACTGCATGCAATATGGAATTACAATTCGTATGGATGGTTAGAATAATACTAACAATTTCACATGCTTGAATGCAAAAGCGACCACATCGGCAGCTCTTCCAGACCCGTCTATCACAACAGCCGGCACACCTTTTTTTATTGCTTCAGCCATCGTTGCGATCGTATTCGGACCGCCCTCTAAGCACAGAATCACAACCGGGATTCCGATGGAACCTAAATCAGAGAAAAATCGAAACTTAAAACTAGCCAAAGAGGATATCTTAATGCTGGTTTAAATAGAAAGCGTTTCAGCGCTAGATAAAAATTACCAGATTAAAATTAAAATAAGGTATGCAAGTTATCTAAATAATGGACAGTTAGATGTAGAAAAAAAAATAGAACACACCAGCACTTGAGGAAGATTCAGTCTTTAAATTGTGCAGAATGGCCCCTTCTAGTGTTGAGCGCAGGCCAATTTCAACGCCATATTGTCCAATGGTGCCATTATCAACAAGAATGAAATGTGAATGGTTCATGTCCAATGGGGCTTTACTTGGATCGGACGTCGCTGTTGTGTACGAGGCTGGATAGCACCCTTTTCCATTCTAAATGGATTTGATAACACAACATTATGAAAAATTTGTAACACCTTGCTACATAAGTCAATGACAGTCATATTGAAAGATGCTCAAACAACATTGAAAGGTTTAGATTTCTGAAACCTTGTGTTGCTTTAGCAAACGCTTCAAGGTTCAATTGAATTATCGCACATACGAATAACAGAATCGTACTGAACACATGTTTCTACTAAGTTATTCAGGCAAGTAAACTGCACGGGATTAACAATGTCCTTATTTACAACTTCATTTAGCTAGCATATATGTAGTATTTAGTCATAAAGTTGGGGATGAAATATGTTGGGTCTTGTTAGATGGCAGACAACACAAAAATAAACGTAGATTGTCTTTATATTTTAAAATCAGTTAATAATGATACTGATGAGTTTTGTGTTAGAAAGTCATATGCACGTGTCAGACAGAAAATCTTCTAGCCAATATGTTGTAAAATGTTTGCTTTTTTCAAAGCTATATTTTTCTTGTATCTGTATTGGTCATTGGTTTTTAAACAACAACACTATTCCATTACGTTTTTTATCAAGATCTAAGTACCATGTTCAACGAATTTTTTAAGCCACAGCATTGTCAAATTTAACTGATTCAAGGAAAAGTTCGAGTATATAAAAAAGATATCGAGAGTATGGTTGAGAGTATAGCGGCTAGACATTGTTTTTCGCACTCAGCTTGTACAAGCGCGTTGGTTGTAATTGCTGGACTGCTTTCACCATTATTTGCCCTCCTGCACTACAGACACTGCAAAGATCATAAACCAGACACGGTTTGCTGGGGAATTAGGACGTTAAACAAACCACTACATCCAAACGTGCCAGAGGTTCATCGTTATAAAAATGGCCTAAGTCAAAGACTTTTGTTTTTCACGTCACGGAAATTTTTCAAATCACGGATTTCACGTTATAGAAATTCTAACTGTACTTTCCAGTTACTATATTATCCAGTTACTATATTACTATATTATAAATGTTCCATAGAGCAGTTGCAAAAACACACCGAGCCTTAACCTGCAATGGATGTGCCCAGCTTTGCCATATCGGCAATGTATCAGTAACTGAACACAAACGGCTGGAGAAAATCAAAACCTGGTACTGCCCTACTTGTACTAACAAGCAAATCTTGGAAAGTAAAGATTTGTTACCCTTTGCAGATTGCAGCAACCTGCAAGAATTTTTCCATTGTGCAGGTCAAACTAATGACAATGGAGATACCTGGGATGCAATGTTTAATGAAACAATTGATCAACAGTTTTCAACAATTGATAGGACATCAACAGAAACAGCAGAAGAAAGGCTCTTAGAATTGCGTAACAAGGACAATAGAAATGTGCTAATCTGCCATCAAAATATAAACAGCATACAAAAGAAAATAGAAGACCTAAAAGAACTGAACAAATCCCTGAGTGCGCAAATTTTATTTATAACAGAGACGAAAATTGACAACACCTACCCAGATGAACAATTCAAAATAGAGGGTTACAGAATTTTTAGGGAAGATAGAAAGAAGGGTGGAGGAGGCATAATGGCCTATGTAACAGAGCAAGTAATATCTAAGAAATTGAAAACTCCAAAAAAATGCTATGAAAAATTCGAAGTTCTGGCATGTAGCATAGTGCTACCTGGAGTCAAGTTAATTGTTCTTTGCCTTTACAGACCACCAAAAGCTATTGGAAAGGAACACTTCCTTAAAGTCGAAAAAGAGATAAATGACATTGTAGGCTGGGCAGCAATGCAGGGAAATAAATTGGTAGTCCTACGGGATTTGAATTTAAATAGACTACAACCAGAGAGTACAGAGGGAAAAATACTTATTGGATTAGAAGAGGTACATAATCTGCAATGCATGATTGAAAGGCCAACCAGAGTCACTGATAAAACATAAACATTAATTGATGTAATTCTCACAAATATCCCAGATAATTTCCAGCTAAGCGGGGAGCTCGACTCCGGTTTAAGTGATCACTTTATGACATTTGGCCTGATGAATACACGTATCAAACAGCATAAAAGGAAAATTATTACCTTCCGTAGTAAAAAGAATCTGAACCATGAAGAACTCAAGAAAGATATTGAAGCTATGCCCTGGCAAGTGACAGAGACATTCGATTCAGTTGACGATAAATGCCATTTTTGGCATGAATTAATAAGCCAAATCATTGACAAACACCTACCATGAAAAAGGATGAGAGTAAGAAAGAAAGATGTACCTTACATGACTCTGGAATGGAAAAAAGCAATCAGGAAAAAGAGAAGGTATGCAAAAAAATATGGAAGAGAAAGAAATGAAGAAAACAAAAAACATAGAAATGAATGGAGGAATAAAGCAACCCGAGAAAGGCGGTCAGCTATAAAGGCATATTGGAGAAAATTATCAGAAGAGATGAAAAACAAACCAAGAGAATTCTTCAATGCATTTAGACCATTTATACAGTCCAATACGAAGTCTTCTAATACAAATGCTATCAGACTTAAAGTGGACAATGAAATTATTAGTGACCTGAAGCTAGTCTCCAAACAATTCGTGACTTATTTTGCAGAGATGGGTCACATAGATGAAGTACAGCAGGAAGAAACAGAGTCTCTTGATATGCATCCAAGTGTCATTGCAATAAAAGACAACTTTGATGTCAGTTGTGAATTGAAATTCTCTTTCCTGTCCCAAAAAAGTGTCGAAGAAGCTCTGTCATTGCTAGACCCAATAAAAGCCACTGGATGCGATGGAATAACGCCTGAATTTCTTAAAATGAATGCTGAACAACTAGCTCCATCTCTAACATCATTATATAACTCGTGCATCACGCAAGGAAAGTGGCCCATCGAGTGGAAAAAAGGAGAATGGGCACCAGTTCACAAGAAAGCAGATAAAGACATCTATGAAAATTACAGGCCAATAACAGTTCTCAATGCAGTTGACAAAGTTTTTGAGAAGGTGCTCAGTGAGCAAGCTACACATTCATCTGGTAACAAACTAAGTCCGTGCTTGATAGCATACAAGAAGCAAAACAGCACAGAAACTTCGCTGCTGAGACTGATTGAGGATTGTAAATTCGCCCTGGACAATAAACAGATAGCAGCCATTCTCTCAACAGACATGATCAAAGCCTTCGATTCCATGGTTCCAAGTCTCCTGCTAAAAAAGCTTGAATCCTATGGCCTGGCCGAAGATTCTCTGAGATTAATAACATCCTACTTTGAGCAAAGACAGAATAGGGTCAAACTAGGAAATATAAGAAGTGAATGGAAGGAAACAACAAGAGGATGCCCACAAGGATCAGCATTCGGTCCCATGTTGTGGAATATCTTTCAAAATGACTTGGTCTTCAAAATAATGCACTCTCAGATAAGCATGTATGCCGACGATCATCAGATCTATTATTCCGGAGAGAACGGTAATGAAGTTGAGATGCGTTTGAATAAAGACATCAAGACGGCCTCACAATGGTACAAGGACAATCATCTGAAAGCAAACAAAAACAAATACCAAGCGATGGTAATTCAAAATAGCAAGAAAAGCAATATAAAGATAAAAGTGATGGCTGATGAAAACAATGAAGCAGAACAAACAAGATGTCTTAAGCTGCTTGGTGTTGAGGTTGACGATGAGCTAGCTTTTGGCACTCATATCAGCAATTTGTGCAAGAGAGTGAGTCAGAGAATAGGTGTCTCATCTAGATTTCGTAATATAATACCTACCAATGCGAAACTAACAATCTACAAGTCAGCCATTCTCTCTCACTTAACATATTGCAGTACAGTCTGGCACTTCTGCAAAGTAGCAGATAAAAGAAAGATAGAGAGACTCCAAGAGAAAGCCCTTAGAGTTGTTTATAATGATAAGTCTACGCCATATGCACAACTCCTTATGAAAGCAAACCTGCCATCTCTCCAGAATAGACGACTTCAGGACATTGCCATACTTATGTATAAAGTTAAAAACGGCATAGCCCCACACTTTATAAAGGATTTGTTTGCAGTAAAAGAAACTCCCTATGAATTAAGAAACAGCAACTTTGTAATTCCGAAATTTCGTACGGTAAAAGAAGGAAAACATTCAGTAAGATACTTTGGCCCATATCTGTGGAGCAAATTAAAGAGAGCCATCAAGGAGGTGACAACAATAACCCAATTCAAGAAATGTATAAGAAGAATGGACTTAGAAACTCTTTTAGACTGCAGACTTTAGTTTAGTTGTACATAGGATTTTTAGAAGTTTTTATGTTTTAATAATTATACTGTAATTTCATATTTTATGCTCTAATTTAAATTTATATACTTTTTTCGTTGTGTCCCCAAGTAGCTTGTAAGCTAAATATTTTTTGACACATTAATAAATTTTTTGATTGATTGATTGATTGATTGAGGTCGGAGGATAAGAATTTCAAAAATGCTCGCATCACAAACCTTTGACACCAGGCAATCAGAATTATCAACTTGTCCCCAAGGTGCAATACCAATGCAGTTTATTTTCCCTGACTGATGTCCAATTTGAGTTCTGCTCATGACAGCCTCTCCGACATGTTTCATTACACCAGTGCTGGTTCCACCTACAGAAAATTTGAAAGAAGTTGAGATCAGGCTGGTGGTATATGTCTGCAATTAAAGGAAGATGCTATGGAATACCACTTTTGGATAACAAAAACATAGTAGCAATGTATGATAGTAGAAATAGTAACCTGTGATTATCCAGGCACCAGTTGAGACAGCAACTTTGATCAGGCCTTTACTAAAAGCTTCCTTTAGAGGCGGTTTTAGTTTAAAGCTCTTGGCACCTCCAGTTACTGAGATCACTAAGTTTGGCACATTCAACTGCCATTTTTGAGTAAGAAGCTTCAACAAAGGCAATGGGTTTGTATCATGGGAAAGTCGTATGTACTGAAAAAAACAAAAAACAATACCGAAATAACTAAGAAGAAAATTTATTTCATAAAATATCGAAAGGAAAGATTCCACAAAAAAATTTACCTAAAACTTGACGTGAAAGAGACAGCAGACAGTTTTTATAAACAGACGTAGGTTTGCACTGCTCAATGCAATGACTAAAAAATTGAAATTACAGCTTAATTGCAAAGTTTCAGTACAACACGTCACGTCATACCATGTTGGGTAACAGACAGCATCTGTTTTGTTGCCCAACAAGGTATGATTTTAACATATAAATCTGTTTTGTTGTTTTCAAAACTAACGATATTTATCACCTACACAAGCTCTTCATAGGTGACGCTAGTAAATACGAAAATATGTAAATATAAATGTGATAATTGTCAGTTTTTCTGCGATGATAAGAAAATATAGTTACTAAAACTAAAGTGACAAAGTGACAATGTTCAAAGGAAATCTACATTTAAATGCAAAATCTTTAGTTAATCACCATAATAGAAAGGAAGAATGGATATGAGTTTTCATAGTCTTGCGACAAGTAAAGTTCGAGAGAAACAAATAAAGAAAAGCAGGCCAGCCAACTCAACGGGCGTTAGAAATCGAAGCGATATAGGTTAAAGAGAAGGACAAAATTTTGTGGAAAGCATTATATAATTACAGACGACATATAAGTACTAAAAAGTTCAGAAATACAACCCATTCAATGTTGAAAATATTTAAACATGAACTAAGATTGACAAAGAAACAAGTGGAGAATTGCTCACAGGTTTTCTTGTCGATGGATCTTCGGCAAACTCTATTTCCCCAAAGGTTCTTGTGCTGACTTTTTTAGTACACTGCTCTGGTGTCCATTTCATTTCAGAATCTTTGACTTCTATAAAACCATCTTGTTTGTGTTCAACTTTCTTCATACCACATTGGCAGAACCTTTCGACAGAAACAAAAACAATGTCGCAAGCAAATCACAATGAAATAAATGAAAAATCAATGATTTCCATGAAACAGATATGAATCAGATTTATATAGACATTTTTAGCCATTAAATACTTCTGCATCGAGGCCGGCGCGGCTAAAAACCAACAAACCATTGCAACAGACAGTGCCTTTTCGTAGCTTTGTTAAAATTCAACAAATGAACAAAAATATCAAAATTTAACAAATTTAACTCTATAAGCAACTTCCGTGAGTAACTGAACTCAGCAGTTGAGTGCAGACACCCTCAATTAAGTATCAGTATTCATTATCGAAAAAGAGGTAGCCTAATTTAAAAACAGAATTCAAGAACTAACTTAGGGACAAGAAATCTAAGAGCTACAATATTAAGGGTGACAGAGCGGCAACCAAGTAAATGAAACCAGAGTAACTTAATTGACAAATTAATGAAGGCTTAGAGATCTCATTTTTCAAAACAGAAACCAATAACTAAGTTTGGCAACAATTGCTTTAAAATCAAGTTTAGGAACCCCCCTATTTTAATGCAGTGATTTAAAAATCTAGTTTACAGACAATAATTCAGGAGCTGGATTAATAATAAGAGACATTTCCAGCCAATGAGTAAAAGAGATTTGTTAAGAATTTATGTCCGTCTCATAAAACTCTCATTCTTTTGAAAGTCGACCTAGCATCTCACTTACAGTTCATGTTTGAATGTAAAATCTAGCGCATTTAATTCTGTTTAAGAACACCTACAACATTCAACTTAAAAAAACGATGAAACAAGATTTTTTATTGATTTTGGAGGTTGCTTACTCGGGTTTAGCCTTATCTTGCACAAATTTAAAGCATTCTCGTTGATAAAATGTTCGACTGATCCAATGAGTTCCTTTCATCTACAAAATAAAGAAAAAAAGAGTTATTTATTGATGAGAAATCTGTAGCAGAATTAATTTTGAAAAAATTGTTAACTTCTGTACAAGAGACACGGTTTTGCTGGACTCATACAGTTATGATATACTATTAAGATCTACTGTCAACCAACAAAGAAGCCTCTGTACTTAATAAAGTTTTTCGCATTTCTCCAAATTTGCAGGCCTTTCAAGCTTCCTGCATTTCAGGTGTCTTTCAAGCATTTTTACGTATTGCGCACTACGTTTTTTTTATCTTTTTTGCGTATCTTTGCATCGAGAGCAAATAAAGTTTGAAATTTTACTTTAATTTTCATGTTTAACTTCTGCTTCAAAATTTATAGATTTCAACCTCATTTTACAAATTGACCGCATGCTTATGAAAGTCGAGGGTATTCTTTACTGCTTCAATGGTCACTGCGGCGCCTTGATTCAAGAAATAGGATGACCTACAATTGGGAAAATTAACGGAGAAACATAAGCAATGACCTATAAATGTCTGAACAAACTAGCTCCAGAATATCTAAGTGGTTGTTTTTCCAAATTGTCAGATTTCTATGCTCGCGTTATACGCAACAATGGGTCTGACTTACGAACACCATCAACGAAAACCTCCATGGGACAAAAATCCTTGGCCTTCCCTGCAGCCAAAGTTTGGAATTATCTTCGCTCAGAAACAAAATTCGCACCCTCTAACCATTGCTTTAAATCTAGATGAAAGACTTAAAAGCGTCTCCAACGTGAACAACGTAAATCTGTTCTTATTTTCGTTTTTTGCTCTACATTGCAATTATATTTTTAGCTTTAACAAATTCATATTGCAAATAGGCTTTTTCACAAGGCCAATAGTAAAGCAGAAAGTAATTTTTGAATTGTAACCTTGCATAAATTTGTTTCAAACGAAATGAAAATGAAAAAATGTTTCCTGATTTGTTCAAACCTGATTCAGAATTTTATGACTCGACCAAAAGACCATCGATATATGCAATCGGTCAAGAAAGTTCACGCATTATACATTCAAAATGATTGAAGGTCTCCACTGGAACGTGCTGGGGATGAGATTACGAGGGGGGGACGGTGGTTGAGGAGGCAAATGGTGAAAATGGCCCCCTTCTCCAGTTATCTTGAAATTTTGTTTAGGTAATTATACTAATCATCTTCCGTGCATGAAATATCTTTGGAAATCAATGAGAACAGAGGTTTCATTGACTCGTACATCACATTCAAAACGATCGAAGTTTTATTACATGACCAAGACTTGAAGAAGTTAGTAAGCAAAATTGACTTGAGAGCTTAACTACATTCTTGCGAAAATGGATATATATTTTTGAAGTTTAATTCAATTTTGACATCTATGTCTTAAAATAAAAAGTTCAATAGCACTTTTGCAAATTCGCGAGAGCTTTGTTCTAAATTGTCAATAACCTTGCCTTTGTAAAGGGAGATACAGTAGAAATCCGCATATAAGAACCTGTTTTTATAAGAACCTAGAGGCTGAAATTTAATCTTTTAAACCTTATAATTAAGAACCTCCAAGAGGCTGAAATTTGGAAAGGCTTTTATATTTGTATAAGGAAAACGGGTTCTTAGAATGGTATTTTGACACCCTATTCAAACTGGAAAATTAAGCCAGCTTAGAGTAAATCAGGTTATCGCATGTTGCATTCTAATTGGACAATCTAACAACACAAATTCATTTGACAGGTTGAAATTTATCATGAAAAACAAAGCTGGTTTAAGTGTATCCGTTAGAATTCTTGCGGTTACAAACATTGTTAATGTGAGCAAGGCCTTTACGTATATAAGAACCTTCTTAAAAACCTTTTAGGCTGGAATTTAAAACAGCAGCCTGCTAATTCAGAACCTATTAAGGCTGCCAGTAAAAAATCTAGGTTCTTTTATGCGGGTTTCTACTATAAATCTTTTTATTCAAATGCGACCATCAAACCCTCGAGGTGGCCTTGAAGTCTTGTTGAGTGTGTGATCTCACAGGTGCGTTAAGACGGGATGTGCACCTAATAGGCCTACTGCATGATACTTGTCACGACAAATCAGCTGTAAGGCATCAAAAAAGGATGACAGCTTGCTCTTTTCATCAGTTGGCATTCTACTATTTGCAAGACAACCATCTATGACTTCGTTGTTTTGTCTCCAAATCCATTGTCAAAATCATCAATCTCAATCAAATCACCAACATCACGTCTTCATGAACACCCCGATCTGTATCTATCAGCGGCATGCCGAAAGACCTTCAAGTGAGGGAAGGGTGGTGTAGCAAAGAAACTTTACAACCAAGTTGCGCTAGAGAATTTTCAATAAATGTATGTAATTCTTTGCATAACTCCAACTGTATTCCTAAGAGTATTGATGTTTGTATGCACAATGCACAACAATGATAATTGAAGATGTCACTATTAAGACAGACCGTTCAGGAGTCTACTGGGGGCCACCAAAGAAATGGCTGCTCTAGAGATGGCTGGAAAATGCATCTAAATATCAACTGAAGAAGAAGATGCAGAAGAGTCTGGATGGCAGTAGCAAAATCAGAGTCTGAACGAGATGCTGCAAAGATTCGTTTTTAAAGGCACATCTGCGGAATGTTTCCAAAAGCTGCAGCCTTCTCTGCCTTGCACCCATCAATAAGTAGTTCAGAATAACCGAAAAGCCAAAATCTCAACTCGAACTCTTACTGCTGACAACCCAAAATTATCAACAGCTTCTTTATATACTGAGGGGGGGGGGGTATTTTAACACCACACCCCCTACATCAGTAAGTAACTGGTATCTACTTTGTGCAAAAATCAATTAGCTTTAGTATGGTGATCGTTGATAAGTGCAGTTCAGTGTCCAGCTCAAGTATTTTCTTGTTCCTTAATGTCAGTGTCGTCAGAACTAATTTCATATTGGGGGGCTGCATTCTGCCCTATGCCCCATCCTCTGCCTCCTACCAGAACGCTACCGGGCCTATTTGGCAGTTACACTGGGAGGCATGTTTGCAAACACAAGGAGCTTGCCATCAAAGAAGCAACCTAATCAGAGATTATCAATGACAATTCATAATCAATGACAAGCTTGAAATAACTTTGCATGACATTCCAAACAATTATTTCCTTGGATACTGTCTTATTCCTTTGCATATTGATATCAAATATCAAAATAATTTGACAGAGAAAATTGTGAAATCGTGATGTTAGTAAACAAGACAAGATGCTACAAAATATAGAGGCCATTTGGTTGGTCGACAATAGACAAAACAAAACTCAAGTGGAAAACTAGAACAACAGATGTAATTCCTACCTTCCCATGAGCTAGAAATCCTGATGATGCAATTGACTCTTTAGAAACCCTTCTTCCACCTTTACCAAAAGATGACTTTGTTTTCATTGCTGCAATAAACGATGTTGATGGATCCAGGCTTGTCACTTTGTTTCCCTTCATTTCAACCTTTATATCTAAAAAAGTCTTAAACTTTCAAAAACTGTTACTGAATGTACTTTTACTAAATAAAATACAAATGACCTTTTATCAAGGGTGTGGCAAGTGTTTTCTTTCAGTGATTATCTTCCAAGACTATGAACCTAGCTAAATTTAAGAAAAAATCTACAAGGAAAAAGATATTGTTTTTCTAGTTTTTTAGTTTTCTAGTTTTTCTAATTTTAATTGACTCATTTCAAGGTGTCTTGATATTTTCTATTGTGTTAGGGGTCTTGAGAATTTCTAATGAAATATATGGCATGTTATTTATCAAGCAAGTCTAAAAAAGTTAGAACAAGCCAAACATAGGCAAAAGCAGCTACTCCTGTAGTCAGTCAGCATTACGATAAAGAAAGCTGATTGTACCAGGCTAAACAAACTATGGTAATATGTCATATTTAATAAGTCAATTTAACATCTAGTGGAGCTACTTTTGCCCTGAAAAACAGAGGCAGATCTGGCTCCTACAACAACAGTGTACATCAATTCACTAGAATAGCTGAAAATAATATATAGAAAAGTCAAGCAACACAAGTTCTATCACTTGCATAAATATCTTGGATAAAAAATTTTTATAACAACCATCTTACAACTGACTTTTCATTTAGCAGGTTTGTTATATGTTTCTATTGGATTAGGGTAACATACAATGGTAAGAAGAAATTGGCTGGCTATACTGTTTGAGCTATTTTTACAAGACCCTGATGATAAAGTATGCTTTTCATACTGATAGGTTATTCCTGTTAAACGATTCATTATTATCATTATTTACTTAAGGGAACAGTAAACTGATTTGTTATTTGTGCAGTTTTTTTCTATTGCTAGATATATACCTTAATAAGTATCCCACATTTGCTAAATAGCACCCTGACTTACAACTGTCCATCCCAGTCTTAGTGCATGAGGAAGATCTTCTGCTGCTTCCAGCCTCACGAACACTATATCTTTGTAGAAGCTCTACTTGTCTCAGTTTTTTTAAATCATTTATTGAGTGTATAAAGGTTTGTTGTGTGAAAAACAAGCAGCTAAGTCAGATTTTTTCAGAACCTACGCCTCAGACATTCCACAATTTACTGTTTAATGGACTTCCATGAGCAGAAATCAAGGAATGCAGACTGGTTTACATCTCTTTATCAGAGCCATCAAAATAATCAGATTATCAGTTGCTTTATCAGAAATCGGAAATATTATCATAAATCGGAAATATTATCATAAATATACCCTGACTATTTCAATGCAACATTTTTTTGCAAAAGTGCTGTATATGCTTATTGAAGCACTGTCTTCAGAAAACACCCATTTTTCGATTTCCTTGCATTCTAGTAGCAGAGCTTTCAAGGCATATTGATACCATGTTTGAAACTAAAAGAAGTTTTGAAAATACATCTTATGTAAAAGAAGGTTTCAATAACTTCTTTCTCAAAGCCATTATGGCTGCCTGTGGTTGTGGTCTGATGTCTCATTTTCAATGACTAGTTACAATTACATGGCACCTCCATGTATCCCATATAGGGCTGTATTTACTTAAACAAGCTTATAGATCTTAAGCTTCAAATGACTTGACCCGGATTACACTCTGGTTTACATGACCATGGTGTGTACCTTGCAAGTAGGGACAGTAAAATCTCATTTTCTCATAACTCAAAATTCCTTTACATACAGGTACAAAAAAGCTATTTTGTACCCAAGGAACCAATCGAATGGCACAAATATTTGCACATTGCTAAGACAGATGTCAGGTAAGCAATGTGTATGTCAAAACTTTTGCATTTGACTCTGGTCCATCTTTTATCGTCAAATACAACTGTTGGAGTGTAGAAAAATTGATTACCAATTTTTTGACATTGTTTACCTTACAGTGACAGTGTAAGGAGGAATTTGACAATTCTGAGACACACTTTGGTAGCTAAGGATCTGAACTTTCTGCTGATATGAGTCAGATTTTGTTACCTCAAAAAACGCAAGGGTACAAAAAAGCTTTTGAAGGTGGTACACTCTTTTTTGAAATAAATTTATCTGGAATTTACAATATTTGCCAATTTTTTGGATATGGGTAGAATCACATTCTTCTGCATCGAATGACGAAGAGTTTAATCTGATTCTGTTAACAGTTTGGCTTTCAGGGTGAGAAAACCAAATATAATGTTAAAAAAGTTTACTGCAACCTTAACAAAATTTCATAAATGTGCAATCTAGGCACACTTATAAAAATTCAACAGACTTTTCTCTTCTTTCTCTTTTCTCTTTTCTTTGTTATTGCTTTTTTATCAGTTTGTTTTTTCTTATCTTACTGTTGTTACTTTCTTAACCTTAATCCAGGTTTTATCTTGAAATGATTAGGTTGGGGCTCACATTTGAGAGTCCCTTGCAACTAGCGACTGTTTTATTGTCAATCATCAAGTACTCCTATCTCTTTATTAAGAATACAGTTAGTACAAAAAAATTGATCGTTTTTAGATCACTTCAAATGTTTTGTAATTAGGGTGTTACTCAGTTGGAATAGAATCAGGGAAACGATAAGAAATTCATGAATAACTCCGCAGTGTGATGTCAGATAGAAAATCTGACATCACACTGCGGAGTTATTCATGAATTGCTATCTAACTGGCTTGTTGGGTGTGAGATATAACATTTGCAGATGACCTTACATCCCTTTTTATAAATTGTTCCCAAACCTCTAGAACTGGCAGATCTGTTCATGTGGTCCGTCTTTCATATCGAATGCTCAACAAATGCGGCCTAGTTCCTTTACTATTCACAAATGCGTCAGCAAAAAATCTCAATCTTGCTATCTGCATCTATTGAGGAACGCACATCGTCCTTGAAGCTTTTACATTTCTTTGCTATGATAAGTTGAATACCAGGAAATCATCAGTTCGCAAAAGATTAAACCACAGCTAACCAAGAAACGCGCCGAGAAACGAAACGCGTACAGCTCAGACAATGTGGATAATCTAGGCCCAATTGTTGAAGTTTACTTTCACTCCAGGAGCCAGGAGAAGGCTCAAGAAATTACCAACGAAAAAAAGCAAGAACAACTTGCAGCAGGTATTGCTAGAGATAAACGTTAGTTTCTAAATGTCCAATGTTATCGACCTTCATTTACCTATAGTTCAGATAACTGTCGAAAATGGTTGCTTGCCAACAAAAAGAAACACAAAATAATAATCCTCCATTTAATGTGATATCAAAACAATATTTTCAATGCACCTGCAATGCAGAAAGTCTGCGAATGCTCCTCCACATCTGAAAGTGAGGAAGAACAACCAGTGAGAACAACCCATAGAGTTAGGAACTATGGAACAACCCAAAAAAGAACAGAAGTAATGGTTGGAAATGACAAAAGGAAGGAATTGTTCGCCGTCGAGAGATAAATAAAGCTCAAAGAAAGCAGCTTGGAAGCTGGGAGGATAAAGGACTCGGCCAGATACCTGAAAAACCTTCATACCCTTATATCCATTCCATGCAGTACTACAAGAGCTGGGTCACGTGCAAGACCGCGGGACAGTGCTTGTGGAATCGCCGAAAATCTAAAACAATTCTTTAGTTATTAAAAAATTATTTTGTCATTGCCAAAATCTAAAAAATTGATTTTATAAGTATATTTCAACATCATTTCATGAAAGAGACCACGAAAAGAAAGCCGTTTGTACTGCAATGGGAACAGTGACGTGCCTAGACAATTTGGCTGGGGAGGAAGGGGGGGGGGCGTTCAAAAAAGTTACCAGATATACTTTTTTGACGAACTATTTCTCCATAGAAAAATTTATCAACAATGAAATGGATTATCATATACACACTTATTATTGATAACAAAGTAAGAGCAAATAATGTGAAGGTACAAGGAAATTAGGTTTGCGGAAACTGAATTTATTGAATTTCACGTTTTTGGGTGGATCCATGAGCATCTTTTGTGGAAAACCAAAAAATGGACTACAGCTTGTTTTGAGCTCCTCAAAACAGTAATTTAAAAAACCTGCTTGGCAAATATAGCAAAGTAGGTCAAATACCGTAAATCCTTGATCTAATTGATCTAATTTAAAGTACTTTTGGCTCAAATATAAATTATCGCAAAACATCTGAACCTGTCACCAGTGAAAAGTATTGTTTATCGGCGAAAATATATTTTTCCGCCAAAAACCACTCCCTGATGCCAAAAAATTGTTCCAAGTGTAGTGCAGTGACGTATGTATTATTGTAGTGTGTTTAGGAACTTCATGCGACGAGAAATGCATTCAGAAAAAGCTAAGATGACAATAGGCAGCCTTTCACTAGCCTGGGTTAAAACATATCCGGGTTAAAAGTTATCCGTTTCTGCGTCGCGTTCCCACTAACCCACTTGAAAAACAGATAAGTTTGAAAACGAGTCTCATATTGCATAATTGAATAACGCGTTTTGTTGATTTAAGTCTTTTGTTTCATTATGTAGTAAACCTTAACAAGCTGTGAGAGGAAAAGAGTTGGATGGGTAGTGAAGAGAGAACAGCCAATTGGTGGTAACTCACTTTGATAGTTTTAAACTTGTAAACCTTTTTAAGCCGTCGTTTTGAATATTATGCTGTTATCGAATGTTGTTTTGATGTTTTGATTTGAACTGAATGGTTATGCCGTTGGATTTGACCATTCGTTACATTGGATATTAGAACATAGGCGGGGAAGGAAAATCATAGATTAAGAAAGTTCCCAACATTTGGTGTCAAGACAATTATATTCAATGAATAAGAGTGAGCATTTAGGGCATAATGGATGCAGAAAAAGCAGCGAAATCGAGAAAAGCACATCGCAAAAAGAAAGTAGGAGTTGCCGCCAAAGAAATTGGAAATGACAAGAATTCAACTGTTTGAAACCTTAGCAGCTATAAGGAAGCTGGACGAAATTATAGAAAGTGACGTTTGTGATAAGATGGGGGTATTTTAGCGGAGATAGAGGAAAGCAAAACAATAAATGGAAAGTTTCTTCGGGCCTTGTTGATTTTAGGCGAAGCATTAACGCATACCGTATCATCATCGACAAAACAACATGCTGCTAGCACAACTGTTAGGCCAAAATTGAGAAAGTTGGCACTTCAAAAATTTGATGGAGACCCCAAAGGTTGGATTCGTTTGAAGGCACTGTCGAAAAAATCCTGGATTGAGCCAACGAGATAAACTTGAGTGTTTAAAAGACAGTTTAGAGGGCAAAGCCAAACAAGTTGTAGCAGGATTTAAACTGACTGAGGTCAATTACAATATTCCCATTCAAATGCTGAAGGGCAGATTTGGCAGAGAAGTTGAAATAGGGCGTGCCCATTACGAAGAAGTGACAAAACTACAGCCAGTGTTAAGAAAGAACCAAGAACAATACTGGGATGTTTTTGTACCATTGATAGAAAATAAACTACCAGAAAACATTCGTTTGTCAGTGCTCCATCAAAAGGACCAGCAGTGGAACATAGATGAATTACTAGTAGCATTGTCAAGAGAAATCACAATTCGAGAGAAAAGTAAGCCAAACTTTGAATTCAGGATAGAGATATGCGAGAAGGAAAACAGAGAGCACACGAGTGACGTTGGACCAGGGCTAGATGTTAAAGATGGGCAAAATATCGCTAAGCAAACCGCTCAAGCATTCATAAGATTAGGAAATAAATAATAGAAAGAATGTTAAATGCAGGGTATTGTTTGATTCGGGAAGTCAGAGATAATTTATTTCTAGTGCAGTTGCCAGTATGTTTAACGATGTTGAGAAAAAGCAAAAGAAATGATTAATGGTTAGTAGATTTGGTGAAAAGGATGCCATTGAAATGCATTGCCATATCCACAATCTAGAGGGAGAACGAATTAACAGAAAGAGAAAATTTGGAAATCCATTTACTTGTGGGATCAGTCTATTTGTAGTCATTTCAAATAGACAATATTGTTCGAGGTAAAGGTGACGAACCAGTTGCAATTGAGACAAAACTTGGCTATGTATTGTCTAGGCCATTAAAGTGAATTGCAGACGGTGAAGTGCATGCTTAGGTTTGCATTGATGAAAAAAATGAAATAACTATGAATTTGCATAAGTTGTGGGACTTGAAAACAATAGAAATATAAGAAAGAGATACAGTCCACGAAGGATTACCAGACAGTACTAGATTCAATGGAGAATAGTACAGCGTAAAATTGCTCTGGAAAGAAGGTATACAAAATGTTGACAGAAACGGGGGGGGGGGGTGAAAGGCTTGGCGGATCGGCGTATTTCGTTAATTTCAAGGAGCGGATTTTGTATTTATCAGTTTGGCAGAACGGATTTTCGTATTTTGTTTTCTTGGCGGATCACGTATTTTTCCGATATTCTACGACGTATTTCGGACTTCACAGTTAGACTTACTCCATGAGCCTCTGTTTTGTTACTGCCTCACTTAACTGACGCTACAACAGAGACTCATATTCCAAAGTACTCAAAAACTGGCAACTTCAATTTTGTCTCGCTCTCGATTTTTTTTCGAAAAATTTCAAATCCACCCCCTGATTTGCACATTTTGCACAGCTTTTTCATTTACATGTAAAGATGTTAGTTTGTTCGTATGTCCATAAGAAAGGACAGTCATACTCAAACATGACACTGTCAGAAGCATCCAACAAAGTGCAACAGTGCAAGCAAGTTCTTATGGACTTTGAAAGAGCAGTCTGTTCTACAGAACTTTAACCAAGTATCCTAAATGGACCACAGGGGATGGTATCGGCGGCTACAATCTAGTCAGTAGATATTTTAGCTTGGGGTTTGCAGAGGCTGGATCCTATAATGTCATCTCTTGGAATTGTAGGCACGAACCTTCTCAGCTGCATGACGCTAGATGTGGAACATCTACATTCAACAAGCCATATTAAACACTCATTATTTGCTATCAAAATAAGAATACTGTAGGGATTTTGGCAATACCGTCAAAGAAAGTATCAAGCGCTTGTCATCATCATCCTTTTACTATCACACAAGTGAAAAAGCCTCATGGTATCCAAAGCCAGAGCATGGTATTCATTCATCAGCCCTACCTTTGGTTTCCCCACTACCTCAGATAAACATGGATGAAAAGTCAGAGGACAACTCGTCAAGAAACGACCATGGCAAAACATGGCACCATGCCAGAAATGATCTATCAATGAAAGCTAACCATCACAGAGAAAGCTAACTTTGCAAATCATCAAGATACAGTGGTTGATGCAGAGGAAATTGACAGGATTGGAAACGAAGTTGAAGAAATTGAACTCGAGTATGATTCAAGTGCTAACGACGAAGCTAATGATGCAACAAATTCTGAGCTCGACACAAGGTCAACGTTTCTGGTCGGAGTTTCCACTCGATATGGAAAAGCTGTGAGGGTCAATAACAAATACATATCATGATATCGTGACTATTGGTATAAATAACACATTAACTTGACGGATTTCGTATTTCGCCGGAAAAATTAGCGGATTTTCGTATTTGTTCACTAAAAGTAGGCGTATTTTCGTATTTCAATACCCCCTTTCACCCCCCCCCCCCACCACAGAAGTGAACACAACGCAATGAACCACAATGCCTGCCAAAAGTCTTGGAACACTGACATCAATTTCCAAGGTCAAAACCAATCATCCCCCTCTCCCCCACGGAACAATGTTGGTTTACTATCAAGGTTTTAGGTAGCACTTTCTTTTGCGCTTCTTTTATGATATTTCTCTAAATCATCAACATTGTTTGAGGGGGAAGGGGGCGGAAGTAGCAAATTTTTTTCATGAAAGGAATGAAAGATATCAAATGCAGCGTAAATTGGTGGGTGTTCCAAGTACTTTTGGCAGGCATTGCAGTTAAAACCACTTGTCAAGAAATTGAAGAATGATCCGGAAATTTTCAAAGAGTGTGATAACATTTTCAAGGAACATAAAAAAGAGAGGGTATTATTGAAAGAGTAAGAGATGATTTGAATGTCAAAGAAGGAAACAAATTCCACTTTCTACCTCATCATGCTGTGGTTAGAAAGAAGGTAGAAACGACAAAAAGTTAGAGCTGTTTAGGAGATTTATGGGGTATAAGCAATAGCGGATCCAGGGGGGGGGGCTGCAAAGGGTGCTTGAGCACCGGTCAGATTTTCGAAGTACTGTTTCTTGTCCCTGTTCCTGTGCGTGTTTCCGAAAAAAGCTAAAGATTACAACTGATTCGATGTTTTCATCTATTTTGCATGAAAAATATCCTTTCATCTAAAGAATTTTCTTTTGTCGCGTTAATGTTTACAATCGTGGCATATTCACCGGAACAAAATTCTGGTAGAATGCAAATGCTGACCAATTAGATTGCGGATGACAAAATCATCCTCCAATGAAATCCCATTATTCCATGCTATTCCGAGCACCGGTGGGTTCGTAAATTGAAATTGTCACAAACGGAGCTAGCCAATTAACTCTTTTCTCACCGGTGCTCAGATCTAGCATTATCCAATCATTTGAGCACCGGTCAAGACGAAATAGCCAATAAATATTCAGGGAAATTGATGGATAGGGAACTGGCATAGGCTTTTGGGATTAGCAGCAACTCTCGTTGGATGCATGAACAGAAACGTTGCTTTAATATTAATGGCAAAAGAAAAGCCTGGTCAAAGAAATAACAGAGAAGGGGCGATCCGGATGTTTTATGAAACAAACCTTCCATTTCCAGCAAGTGGTTTTGGTCAGTTTTCGTCTAAACTCATGAGAATTCAACAACACAGGGGACCTCTCTCTACTTACCTTATCAAATATCAGTATCCGTCAAGGCTACATCTATTGGTGAATTTTATGTACAAAACAACGGCACTGCTATTTCTCTTTTTAAATACGATTGAATTTTATGAAACAAACCTTCCATTTCCAGCAAGTGGTTTTGGTCAGTTGTCGTTGTCATTGCTAAACTCACGGGAATTCAACATTACAGGGCATCGCATAGTATATTCAAATCCAATCGGTTTATTGTTCTTGTCATATGACCATGTGACTGATTTATCCAATATGCAATGCGGAAGTAAGGGTCACAAAATAGAGGTCATTTTCACTGAAGTGCACCATTCTGTGGTGCAACTGAAATGTAAAAATGCTCTGTCAGGTCAGTGCTCCTGAATCCGATGGTGAAGTTATTTTTTCGGAATTAATTAACCGTTTTCAAGCTATAACCCTTCAAATTTGTGATTGTCAAAACTTTCCGTGCGGTCTGTGAGGAATTGCACTTCGTCGAGGAAGCGATGCAGGCTTCAGTACAGAACACTGTATTTTTCTAATTCGATAAAAAACCAAAAAAACTTGTGGAGGAAATAGTGCGATAGTGGTGCTTTTAAAATCACTACCTTCTATATGAACTCATTTTCGTACATAATAATGGTAAAAATCATACATCCAAACTTTTAACAATAAAGCTGAAGCTACGATTGTATTTAAAGTGTGTGAACTGAAAAAAGATATACAAGCGATACGAGCAGGGGCGTCGCGACCAGGAGTGTGGAGGTGTGACACCTAATATCCAAATAGGAAATTTTAGGAAAAACTGCTCAGTGGAAGAAACGCTTTAAGTAGTTCAGATACCTTCATGTCTTAAGATCAATAAAGGATCAAGCAGAGGTAGTTGCTCTGCTGGTTAAGTATGATATTCCTTGACCCTGAGAAATTATTTTGTTTTTGTGAAAATCTAGTATTTTCTTTGCAAAAGTGAATTTCTTCACGATAATACGATAAGTATTTTAGTCCGATCAATGATTTCCCCGAAAATCTGTCAAACTTTGGAAGCAGAGGGGTCATGGCCCCCCTTGCATCCCCGGCCACGACACCCATGGGTTTGTGTCAGCAGCTAAAGAATTTCAGGAAATTATCTTTTAATCAGGTAAATTTGTAGTCCACCTCTAGCTAGATATTGCGCCGATGCCTGCATTTGATCCAAAAACAGACCCAAGCAATCTTAATACAAGATGGAAAATCTGGATAAAGCGTTTTCAAACGTATCTCAAGGCCGCAAACATAACCGATGCATCGCAAACAGGGGCGGTCTGGCGTCAAAATCGCAGGGTGGCTCGAAAACTCAAAAGGCCCGGTTTAGGGAGTGGCGGGAAAAATTGAGCTACACCCACTGAAAATGTGGCCTAAAATACGATTGATTCAATATAAATTGATAATAAAGCACTGCGCTAAACAGCAGCAGTATATCGATTTTAATTCGTAAATTCGGACCAAATTGGATCCATACCTTTCCTCTCATGTAAACAGGGTTTAAAATCCCATGTAGAGTTAAGAATCAAGATCAAAACTTATTTACGCTCTCAGAGTTTCAACTCTTTTCGAAGAAGTGCAAATGAATCAGCAAATTGGTCAATGACTTGCTCGTTATCAAGTTGAAAGTTTTCTCTTCGCTTGAAATTATCAATAGCGCTGAATAATTTTTCAAAGGAAACTTGGGTGCAGCTCTCATGTCTTAGCACTATTTCTTTCTAATTCACAGGAGGGGTGAGAACCATTGATTTTCCGACAAAAATCTAACAAGCTTCTATATCTTTCTCGTAAATTTCAACATAACATAACAACATCAGAACTGAAAAAAAGATCATTTGATATATTGAATATTCTTATGTTTATTTAGGTTTAAATTTTTTCCATCAAAACATAGCATAGAACCATGTTAAATTTTTGAAAAGAGCAGAGGTTTTCCGACAAAATAGCAGTTCAGCTCTATAGTAGTCTTTTTGCTCCCTCTGGCCCCCTCTATCTACACCATTGCCACCGGCGCAGTTTAGCCACCATGACAATTTTAGCAACCAAAATAGCCACCCTAGCAGTTTAAGCAACCATAATTTTCAAACCTTTCTGGGGAGCATTCCCCATACCTCCTAGAAGCGTCTGCCTTAGGCATGCCTTATAATTTAATTTTTGTCCTGACCTGGGGCCCATAAATTCTCTCCGCGGCCCTGTTCTTGTATACAGGTTTCGAATAGTTAATGACGTCATCCCTTTATGATTTTTGTACTTTACTTTCTTACATTTCTTACTTTCAATAATTTTATGAAAAACATTTCAGCTATCTAAGCTTTGTAAACGCATTAAAAATAAAACAGTGGTGGCGCCAGCTGTAGCAGAATGGGAGGGTAATGGGCGTGACCAAGGAGACTACGCCTTTACTGTCTCATTTTAATTGTTTATTATGCCAGGTGCATTTTCATAGACAAATTTTGAAAAATATGACCTGCCCCTACCCAGTGCATTTTTCATCAATTTTAGGAGAATATCTGGACAATGTTTTGCAAGAGGGGATGGGGGGGATAACCGTCCATACTACCCCTTGGTGCCGCTACTGGAAAGCAAGAATGTCAAGAATGTATCAAACAACGATCCATTTGTTTAACCGACCGCCATGTTTATTTTAAAACAATTGGTACTTAGGTATTATCCGGCCCGAGAATAATTAAGCAGCACCGGCTCTCGGCATTCCATGTTATACACCTTGCAACAAGAAAGACGCAGGAGATTGCTGAGCCTAAACATATAAAGCGCGGGAATGGTGAAGTTTAAAGCTGAATTTCAAGAGAATTGCAGGTTTTCACAGTTGACAACAAGAAGATTCGTAATCAGCACGAAAAAACACACAGGAAAATGCTTATTAAACGTAGTGCCGGAATGGGGGCAACGAGACCAAATAAAAATCTGACACAGCTTACGGCCTATAAGCAAGTTTGCATCTTATCCATGCATCACAGTCTCGACATCCTCTTTCTTTGTTTTGTTTATAGGTGCGGGATTTTTTCCAGGATTGTTAGACCGTAATGCCTAGCAGGGACGCAGTGGCTGGGGGGCAGGGGGGCAGGGGGGCAGGCGCCCCCCTGGCAAAAATTTTGTCGGATAGTCGGAAAATCCAACATTTGTCGGAAAATTGGAAATATTAGACAAAATGTAAGGTTTTCATCAATCCTGTCCTGAAGGTCGCACATTTTTTAAACCTATCGTAAAATAGGGCATGCTCAACCCTTCTTCCTTATTTTCATTAGAGTATTTATCGGAATCTTCGCATTGCTTAAATTTGTAAAGGAAATTAACGCTTTGGTCTCAGTTGTTTTATAAACTCCCATTTCCGACAGCTAAAGTTCAAATCAGTTCATTTCGAAATGAATTCGCTGGTGTTATAGAAGACGCAAAAAGTTATTGTTTTCGCCATGACTTAGAAGAGCAAAATTTTGTCGAGCGACGAATACGCAGAAAGAAAAAGATGCCAGGGGAAAATTGCATGGATGTTTAGTAAATGCTGTTGCTTAGTTGTATTTACTAATTTAGTGAAAAACCAAAGAGAAACTCTCCACGTGTCTCTGTGAAACTTTATCATCAACTCAATTAAAAAAAATAGCTTTGTACAAACTCAAAAGTTGATAATAGAGAGTTATTGAATTTAATACAAAAAGAAGAGAAAAGAGCTAGATGAAAACAATAGAGCTAAAGAATTACTACGCAAGTTGAAAGCAAAAGTTGTTCTCTGCTATTATTTTGTGAGTTCACTACAATAGCCCCCTCCTTAGAATGTGAGTGGAGCAAAACAGGCGATTCAAACTCGTTGAGTACTAATAACCAAAGCGGTCCGGGAAATGTACTCGCCTTCCGGAACGAGTAGTTCGAGGCTGACTGACAGTTGAATTTTGTGGTGTCAATGAAGTCGTGGTATCAACTGGCAGGGGCGTGGCAATGTCAGATTCAGTATGGGCAACTTTGATACGGTCGAGACTGACAGTTTTTGGTTTTGCCTGCGATTTCGAGACGAAAGTATTTGTCATGACGCTCCAGCACTTTGAAAGGACCGTCATATGGTGGCTGCAATGGCTTTTTAACTGCATCGTTTCGTACGAAAACGAATTTAGATGTTGATAATCCTGGTGGACGATAAGACTGTGGAGTCTGGGGTCGAGGCGGTGTAGGACAAAGGTCACGCATGGCAAATTGAAGCCGATAAGCATAGACAGACGGGTCAAGCTTGGAATGTTCTGTAGAAGATGTAAAAAATTCACCAGGTAAGCGAAGATTGCAACCGAATACGAGTTGAGCAGGAGTGCAACCGATATCTTCTTTGACGATTGTCCGCAGGTGAAGCAGGATAAGTGGAAGAGATTCGCACCACCGGGTAGGATCAGGAGAAGCTTTTATTGAAGACTTGAGTTGACGGTGAAATCTTTCTACCATTCCGTTGGCACAAGGATGGTAGGCTGTTGTACTGATCCGTTTTATACCAAGAAGCAATGTCAGAGAGTGGAAAAGATCAGATTGGAATTGAGTGCCGCGATCAGTAGTGATGGTGGTAGGGACTCCAAACTGGGAAATCCAGTGGGTGACAAACGAACGAGCAACTGTGTCGGCAGTAATATCAGCAAGCGGGATGGCTTCAGGCCAACGAGTGAAACGATCGACACAAGTTAGTAAATATTTGTTGCCTCGAGATGGTGGCAGAGGTCCGATGATATCAATATGAGCATGGGCGAAACGAGCATCTGGTGTTGCAAAAGTGCCAAGTGGTGTTTTTGTATGGTGTGTGATCTTTGACTGTTGACAAGGAATGCAAGATCGAGTCCAGTTACGAATATCTTTGTTCATACCAGGCCAAACGTATCTTTGACTAACAAGATGCCGTGTAGCAGATATTCCAGGATGAGCAAAACAATGCAAGGTTTCAAAAATGAGACGACGATATGGTAGTGGAACATATGGACGAGGTTGAGTAGTGGTGGTGTCACAAAGGATGGTTCCAGCTGAAAATGGTAGAGGAAATTCTTTGAGTTGAAGTGAAGATGACCGTAGTCTAGGCAACTCTGGATCATCCTGCTGAGCCTTGGCAAGGACTGCAAAATCGAGAGTTGATGAAACGTTGCATTGATTTCCACCCAAGATAGGGTATCTGCAACAATGTTCTCTGTTCCCGGAAAGTGACGAATATCGGAAGTGAATTGCGAGATGTAATCCAAATGACGTGTCTCGCGTGGAGAGTATCGGTCAGGAGAAACAGATAAACCATGGGTAAGTGGCTTATGATCAGAAAAGACAGTGAAATGACGTCCCTCCAAATTGTGGCGGAAATGGCGTATGGCGGGGTTAACAGCAAGCAGTTCACGTCCAAAAGTACTGTACTTTCGTTCTGCAGGTTGTAAACGCTTTGAAAAGAAAGCAATGGGTTTCCAAACGCTATTGATACATTGTTGAAGGACTCCACCAACAGCAACATTAGAGGCGTCTACCATGAGGCAATACGGTGCAATTCGAGATGGATGTACAAGAAGAGTGGCTTTGGCGAGGGCAGCTTTGATGTTGATGAAAGCAGATTCAGTATCACCAGTCAGCGGGAAAGGATCGTCAATGTTGCATTTAGGTGACAAGAGATCAGTGAGCGGCGTTAAAATTGTTGCACAGTGAGGAACAAATCGGCGATAAAAGTTGATCAAACCAAGGAATTCACGAAGCTTGCGAAGAGATGTTGGAAGTGGAAATTCCTGGATGGCTTTTACTTTGGCAGGCAGGGGTGAAATACCGTCTGCAGAAATTCTATGACCCAGAAAGTCCAACGAAAGGACACCAAAAACACATTTGACAGGGTTAATAATGACACCATACTCTGATAGTCGGCTGAATAGAATTTCTAAATGCTGTAAGTGATCAGATTCCGTGGAACTAGCAATTAGTAGGTCGTCGATATATGCGTAGACAAAATTAAGACCGCGAAGTACCTCATCCATGAAACGCTGAAACGTTTGAGCTGCATTTCGAAGTCCAAAAGGCATTCGTACAAATTCAAACAAACCGAATGGCGTGCTGATTGCAGTCTTTGGGACATCATTTGGATCCACAGGAATTTGATGATAGGCACGGACGAGGTCGATCTTGGAAAAAATGGTTGCACCATTTAGATTGGCAGAGAAGTCATGAATGTACGGAATAGGGTAGCGATCAGGAACTGTTATGTTATTAAGAGCTCGGTAGTCACCGCAGGGGCGCCAGTCACCAGGTGTAGGTTTTGGGACCATGTGAAGTGGAGAGCTCCAGCGACTTTCGGAAGGACGGATGATTCCAAGTTGTAGCATGTGCTCAAACTCAGCTTTTGCAACAGGCAAGCGATCAGGAGCAAGACGGCGTGGACGACAGAAAACAGGTGATCAGAGCTTTATAAGGAGAAGATGTAGTTGGGAGGCAAAACATCGGACGTGGTGAAAATAACGAATAGTGAATACCGTTAACAGACAATCTTGTATTTGTGTCAATGAGTTTCCGATGACGCATATCCACTTTCAAGCTAAAGTTGGCCAGAAAATCAGCACCAAGGATCCCTATTAGTACATCCGCAATGATGAAAATCCAACGGAAATCACGACGAAGTCCCAAATCTAGAGCTATGGACTTTTCACCATAAGTTTTTATGGTTGACTTGTTTACCGCTTGCAACATTACAGGTGAAGGATGACATTTTTCAGAAAGAGAAGGAGGGATAACACTCACATCAGCGCCTGTGTCAACGAGAAATCGTGTACCAGTAGGACGATCGGTGACAAAAAATAGTCGACTTTGTGTGCTTCGGCCAGCGAGACTTGTCGCCTCTAGTCGCTGGCGGGGCAGTTTTCCTGGTGTTGAGTTGTGGAAGTGAAACTGCATGGCGGAGTGCAATTGCGAGCAGCTGAGCCAAAATGCCAGTGGTACCAACATTGAAGACCTGTATGACGACTTGCATTAGAGGACCGTGGACGAGAAGAGCGAGGTGGAGTTGGATATCGACTGCGAGAACTAGGCTGTGAATTGAAACGGCTTATCAGGGTTTGAACTTGAGAAGTCAATGTGCTAATTTGTTGTCGAAGATCAGCAATTTCATTGGACGGAGAAGAAGGTATAACTGAAGAAATGGCAGCAATTGGCATTGAGGGTGTAGCAACTTCAAGGATTTGGTCAGCAATGGTGGCTAATTTTTCAATTGAAACGGTGTCTGGTGAGGAAGCTAGGACCTGTCGAACATTCGTTGGCAAACGTTGGAGGAATAACTGACGGAAAATCCTGTCTTCCAACCGGGTATCACCTAGTAGGTGTTGCATCTTGCGAAGAAGCTGTGAGGGTCGTTTATCACCAAGTTCTTCAGAAATTAACAACTGATGAAAACGCCTTTGTTCTGAAGCTGATGTGCGCCTTATGAGCTCCGCTTTAAGCTGGTCGTAAGGCTGGTTAACTTGAGGATTGATAATGACGTCGCGAACTTCCTGAGCAATTTCTGGTTGCAGTGAGGCTATAACATAATTATATTTTTTTGTCTGTGAATTAATGCTACGGGTTAAGAACTGAGCCTCTACTTGTGCGAACCAAACCATGGGGTCGTTAGGCCAATATGGAGGTAATTTCAAACTCACGGCAGCGACGGGAGCGGCCATGACTGCTGTAGATAGAGCCGGAGTTGGGACGTCTAGTTGTGATTCGTCGTTCATGATAAAATAGCAGCAAGCGAATCAAGCGTAAAACAACGTTGGAAAACGGCGAGCGATGCAATGGTTAAAACGTCGTGGTCACCAATTTAGTAAATGTTGTTGCTTAGTTGTATTTACTAATTTAGTGAAAAACCAAAAAGAAACTCTCCACGTGTCTCTGTGATTCTTTATCATCAACTCAATTAAAAAAAAATAGCTTTGTACAAACTCAAAAGTTGATAATAGAGAGTTATTGAATTCAATACAAAAGGAAGAGAAAAGAGCTAGATGAAAACAATAGGGCTAAAGAATTACTACGCAAGTTGAAAACAAAAGGTGTTCTCTGCTATTGTTGTGTGAGTTCACTACAAATGAATAAGAAGGAAATAGGGAATCCGTATATCATAGTGATACCTTTATCTTTGCAATAGATACAGCTATCAGCTCAATGAATACAAGATTCACGTCTCATAAGGCAATTTTGACAGATTTTGCCTTGCTCAACCCTGAATGTTTTGAAAATATAATTGAAAAGACAGTTGTGTGCAGTGTCATTCAAAAAGGTTGCGAAGAATTACGGCCTGGATGACGAAAAATTGAGAGATGAGTACAGCTCTTTCGTCAATAATAACCATAAATTTAGGAAAGTTAGAGAGAAGAGCAGCCCTCAGCCGGCTGCAGGAGAAAGTCTTGATTTAAGCCCCGGCCAAACAACTCGATTTTTCACTCCACCTTGTTTGGCCACCTTGTCGAGCAAGTCGATTGTCGGGGAATCCCCATCGCGCTTTCTTCGGTATTCTAGTAAATTCTTAACCTATTATTCTTAAATCAACACGTTTATTTTTTATTGTGTATGTTTGGGTTACATAACTACGGAACTATGCAATTTACGTAAAAGCCTCACTTTGAGGCCGAGACAGTAGATTAAGGATCCAGCCAGAATTTTCTGGAAGCAAGCTATTGTAATAGGATTAACTACGTCAATCGTATTCTTAATTTTTATTGGCTTGAGTAGTAGTTAAAATTGATTGTGATTGGTTAAGATAAATTTTAGTTCCTTGTTTGCTTCTATAAAAGCTGGTAATTGAATCGAGCGCTAAGGATTCGTAGAGAGAGATTTTTCACTATGCACGTTGAGTTGTGTTGAGAAAAAAATTCAGAAAACATAAAGATTGTCTCTCTCTAAGAGTTTACTCTAATCATTTATTGAACCTGCGTTAACAAGCAGAGATATTCTCTACATTAATGGTCCACCGAGCCGGATAAATGAAATAGAGTAAAAGAATTTGGGAACCGAAAATGGATAATTTGGAGAAGACAAAAAAGAAGAGGAAATCTCATCGCGGAACTACGACAAAGCTCCTGAATAAAGTGGAAGATTCGTTTACAACAGTTACTAGCAGATCTAAAAGGCAAAGCAGAAGTTTTAAAAGCGTTAGATGGTGAATTTTTTGAATTGATGATCGAAGAAGCAGACGACGATGCCTGTGATGAAGAAGCAGAAGAAGCTAGCGACATAAAAGAGAAAATTACGTACAACTCAATTTCGCTTGAGAATGCCTTGAAGGAAATGGACATACAGTCATTAAGATCGGAATCCGGGACAAATTTGCAACCAGAGCCCTCGGGGAATTTGACAAGGAGTAGTTCCAGAGAGAGCCTAAATTCAATGACATCCTCGGTCAATACAGGAGATATCTGCAGTAGAAAAGTAAAACTCTCAAAGCTGGAATTGAAAAAGTTTTATGGAAAGATCGCAGAATGGTCAGAGTTCTGGGACGGGTTCAAGAGTGCGGTACACGATGACAGCCAACTTGCCAAGGTAGACAAATTTAAAAAATTAAAAAGTTATCTAGAAGAGCCGGCACGAAGCGTCGTGACGGGATTTGCACTTACAGACGCCGATTATGAGTCCGCCATTGAACTGTTGAAAAGCAGATATGCGAAGCCCAGCGTTATAAAACGAGCCCACATCAATGACCTTATCAATATGGCTCCAGTCTACAATGAGAAGAGTTTGCAGAGATTGCGTTATTTGCATGATCAGATCGAAACACGCTTTCGCGCAATGGAGGCTCTAGGTGTAAGCAAAGAGACCTACTCAAGTGTTGTTGTTCCTATTCTAATGGGGAAACTTCCAGAGTCCGTGAGAATCAATATGATTCGATTTGGAAAGAACCATATGGACTGGAACTTGGACGACATGTTGGAAGCTTTTCAGAAGGAGCTAGAGGTTCTGGAGGGACATTTTCCCATCATGCAGCGAGCCCAGCAAGGAGACAGAAGACAAGAGCAGCATTCCAACAGGCCAAGACAGCAGGATAGACCTCCAACGGCCTCTTCCTTGCTTACTACAAGAGATGCTAAGATGAAGTGTGCATTCTGCAAAGAAAGTCACGCATCCGAGAAGTGTGAAAAGGTGAAGGATCCGGACGAGCGTAAGACAATTTTAATTAAGAATGCTAGGTGTTTTAGTTGCTTAAAACCAGGCCATAGATCTTTTAAATGTCGTCTTAAGGTAGATTGTAGTAATTGTAAGGGAAATCATCACTGCGCCATTTGTCCTAATCTTGCCCGAAGTAAGGAAACGCAGCCTAAGCCTAATGCACCTAAGCTTGACCCCACCGCATCGGCTTGGGTAGGTAGCACTGGCTCTGAAGTGAATGTGGCCCTGCAGACAGCCTTAGCTCTGGTGATTGGCAAGGATAGAGTGAGAGTTTTATTTGATACAGGAAGCCATAAATCTTTCATCACAGCTAAGGCTGTTGGCAGACTCAGATTAAGGCCTGTGAGGAGTGAACAGCTAGGAATAAAGGCGTTTGGGAGTAAGGAGGCACATGTTGCTTTGCGAGATGTAGTGCAAATTTCGCTAAGTCCATGCAATGGAGGAGAGAGTGTAATAATAGAAGCTTTTGTAGTTAAGGATATCGCTGATATTCCTAATGTTCATATAGAGGTAGTTAAAAAGAAATTTGCACACTTAACAAAGTTGTCATTCTCAGATCTTTGCAAATCCAAAGACAGCTTGGAAGTTGATTGCCTAATTGGATCGGACTGACTATGGCAATTCCAATTGGGGGAAACGATACGAGACGAGCATGTGGCAGTCAAGACCAGCTTGGGCTGGGTTTTATCAGGACCAGTTAAAGGTGAGCAACTTGATTCTATTGACTGTAATGTGAATTTTTGTATTGATTCTATACCTCCTTTAGTTGCAGGTGAAAAACATGATTTAGATAATCAGATACAAAGGTTTTGGGACCCTGATAGCATTGGAATTCGAGAAAAAGATAAGGTGCATGAAAATGTACTTGATGATATTGCGTTTGTGGGTAACAGATATTCTGTTGGGCTTCCCTGGAAATCTGGACACAAGCCCCTAGCTTCAAATTATAATGTTAGCTTGCATCGTTTGAAGTGCCTTGTCAGGAAACTAGAGCAGAACCAAAAAATTTATAAACAGTATAATGACATTATTTCCCAGCAGGCTGCAGAGGGAGTAATAGAGAAGTTCACAGATCTTGAACCTGTAGGTAAGGTACACTATCTCCCTCACAGAGCGGTAGTGAGAGAGAATGTAGAAACCACCAAGGTTAGGGTGCGATGCTTCTATTAAGGATCGTGAATCTGGGGTGTCATTGAACGACTGTTTGCATAAAGGACCCTCTCTGACCCCTTTAATCTTTGATGTGCTTCTCAGGTTTAGAATCTACCCTGTAGCTCTTGTTGGGGATATTGAAAAGGCCTTTTTAAACATCGAAATACATCTCAAGGACAGAGACTCTTTAAGATTTTTGTGGCTAAGTGATATGCATGCCAAGAACCCTGGAGTAGTAATCTACCGGTTCAACAGGGTGTAACTCATCCCCTTTTCTCCTAAACTGTGTTTTGAGACACCACATTATGAAATATGAAAATGAGGATCCTGAATTTGTGGAAAAGATGATAGGAGGGTTCTTTGTTGACGATCTAGTGGTAGGTTGTGAAGACACACAGGAAGCTTTAACCCTATATAAGAAGGCTAAAAGAAGGATGAGCGATGGAGGATTTCATTTCCGGAAATGGAAGACTAATGACAAAGAGTTAGCAGGGGAGATAGCAAAGAAGGAAATAAATAGAGTGAAAGAGGACAAAGCCTCTAAACATGAAGACACATCGTTTGCTAAGGAGACTCTAGGCATGCCAGACAGTATGGGGCAGAAGACTAAGGTTTTGGGTGTAACGTGGGACAACACAAGAGATACCTGGGAGTTTAATCTGGGGAACAGAGGCGAGGTAATAGGTGAAACAGCCCAACCCACTAAAAGAGGTATCTTAAGCGCCTTGGCTTCTATATTTGACCCCCATGGGCTTGTTAGCCCTATAGCAGTATCAGCAAAAATCTTGTTTCAGGAGTTGTACTTAGGAAAAATCAGCTGGGACGATCCACTTCGTAAGGATAAGCTTGAAAGATGGGAAGAATGGGTCAAGGATTTAAAACAGACGGGTACAATTTGCCTTCCTAGGTGTGTTGTTTCCAAAAACAAAGGGAAGATATTGAGTCGGCAGTTGCACGGATTTGCTGATGCCAGCAAAAAAGCATATTGTGGGATGGTTTACCTTGTAGAAGAAACCACTGAGGGGACCTTTACTGGGCTGCTGAGTGCTAAGACAAGAGTTGCCCCTTTGAAGGAATTAACAATACCCCGGCTAGAACTAATGTCTGCAAGGGTACTAGCTACACTGATGAACACCATTATTCAAGCCTTCGGTCCACAGTTTAAGTTTGATTGCATTAAGTATTGGCTGGACAGTAAAACCGCTCTCTATTGGATCAATAACAATGGAGAATGGAAGCAATTTGTTCAGCATCGTGTCAATGAAATTGTGCGCTCAACCACCAAGGAAGACTGGGGACATGTATCAGGCATCGACAACCCAGCAGATCTAGGTTCTAGGGGGGTAACAGCAAGCCACTTGAAGGAGAGCACATTATGGTGGCAAGGACCTCATTGGTTAAAGGAAGGACAAAACAGCTGGCCTAATGTGTTCACATTAGAAGACTCGCCTGATGTGAAGGAAGAAAGAAAGAAGAACGCAAATGTGCTAATGCTCACAGATATGAGGCAAGGAGTGAGTGAGGTTGTTAAGGTCTAGGTAAGTTGCTCCGGGTCACTGCTTTTGTCCAGAGGTTTATAGAGATACTAAGGTGTCATAGAACAGGAAGCAAACCTAAAAAAGGACCCTTAACTGTGGAGGAAATAGAAAGAGCAGAAAGAACGTGGATTGAAGACACTCAACAATCTTTGAAGATGGGTGAAGATTTCAAAACGTTGTCAGTGCAGCTAGGTGTTGTAAGTGAAGATGGGCTCTTTATTTGTAAAGGGAGATTAGGTAACTCGGATTTGGATTACAGAAGCAAGTATCCAATACTACTCCCCAAATATGACGCTTTCACTGATCTTGTGACCCAAGATTGTCATGCTAAAGTGCACCACAACAAACTCCGATCAACCCTAGCTGAATTTAGAAGGAGATTTTGGGTACCCCAGGGTAGGCAACAAGTGAAGCGGGTGATAGGAAAGTGCCAGATAACCCACCGTTTAACCCACCTCCTATTGCAGAACTACCAAGCTTTAGGGCAACTGAGACCCCACCTTTCAGCAACACTGGAGTCGACTTTACTGGTCCGTTATATGCAAAGAGCAGTACAGGTGAAATGAGAAAAGTATACATAACCTTATTCACCTGCTGTGTAACTAGAGCAATACATCTGGAATTGATTTCTGACTTACATACATCTACGTTCGTTAATTGCTTAAGAAGGTTTTGTGCAAGAAGGGGAACTCCTAGACTTATAAACTCAGATAATGCTCTTACATTTAAGGCAGCAGTAAGTTTGTTGAAGAAGCTGACACAAGATCATATGTTCCAGGAGTTCACACAAAATCGTAGAATAATATGGAGATTTAACTTTTCCCTTTCCCCTTGGTGGGGAGGGTATTTTCAACGCATGGTGGGCAGCGTTAAGCGGTGTCTAAGGAAGGTACTAGGTAATGCTAGGTTGACATACGATGAGCTTAGTACAGTATTGACTGAAGTTGAGAATACCCTGAATTCCAGACCCTTAACCTATCTGTACGACAAACTCGGGGAAGCTTTGACACCTTCTCATTTACTTCATGGACGTAGACCCCCAGCATTATCGGAGGATATAGAACCAGAGCTCGAGTTAGATGAAACTGGTAATAAACTTTCGAAAAGATTTTTATATCTTACAAAAAAACTCTCACATTTCTGGAATCGTTGGAAAAAGAGTATATGGTAGATTTAAGAGAGTTCCATAAGCTGAATAATCATAATAATATTATTGTTGAAAAGGGAGATCTAGTGTTGTTGCAGGAAGATAACATCAAACGTGGACAGTGGAAAGTTGGCATTGTGAAAGAAATTATATTCGGAAAGGATGGAGAACCAAGGGGTGCAACAGTACGTAAGTATGAAAAGGGTAAGATTCTACATCTCAACCGACCCCTTCAAAAGCTCTACCCGTTGGAGATAATAAATTTATTATCACAGCTCGTGATAATAAAGGTGATAAGAGTGAGGAGAAAGTTCTGTCAAGGCAAGAAAGTGAATGTAGTGTTAGAGAGGAGAATGATAGTAGACGCCAGTCGAGCCGTGCCGCAGCCAAGGATGCGCGCTGGAAGTCTAAGCTTATGCTTGACCCATAACCTGGGTCAAGGAGGGGGGAATGTCGGGGAATCCCCATCGGGCTTTCTCCGGTATTCTAGTAAATTCTTAACCTATTATTCTTAAATCAACACATTTATTTTTTATTGTGTATGCTTGTGTTACATAAATACGGAACTATGCAATTTACGTAAAAGCCTCACTTTGAGGCCGAGACAGTAGATTAAGGATCCAGCCAGAATTTTCTGGAAACAAGCTATTGTAATAGGATTAACTACGTCAATCGTATTCTTAATTTTTATTGGCTTGAGTAGTAGTTAAAATTGATTGTGATTGGTTAAGATAAATTTTAGTTCCTTGTTTGCTTCTATAAAAGCTGGTAATTGAATCGAGCGCTAAGGATTCGTAGATATTCTCTACAACGTCTTTTTCACTCGACTTTTTTGATAGAGATCAAATTTCACTCGATATCACTCGACGCCAATCGAATTTTTCGCTCAACACAACTCAACGTACATCGTGAAAAAATCTCTCTCTACGAATCCTTAGCGCTCGATTCAATTACCAGCTTTTATAGAAGCAAACAAGGAACTAAAATTTATCTTAACCAATCACAATCAATTTTAACTACTACTCAAGCCAATAAAAATTAAGAATACGATTGACGTAGTTAATCCTATTACAATAGCCTGCTTCCAGAAAATTCTGGCTGGATCCTTAATCTACTGTCGCGGCCTCAAAGTGAGGCTTTTACGTAAATTGCATAGTTCCGTAGTTATGTAACACAAGCATACACAATAAAAAAAACGTGTTGCTTTAAGAATAATAGGTTAAGAATTTACTAGAAAACCGAGAAAGCGCGATGGGGATTCCCCGACACTAAAATAAAGCCAGATTATCCAACTTTTATGATTTTGACTTCACGGAATTTCACAGCTAACGTATCTAATCTGGAACTCGGGCTAATAGCTTAACCAACTGACAAAAAACCAGCAGAAAATTGATTAATCAAAAGAACGCTGACTATAGCACATGAAAAGTCAAGGGAGGTACGCTTTGCAAGGCTACAACTTCCCTGGCTGGGGGGGGGTTTTGCCCGAGTGCCCTGAGACATGGTCAATGCCTGAGACAAATACAAAGCAAGCAGATATAACTGGCAACAGCTGTTTAGCTTGATGTGAGGCCTTCTTTTTATTGACTCTAGACCAGGAGTGTAGAGCTAGGGGGCTCGGGGGCTGAGCCCCCCATATCAATGCCGAAAATTAGCCAATTTTTTACTTTTCCTACTGTTGTTAGCAACACTTTACGCATCTCTTATTTTTTGTAGCAACAAATAAACAATTCCTTCTGACATTAACAGTGTCGGTAAAACAGCACTGGAAATGTTTGTTTCAAATACATATTCTCTTTATCAGCTACAGACCGGAACACATGTCTAGCTGCACTGATGAGCACTGAAATTGGGCGAAACCGGATGTTGATAAGAAACTAACCTTAAATTATTCACTTTTGGTTATTCATTGCTGACTTGTATAAAAATGTAAGTCGAAAAGAACCCATTTCTTTACGAATTATGTTGACAATTTATCGCCTAATGTCCCTCTTATCGCCATTGATATCCAAGCCGCGGCATGAAAACGAGTTTATGGGTCCGATCTACTGATCAGTGGTCCGATCTAGGGAAATCCCATGACCACAAACTTCGAAGGGCTCCGACACGACACACGAGTTTGACTCAAATTTCAAAGCAGGTTCGTGCTGTTCTTGGTGAAAAGATGGATGGAAATGTTCTGTACCATTTATTGTTGCTTTTGCTTTGTATACGCTTAGGCAAATGCAATCAGCAAGCGTTTCAGAAGGCAAGTAGCAGCGGTGAGATTTGTAAGGAGAATATTTGCAAATTTGTCCTGACGCTACGAGAAGAGCTGAGCATGACAAGGACGATAAGACCGGGGAGAATTTGGACTTCAGGCGAAACCTTTTTACTTCAACTAGAGAACGGAAGGCTGATACAAAGGCTTGGAACATTTTATCAGCAGAAAGTTTACAACGATTACGATGGTCTTGTGGTTAACGCAACAACAGATACTATCACAGCAGACGGTGTTCGGCGATCGCTCATAACCATCAACGGTCAGTTCCCTGGTCCTATGCTCGAGGTTATGGAAGGCAGCGAGGTAAGGCCATGCGACAATATGAAAGCATTTAGCAAGCAAGATCGTCCTTCATTTTATCTCGGTGTTAAAGGCATTGAGTCATGGTAAATAGGCCTTCTCTATAGGGGTTATTTAATTTCGGCGTGATCGCTGCTGTTTCATGTGATATTCGCATCCGTTGTTGACAACTTGCTATTGATGAAAATGCTTTGTCAATCAGTACGAGGTGAGTTCGTGTGACCAGTTACAGGTCAACCAATAGCATCGCAGTCATGAAAATCATGACTCAGCGGATTTTGGTACTTAGGGTATACCCAATCTATTTTATCATGATTCGATGCCTTTAAGGCTTCATATGACGTATTCGACGTATTTCATTCCCTGGAAGGGTGTAGAAAGAAAGGGACTGTTAGTCATTAATCAATATTTTCAGGCGATACAAGGCCCTGTCATTAATCATTAATCATTAATTATTGATCATTAATCAGGCGATACAAGGCCCTGTTAGTCATTAATCAATATTTTTGGCTCCAGTTAAGCCGAGAACCCACTCCGGAAAATGATCCGCGGATCGGATCAGATTTTGTGTTGCGCAAGCGCTTTGGATGCAAATATGGTCACATGACTGATCCGCCATGGATCGAAACGGATCGAAAAAAAAGTTGAAATTTGAACCGTTCCGGTACAGTAGTTTTCTTTTGATCAAAATCGAATTAGAACTTTTTAAACAATAGGGCACTTGCGTCATGAGGCACGAATCCCGTGGAGATAATGTCAACGTGCATTCCAATCTAAAACGATCCGCGGATCGAAAGAACAACACGATCTGACCCGATCCGCGGATCATTTTCCGGAGTGGGTTTTCGGCTTTAGTCGAAATTTCTTTTTAGTACAAAACTGTTGGTTTTAACATTGTTTCATAGTTTCATGCACCAAAAGCAAAATTCTTATGATTTCTTAATTGAATTGCAACAACAAAAACAGCCTGACAAGGGACGTTCAGAAATTGTAATCCTCTTTCATACGTAGAACAGATTAAACGGCCAAAAGAAAAAACACTATCATTCTAAAGAGAAATCATAGGAAATACCGACATATTACGTAATGAAAATTGAAAAATTTTTGAAAAACTTTCAACGTCAAAGGAGATCAAGGACTTTACAGTGAGTCATTTGAAAGTCCATCCATCCTTATACTTGGCATTCGCTATTAGCCTTTTTGCCCTTGTGTGTAAACGTTGCAGTTGGGATAGTTTGGTGTTGGAGAGAGCACTCCTGACGCGATATTCACACATGTATCATCAGCTTACATATTTGGGATCGTGCTTTTTAGACAATTCTCAAAATCGTTAATGTATAGTATGAAGAGTAAGGGTCCCAAACACTAGCCCTGCGGAATACCGCACTCAATGCTGATTTTGCTGGAAGTGGATCCGTCTGTTTTAGCAAAGTCTGTTTTATCTCTTTAGAAACTCCATTAGTTAGTCGTGTACAATCTTTTCTAGAATTCTAGACACAATTGATAACACTGAGATAGGCCGGTAATTGTTTACATCTGTTTTTGTGCCCGTCTCATGAATAGGTGTTACTCTGGCTAATTTCCAGATTTGGGGGACAATGCCCCTTTCTAAAGATGCATTATTGCCCGCAACTCGCGCGCGATAGCGCGCGAGTGAAGGGCTTATAGTCTGCCCCGCGTATAAGTAGCATATGGAAGCTTCAGTTCATGTTGTCAGCACTTTTTCAGCAGATTTTGTCACTTTTCTGCTGCCATGACAACTGTCAATCAATTTCATTGTCAATCAATCGGCTTTGTCGAGGAGGTCGTTAACCGCCACCTCTTTGTGCGGAAGGGAATTATCTTCGGAGCGTTGCTCTGCCAAGACTCTGTTAAAGGCCTTCGGTTTTTTTGGCACGAAAACGGTGCTGCATCACAGCTCTGTTCTCCGCAATGGATTGAAGTTTTGATTCGAAGTTTTGGGAATCAAAACCAGTCGAATGCCACACTTTTCTCCCAAAAACTCGGGACCGTACGAGCAAAAGTTATGATTATCGTGATTATCGAAAAATAAATGTCAAACCCTCGAAAAACTTCATGATTTTCAAAAGGGCGTTGGACTTAAATCAAAGGCAAACTGAACACCAAAAATTCTTGATAAAAAGAATAGTTTAGCATCAACTAGAGCAGCTGTTTTTATAGAATTGTGAAAACCCAAGATGGTGTCTTCTTCGAATATCCTGACCTACATTTTCAAAACAATCATTATCAAGGAACTAATTGTTTGCGGGCAGTACTAGCAAGAGCTATTTCTAGTATATCAGTGTCGTTTATAGGATCTTTCAGGATTTTGACGGGGATTCTGTCGGCACCACGAGCCTTAGAGTTATTAAGAGCTTTTATAGCACGTTCTATATATCCTACACTTACTGTCTGAAGCTTAAATTTGGTTCCTCCGGCTCTATTTCCAAAAAACTTAAGAGGGTCATCGGAAGGCTGACTTTGTATTTTCCCCGCTAACTTAGGTCCAACCGTTGTAAAATGTTTGTTGAAAGCTTCTGAAAATTGTGAAGGTGATTTTAGTTCTGTGCCTTCAAAAATAATGCTTTGAGTCGCAGTGTCATTTGAGTTCTTATGTAAAACCTTATTTATTGTTTTCCACATAGCTTTTGGATTGTTTTGGGTTTCATCAATAAGGTTATGGTAATATTCCTGTACCCTTGCACGAAGTTCAGAAGTTACTTTGTTCCGCAATTTCTTATAGTCTGGCCAATAGGAAGCATCATTCTCGGATCTCTTTTTAGTTAAATCACATACGGCCCCAAAACTTTGCTTTGCCATTTTTTGGATGCCTCTGTAGCATGCATCGACACCCTCTTTTTGGTAATGTGCAAATATTTGGGCCTGCCGTAACCGTTTACACGAGGCCGCTCTCGAATTCGGCCGGCCAAGTTTCAAGAAGGACGCTTTCCTAGGTGGCCGAATATTTGGACGCCTAAGCGACCTGATTTGAGGTCGTTTAGCCGTCTCCGTGTAAACGCAAGGCCTAAGTGACCAAATATTTGACCGATCAAATAGTCGGCCGCCCCGTGTAAGCGCAGCCTAAGACATGGCTCTCGGGGAGCGGAAATTCATGTAGTAGTTAAGGGTCCTTTTTGATCCATCGTAGTTAATGAAGTGGCAAGAAATAAGAATTTTTGACGCTATGCATAGCGGCCTTGGTCACACTATTCATGCAGCAGCAACGTGCAAAAGTGTTTTTGGAAGAAGACAGAATTCACAGTCAGGTGTTTGGCTAATGTTCCATTTGAAGAGATTTTTACGAGTTGGAAGAGTGCTGTTAAAGCAGTGGCGGAACTAGACAAACATTTGAGTGGGTTCCAATATGGGCGTGGTCCCATATTTTTCTGGCAACGCCTTTGACTTTTTCCAAAATTGGGCGACACCCATTTTCGCTTTTTTCTAAGATTGACAATTGCAAGATTTTATTTTAACAAGATATATTATTTCATCATGATTCCAAGGCAAGTAAAAAAAATAAATCTGTAAACCAAACCAGGAATTGTCATTATGAATTCTAAAAGAATGGTTTCGATTTCTTGCCAAACAGAGGACCTTAATAAATTCCTCTAGCTGGTTACAGCAAGACATAAGCTTACTGAGTGTTGCAAGATTTGAGTGAAATTCATGCTTTAGATATTACCAAATAATAAGCAAGACAAATTTACATGTATTCATCAATTTTGTCAAAAATGGATAACGATGGACGAAGCCTCTTATCATATATAGCAAACAAACCCAATTATTAAAAAGTGCAAATTATGACATATGAAATCATCTTATCCCATTCTCTAAAGTTTTTCATTTTATCTTAATAAAGTTTTCCAACTCTATAGATAAATATATTATGTATAGGGCTTCAAGAGTTCTATAAACTTTCCACGTCAAAGAGAAAATATCTTCGACATTCCTGAGTTCCTGCCAAGAATTCTCTGCTGCTAATTGCAACGAATTCTCTCGTGAACGCCACTTTACACCTATGTGAAATGGACTTTTTGCTTGATCCATGGGCAAAAAAAGCGGTGATATGTTTTCTCCGGGTTGGCTAGGCCAGTCGAGAAAAATAAGCAAATAGTTGGCGAGGCGTGTTTGAAAAGCTTTGTTGAAAATTCATAGCACTCTTTCATACGATTATCAAATTTCATTGATCTTCAGGTGCTGGTCTCTTCCTTGTTGAGGGCTTAAAACAAGCTCTCGTCATCGTGCAGTCAAAGCCTCCACTCGCAGCTTCACGTCGCCATTATGACAACAGGAAGCATGTATGGTCAGCGGTCTAAATAAGTTCCAATGAGTTCATGAGATGGGTTCCAAGGGGGGTCTTTTGTTTGTAGCAATAAAACAATATAAGACAATCGATTGCCATGGCTACGAAAGGGTTCCTTTCTTAAAAAATACAATATGATACAAAGGGTTGCCTTGGGTACGACAGGGTTCCTTTCTTTAGAGGAATATAATACATTACAAAAGATAACCATGGCCACGACAGGGTTTCTTTTTTTCACAATATCATATTTAGAGAGCAGCAAAGGTTTTAGTACAAGAGGCCATTTGACGTTGGGACTCGTTGCGATTCATTCGAAAGTAAAGGGAAAACTGGTGTTATGTGTCTTTGGAAAGTTTGACAGGGTTCCAGAACCCTTGGAACCCGGTCTGAATCCGCCACTATGTTGAAATACTTCATGCTAAAGTTGAAGATATTAGCTGGCAGATTCCTCTGTGTACTTGACCAAATACCGTTCAGCTTTTCCAGTGATTATGTCAGTAGAAAGAAAATTTCAGCTCCCTGAGATGTTTAATTTTGAGGAAAACGTTCTTTGTTATCTGATTTTACAGCAGTTAGTACCTCTTTCGTTTCGTATTACGATGGATGTCGTACTTAAGGCTCGAGCTGTGGCTGGTGTATTTCCAAAGATTCGAATGTCGATGTAAGGAGAAGACTTTATGCCATTACGACTGACAGTTTGGCATTGCGTAAATTTGACAGAAGGCATTTGTAGATTCAGGTAAAACTGGTTTTTTGAGAGGATTATTCAATTCAAGGTAACAGAAAGTTGAAGATCAAGCCAATGGCGAATGTAATTGGACACAAGATTGTCTAGATTTTGAAAATCCCAGATCTTTGGTAGATCTGCAACAGTAAAATGCCACGAGACATTAGACAGAACATATCGATGGTGTAATAGCCGATTTTCTGGATGGAGAGGGAAGTCGTCAATATCCTTCATAAGAATAGAGAACAGAGAAACTAGTTTAGATTTATGATCTTGGTTACTCATTTCAAAATCAAACGGCCAAGATACTTAGAAGAATCGTCATTCTTGTCAGCAAGCACTATCTGGTTACAGAAAAAAAGTTTCGGTTAAAATTGGAGGGATCGCCAGTGGCGGATTCAGGATACCCAGAATTTAGTTTTCGTCTTCAGTCAATAAAATTAGGCAATCATTTTTTACCACATTTTCGGAAGAGGAGCACAGGGTGTATACACTTCTGAATCTCAAGATATGTTGTTTCAACTGCGTGTTGGATTTGCTGGGAAATTTGGAAAACCATTTAAAGGCAAAAATGTTTGACTGAACAATTTGAACGTTTCAGAGCTGGCTAAACTTTAAGATATTCCCCAGTCCCATCGCCACCCTCAGAACTACTACAAGGCCTACGAACCTCGTTGGTGTCGCAACTTCCGCTTCTAAAGAGTAGGGCGTCCAATTGAGGCGTTCAGGGGCGTAACTTGGCCAATAGTTTTGGGGGGGGGGGGGTGAAAAGGGTTTCTGCCCTGCAAAACTGAGTGGTGCCCTGCAGACCTCGTAGCAACGGTTTGTCTATAGGTTACTAGTGAAAGCTTTACCAGTGTACACTGGTCTTTACCAAGGACAAACTTCTAAGCAATAAAAACAAACTTGAAACTTCATTGCCTATGAAATTTCTATTTCTCTACGTGAGCGTAAATTGTTTTTTTATATTCACTTCATTTAATGTTGGTTTGCAAAATTAGGCTAATAAACAGCTAATTGGGGGGGGGGGCACATGATGTAGACAGCGCAACGAAATTTAACCCAGTGGGGCTAAGAGTCGAGTTTAGTGAGGTAGGAGGACCCACCATGGTTGGGTCCGACGTGAATAAATTTTTTGAAATTATACCTTGTAAAAAGGGCTAAAAAGCATCTTTCAGAAAAAAATTTAGCAAAATACTATTGTGCTAAAAGAACTGATTGTTTATTGAAAATATTATTGTTTATTGGGAAAAATAGGGAGGGGGATGTCATGCTAAAACTCTAGTGTTAGACGTTTGGGAAGGAAAGAAACGACAACCTTTCGTTTCAGATTGCACGTAGTTGTGAATGACAGAGGAAGATGTTGTTTTGATTGGGAGAATTTTTTTTCCTGAACAGAAATGTGCAGTTTCTTGTATCAAGAAGGCCATGTTCACACATCCAAAATTAAAACATTGCAATGATACAGAAAATGATTTACTGAATTAATGCAAATAAAAGAAAAATAATAAAAATATACGTGACAAAGTTAGCAATTAGATAAAACAAAATCGGTATCTTAGCGATTTATTATGTTTTTTAGTTCATGCACTCTTAAAAAGTAATAGAAAAAATGATAAAAAAATTCCTATCTTTACCAAAGTGAGGGACTTCAGCCCCTTATCCCCCCCCCCAGTGACGCTGTGCTTGTCATGAAAATAATTTACAACTTAAATTAATTTGCATGACTCAACCTTGCCCTCATAAACATATGCATCAATCATTGCATCCATTGGCTATGACTTTCGGTAAGAAATGCTTTCGCTTTGCAAATAACGGAGCTTTTCCTTACATACCTGTTCCGTTCTCTAAAATGCAATGTCAGGAAGGGAGGTTCATAACAAATACGATATTTCCATTTCAAAATTCCTAAACGGCTCTTTATGAACTTCAGAGGTGGCATTTCTGCGTGGCAATAAAGCTCTTCTTGGCGCCCTGCGAAATCTTCGATTGCCCTGCGAAATCGACTATTTTTTGGATTGGGGGGGTGTCACACCCCCCACACCCCCCCGGGAGTTTCGCCCCTGGAGGCGTTTCATCGATCAAAGTGTATCAGTCTTGCTTAGCGGGACCAATCACATTTAGAAGTAAACGCTTACAATAATAATAATAATAATAATGATAATAATAATAATTTTTTTTTAAACATCTCATTTTCATTGAATACATTTTAAATTTACAATTATACGACTCGCTTAATAATAATAATAATAATAATAATAATAATAATAATAATAATAATAATAATAATAATAATAATAATAATAATAATAATGATAATAATGGAAACTTTTCATTTTGAATTCCTGTTAAAACTACAATTACAAATCTCACTATTACAAGGTAATTTGTAACTGGCTAGCCTGTGTTTACAAAATAAAAACTATTACATCGTAGTAATGAGAAACAAAAAATTGTTAAAAGGGGTGTAGCTCTGGATTAGTCCAAGTTTTGTTTCTACAGCAGAATATATAGTATGTGGTGCGAATGGAGATGCTTGTAAGTTTGGAGATGAGGTAGCGTTTCTGTTGATGATCAATGGACAAAGAGTCACACATGTCGATGAATGAGCTGCAGGAGTCGCCAAAAATACCAAGTGAACTGATGGAAAGATTGACAAACGAGACTGACTTAAACTGACGTTTTAAGTCAGAAACGAGGGTGGCATATTTCCCTGACTTTCTGGCAGCATTGCAGTTGAGATTTGTTTCAAAGCCTATGGTTAGCTCTAAAACGTACAGACAGTTTTCCTTAGTTTTGAGAAGTAAGTCAGGGCGTAGTTGATCTCCAGTTATGATAGAAGGGGAAAGAAAGCCTGGTAAATCTGCGTAGAGAGAAGACCCATTTATTGCTTGGAAGGAAGTGGCTAGAAAGTTTAATGCAGAATTATGACGCCAAGTATAGCGTCCTTGGTCAAGGTACACTTTGCATCCAGCAACAACGTGTAGAAGTGTTTCTGGAAGAAGACAGAATTCACAGTCAGATGTTTGACTAAGGTTCCATTTCAGCAGATTTTTTCGAGTTGGAAGAGTGTTGTTAAGATACTTGATGGTAAAGTTAAAGATGTTACTAGGCAAATTGCTCTGTGTACTTGACCAAATACCGTTCAGCTTTTCCAGTGAATGTTTCAGTAGGAAGGTAATTGTGGCTCCCTGAGATGTTAAGTTTTGGGAGAGACGTTCTTTGTTGTCTGATTTGACAGCCTTTAATACCTCTTTAGTATTACGATAGATGTCGTACTGTAGGTTCGTGCCATGACTGGTGTTTTTCCATAGGGTTTGAATGTCAATATTAGGAGAAGATTTTAGGGCATTGCGACAGACAGTTTGGCATTGCGTAAATTTGATAGAAGGCAGTTGTAGATTTAGGCCAAACTGATTTTTTGAGAGGATTATTCCACTCAATGTTGCAGAAACATGAAGATCAAGCCACTGGCGAATGTAATTGGAAACAAGATTGTCTAGGTTTTGGACAACCCAGGTCTTTGGTAGATCGGCAACAGTAAAATGCCATAAAACTTTTGACAGAATATAACGATGGTATAATAGCAGTTTGTTTTTAGGATGGAGAGGTAAGTCGTCAATATCCTTCATAAGAGTAGAGAAAAGAGAAACGAGTTTAGATTTATGATCTTGGTTACTCATTTCAAAATCAAAGAAACGACCAAGATACTTAAAGGAATCGCCATTTTTGACAGCAGGCACTATTTGGTTACAGATGAAAAGTTTCGGTTGAAATTGGAGGGATCGCGTAGAGTGTTTCTTGACACCAAAGGTAACACATTTGTCAACCCTGACAATGAAGTTTGCCCATTGGCACCATCTGGTAAAGCAGTTTAATAAGAGTTGGTTCTCCTTTTCTCCACTGGTAACAACAGCAGCATCATCAGCATAATAATAATAATAATAATAATAATAATAATAGTAATCAATTTATTTAAAGTTGGCGCTACATAGCTATTTACAAAGAAATGAGCTAATCCAAGCCAACTGTTAAAACTACTACATCAAATAAATACATACGAGATTGAATACATAAAATTTTAAGTACATAATAATCCATTAAAAACAGAATTTATAGGGTAGTACTATAAAAATCTGAGCTATTTAAAACGGTAGAATTACAAAAAACCAAGCTGTGGTACGAATGTCCTACATATTTTGCATGTACAGTCTGTGCCATTCCAGCTTTCAGTTTCTTTCTTAAACTCATTAATAGATTGAGCATTCCTTATGTGCTGAGGTAAAGAGAGCCAAAGACGTTGCTCTCTATATTTGATAGTTTCGGTTCCATAAATGGTTGTTCTTACCCTTTGTACCATAAATTCATTATTATTTCTCAAATTATAAACAGCATGACACTCCCTCATAAAAGGAGGGTTGATATTTCCCTTTGTTTTAAACATTTCAATCATAACATTTCGCAGGTGCTTTACATGAATATTTACCGAGCCATCATTTTCTAGCAGAGTGTTGAAGCTAGAATCATAGTCTTTGTATGCAATTCTCAGAGCTCTTTCGTGTATTCTATTAATCTTACTATTCAAGTGCCTACTGTGGAACATCCAGACCAGTGGACAGTATTCGAATTGGCTAATTACAAATGCTCACATTAAGATTTTAAGTTTATTAGCGTCTATGTATCCAGATAAGCGAGCGAGGGCGGTGAGTTTGCTACCAGCCTTCTTACATAACTTACTGATATGTGTCTCAAAACTGAGTCTTTTGTCTATCTCAACATTTAGTAGCTTTTCCTCTTCCGCGTTTTCTATGATAGAATCTCCTACATTAACTTTGACCTGCTGATTAGAACTTCTGCCAAGAATATGAAATTACATTTGTTTGTATTAAATTTCATAAAGTTATCAGCGAACCATTGGATAGTTATACTTGAGTCATTCTCTAGCCTTGCAATAACATTACTAAGATTTTTATCGCACGCATATAGAGTTGTATCATCCGCGTAATTGCAGATATCCCTATCCATTAAGGAGAGAAGTAAGTCATTTATGTAGATGTTAAAGAAAAGGGGACCAAGAACTGATCCTTGCGGAACACCAAGAAACAGTTGTTTGTAGGTACTGAATGATCCATTAATCTTAACTCTCTGATGCCTATTTTCCAAGTAGCTAATAACAAGACATGCAGTGTGAATCCGTAAGCATCTAGTTTTGCTATAAGGTGGTCATGTTTAATACAATCGAAGGCTTTCGAGCGGTCCATTAGGATTGCGCCAACATTTTCTCCCCTGTCTAAGCTTGTTTTCCACTTTTCAAGCATTCGAACTAATGCGTGCTGCGCATTGTACCCTTTACGAAAACCACATAAAGTGACGATAAATAAGATTGCATATAATCAATAATCTGTTTATCTATAAGTCTTTAAAAAACCTTTGAAACAGTTGTTAGTACACTCACCGGTACACTTACAAGACACAAAGATAATATTTTGGACCAAAAATCAAAATGAATTTAATAGTTTCCGCCACTAACGACTTGACGGATGCATTCGAAGAAATTTCCAGTTGTCCATCAAAATTGTATGTTAATGCTTCTCTTCCAGCAATCGAATGGTTTGTCGTCGGTCTATACGTATGAACAAGTTTGTGCACAGGGGATAACGAATTCATCAAAGATTTGTTTTCCAGGAAAAGACCTTTCCTCGAAGGAATGTCTCCTCCTCCAAGGTTTGTCAGGAGCTGATCTGCTGCAGGTGTAATAAGGGGGAAGGGGTGCAAAAGTTTATGCAAATGCGTAAAAGCGTCTCTCAAGTGTACAGTGCTGTGTAAATGTAGTGAGGATTGTGAACGTCAGAATTGTTCTAATTGGTAATCATATCAAAAACGATTCATGCAATATTCCTTGGGGCATTTTCGAATTAAAGAGAAGAAATTATTTCAACCAATTTTGCTTATTAACAAAAATAAGCTGTTGAATAAGACGGGCTTCAGTTTATCAATAAGAAGAAAGCGATGTTCAAATTTTAGGGAGCTCCAGTCCAAGAGGCAAGCTTTTGATGAACACCAGCATACGAAAATGCGCGAAATATAAAACGTCTGTTCTGGCCTGCTGTTTAGAAATGTACACGACAATTTCCCAAGAATCCTACAAATTTCAAACCAGGGGTCATCCACCTCTGGCTACCCTTGGCTACAACACCATTGGAGTGAATAATTGGACATTTTCGCTGCATGATACAGATTAAATTTTGCTTTTGAAGTACGATTATTGTCAAAAAACTACTTGAAACCGTATATTATACAGGGCCAGGGGGTAAATTTTAAAATAATATGGCTTTTAATTAGCTTTAGAATACTTGATTGTTTATTGCGTTCAACAAGATACTCGAATATAGTATATTTTCTATAGTATGAATAAGACCCTTGCGCATGCTAAAGTCAAGTTTTTATCTTTCTTCAGTTAAAAAATCGTAGGGAAATCATGGTTTTTACCCCCTGGTTTGAGAAACTTCGAAGCTCTATAACTTTTTCCCTTCAATTTTTTACCTCAATTTTTTGGTATTTTTACCTCCATTTCTCGTGTATACAAAATATCTTTAGACCTTGTGAAAATGGCACTGTGTTTATGCGAATGGGATAAATATATATCCACAAGAAAACCAGAAAATTATTTTTGTTATCAATAAAAATTGTCCTTCTCTACCCCCTGTGCTTGCCCTGTGCCTTTTTCTGCATCCTGGTCCATTTTGTTCTCCTTGCGTAGCAAAAGGCTGCACAGGAGAGAAAGGAGAGAGTAGAGCATGTTAAGGCACCTAGAGGCCCATAGCCTCCACAGACACATTGATTTCTTTCCTTCTTGTGCCATTATAATCCCAGTCATATATGTGTGATGCTCTGCAAGCAATTTTTTTTTGTCTTTCCCATCCTTTTTCCATAGAATTGGGTATCCACTCGTTCAATCAATCAAACAATCAATCGGTCAATAAATTTAATTTTACAACAACAATTACTTACTACAAACTGCTGTATACATATGTATAAAGCATATTATTTTAGCAATGAATTTTGATTACGACAGTATTTTTTAATAATATAATGATATTAGATGTTGTCTAGGACACTAAAATATATCATAATAATTTTCGAACTCAGTCATCTTTTTTGTCTACTTTCTTGTTTACATTCGGGCGATATGCCTTGACCATATGCAACTTATATTTTTCTGTGTTTTCTTCAACGTCAACGGCTTTGGTGTGTGATCTAAAACTTTTTGTATGATCTAAAACTATTTGCGCGCTAAAAAATTTTTGGCCCTAGTACCCAGGGTATATCTTAACTTGAGAGTGTTTATAAGGGTTTCTGCAGAGGCATTTTTTAAATATTTGCATGATGGCTATTTAAGAAAGTTGTCAATTCTTGTTTAAATGACCCTAAATTAAACTATTTTTAGCTCTTGCATTTTGTCATATTTGGTTCACATTTGGTAAGTTCTATTTTAAAAGTAGATGCTGTGAGAACCCAAATTCAATTGTTAATGAATTCACGAAGCTGTGTTTTTTGTTATCATTAAATCATAACATTTAGCAGGCTTATGTTTATGGCCGATGGGCTCTTCTATGATATTTTCCGACAACACAATAAACTTTTCGACAAAATAACTGTTTAGCCTTACAGGGGGGGCTCGCCACCTCTGTCTCCCCTCTATCTACGATAATGAGCTCAAAGTTGATTTCGCATGGCTGCCTTTCTGTAAAATCAAGCTACAAATACATAGTAAAAAAGAGTCATTTAGAATTTTAAAATTCCGAAAGAACATCAAATCAAAAATTATCTCTAAATATGATAAATCAGCTGAATCTGTTTTTTGATTGGCTGAGATATTTCTAGTTTAGACTCGCGAATCGGAGCTTAAGAAATGTGGTTTCATAGAGAAATGAATATCTTGGACAAGACATGTCAGCAATGAGAAAATACTCCAGAGAGAGAGAAGCTCATAATATGTTTTGAGCCGGGGTTTCTTCGAACCAGATGTAAGAAAGTGCCTGTGCTTATGTGGCATTATCTCGTTCGATTTGCAACATATTTCATGTTTTTGCAAATTTGGAAATGTTTCGTGGTTTGCTGGCAAATTATGGGGTCAGAATTCTAAAATTCTAAAAATAGATTTTTTATTGCGTCACCAGTCGACGAGAGCCAAATATCATGAAGAAGTGTTACAAAAATGACGTTGTTTATGATATGGACTTTGCACACAAAAGCAGTGGATAGCAGAGTTCAACTGGCCTTTTGATAAACTAAATAGGTGTGATATTTAAGACAGTTTTAACGTAAAACCAACGAATTTGAGATTTGAGCACAGTTACAATTATTGTGCATTTTTTAGGTGGAAGTTATTGTTAATAACCAAATGCTCCATAAAAGTGCCACAGTTCATTGGCATGGATTTCATCAGCATAATACACCTTGGATGGATGGAGTCGCTTACATTACCCAGTGTCCTATTAGCCCCATGACGTCTTTTATGTACAGGTATCTTTAATATACATTAATTTTTAGCGTCCAAAAATGCTAATGTTGTTCCAAATTTAAGAATCTGATGTAGAGGACAACAACATTGATCAGGCGTTTCTCCGTCTGATTTGCCGTGATAACAATTTCAATTTTATAATATCAATTTTATGCTGTAACTCTCCAATTCTCTTTGACATATGTTTAATATCATGTCATAATTGCATCCTGCATCCTGCTTTCATCTAGTGGCCAACTTCATCCGCTTTGTTTATTATCTGGAAAAAATTGGCGACTAAATGTACAGGACGTTGTAACATTCCTTTTATACAAATATAGGAAATGCCTTAAAGTTGAATGACGTTAAACTTTTGGTAATTAGCATCTTTGTGTATTGAAGTCAATGTGAGCTGTTTCCTTGACTTCTAACATCGATTACATAATATTTTTTGCACCACCTGGATTATCTGACATGGTATTGCCCTACTTGCCGCAAAGCACTGATATAGAGAAGGAGATGGCTTGGCTGAAAGTGAAGACACCTTGACTCTACCCCCATTGGAGTCTCTGCAGATTGTTTGCCTGTTTGCCTGTGCAGACAGTCCTTGCCTCATGTTCAAACCCCTTTATACGACCAAACTGCCCAGCCACCCGTATTTTAGCCTCATTTCACTTTTTGTCAAACTGTCCATCAACTGCTGTGCCGCTCATAAGGTTTTTTTAACTATAACAAGCTAGGAAAAACTCGTGTTCTTTTCTCATGTTACTTAACATTTTCTGTATCATACTAAATACGTAAAGTTATACTAAATACTTAAATCATTTCGTGAAATTGAGCTTCTTTTTCGCTGGTATTTACAGGGTAAATGCTAGAAGTATTTGCAAAATCACCTGGCTTTGTCAAGATGTTTCTTATCTTCACTTCCTTTTTTAGGTTTATTGCATCCCCAGCAGGGACACTTTGGTATCATGCTCACCTTGGAGGACTGCGTGCAGATGGCTTGTTTGGGCTGTTCATTGTCCACGAAAAACCACCAACGATTCCATTTTACCCTTTTGTGGTAAACCATTGGCTTCACCTGCCATTTAACGAATACATGATTACAAATCCTTACAAGAAAACCAATCAGGGTGCAATTGCAGGTTCAGCAGAATACACATACAGCTTCGAGCATCTGCACATGGAAAAGCCAAGGGCATGGAGAACTATTGACGGTGTGCGACTGTCTTCCATGGTTTACACAAGCACCTTAATAAATGGAAGGGGCCAATACAAAAATAACAAAGCCCCTTTGCCGTGGTTTCAAGTTGAAGAGAAGTCTTGGTTTGGCTTTTATATCTTAAATCCCGGTGTCGAGTATACATTTGCAGTTTCTATCGACCAGCACCAGATGGTAATAGTGGATTTAGGTGTTGGAAAAATAAAACCTGTCACTGTTGATGTTGTGTATTTGAATCCTGGTGAAAGAGTTAGAGTAAAAGTTCATGCGAATAAGCATGTTGGAAATTACTGGGTACGCTCAAGAACTTTGGATGACCAAGGTGAGGCACTTGCTGTTTTGCATTACAGGGGTGCAGGCAATAACGAGCCGTATTCCTTGCCAAAGCTCTGCACAGATTTAGTTCCATGTATCATCTTTAACTGCCCCGCATCGGCATTTCCTGATGAGTCAAAAGTTTGCAAATCACCGCACGGTTTTACAGGCATAGGGAGAGCACGCGAACTGGCTGAAAAGGTGAAGAATGTCGATGTGCAAGTATTTCTTGACTTCGCATTTCCTATTGGAGCTTCCATAAATGGCTTCAGATTCGTGCTGCCAAAGAATCACCTTTATTCGGACGTTCCCCTTGACACTAAATGCTCAAGAGCCAATTGCAAAGGCAAAGCGTGTTGGTGCACCCATTATATTGGTAAGCATCGTAATTTATTTCAAGTAAACGTAGTTGGGGCGCGCCAAATGTAGAAAAAAAGTTAGAAATTTGGCATCCTTTAAGCATCCTTTAAGGATTCGATAAGATTAAAAAGCCTGTTTTTAAGGGCAACCTAACAAGTTTCCAAAAAGGTTTAAAGGTAGGAATCCTGTCACTGTGTGCGAAGAATGCCAATTCTCTTTTGATGCTTTGTAGGTAGTTCCATGACATCCTCTAGCCCATAGGCCGTTAGGTAGTTCTATTTCATATACTTGAGTCGCTTTTTGGATTGAAAACCGTTATAAAGTTTTCAATATTAACTGATGCGATGATCTTGGAGCCTTTCACCTACAGCACCTGAGGCCAGAAACGCCGAGCCGTGAAATTTAGTTGTTTGTTGCGACAAAGATAGCAATTCTTTGTTTAACTTGCTTTTTTTATTTGAAATTGCTTCAATTGGAAATTGTGGTGTTATTACGTTGCGTTTTGGTGACACGATTTGTAAGATCTCTTCAGTCGCAAAGTGCATAATTCTTAGGCACGTTTGAGCGCTAGCGTACTTGTGGAGGTAACTTCAAGGTAAGAGTACAGGGCTCTGATATGCGAAGAAAAATAATGGCCAAAGTGACAATAGCAATACACTTTTACCAATCAAAACTTTTATTGCCACTATATCCGTTTCTTATATCATATTGTGCCACAAAAGACTGATTGTTTTTGCTAAAAGCTGCGCCAACTTCCCTTCTGGCAATGATACGATACTTCTTTGCATAGTTGACTTTGCAATGATGTTGAGTGAACGATCGACTCATTGATCGTTATAATATATATATATATTTTATTTGTATTTCCTAACGTTTGCAACCGTGATCGTGGACGCAGGATTGCGAGGGGCGCCTACAAGAAATGGACATACCGAATTAAAGCCCCGAAATGTCCCTCGTGGGTTTCTGGCTGACAAGTTGCTTTTTTATCATTTTCTACCCATTTACAGGCTAATTGCTCAAAACATACAAGGGGCACGCACTACCACCCCCCATCTGAGTTTGAAGCTGTAACCAGGTGTTAGTGACTACTCCTTATCTCCATTTTTCTCATTTTTCCATTTTGGATTTTACACTTTTATTCACACATTGGTTTTGTAGTTTTTACCTTCAATGCCTAAAGAAACATATATATCCTACGATACCTAAGAGCCTGACTATAGCGGACCGCCTTCTTTGTATGCCAAGGGGGACAAGGTATCGTAGGATTTGCTCAGATGATCGCCAGTTTAAGGAACATGTAGGTAATCTCGCTAGATGGCTTAAGGATAGGGGGTATGAAGAGTCCTTAGTTGATAAACAAATAGATCGGGTACGTAGGCTAGACAGGGAGACTCTTCTGGAAAATGCGGGAAATAGGAAAACCAACGATGGGAGGGCTGAGAGGGTTCCATTCGTTACTACATACCATCCGGCACTTAATGGATTGGGGAACATTGCCAGGAAACACCATGCCTTGCTAACTGGTTCAGAAGAGCACAAGGAGATGTTTCCTGTGCCACCAGTAGTTGCTTTAAGGAGGTGTAAGAATCTTAAGGATATCTTGGTTAGGGCTAGATTAACTCGTGGGAGGGAGAAGGGACACAATAACAGGAGAAGTTCGAGTTGTAAGAAGCCCAGATGTCAAGTGTGTAAAGTCATGTCTCTTGTTTCCTCGAAAATGGCCGACTCTCGAAAATAAGCCAATTCAAAATAGCTTGATATTTTACCGAACCACGATCGAGTAGGTTAAATGTTAGGATTACATAACTTTTTCCATTCATATTCGCATTTTAGTCAAAACGTATTTATGAAATTTTGAAATCAAGTTGCAAAAATCGATTTCCCTTCTAGGAACAGATGCTTTTATATAACCACGATATATAGATAGGGCGCAAAAATCAACTTGGCCACCCCAGGGAAAACATAGCCACCCCGCCACTGGTCATGTTTCTATCTTTGTTTTATTTTTGGATAAAAATTCTTTTTGGTTTGGGTATCCATAAAGCTAGCCAGGTATAGTTTTGAAAGATTAGCAGCAGTTACGGATTTGTATTATATAAACAAACATCATATTACATAAAAAGTAAGTAATATAGAGTAAGGCTGTTCTTTGGACAGTTCTTAGAACATTGAAATATGTAACATGATTAGAGATCAAGTATCTGAAAACAGCATTTTATGAAAAGCAACAGCTAGAAACAGTTGATTTGCCTTTTATGGATCAATCAATAACTTACAAACACAGTAATTGCATTCCACTCCATTTCCACCATTCACAAATAAATACTATATTGACTCCATAGGGTGGAAATGAAAAAAAAATTACCTGTTATTAGGTTTGCTACTCTGTTTTCTTTTGGCCAGGTTTGATCTGTTCTGGTAAGATATATACATAATACGTGGTAGCTGTAGTCAGGCCAAAGTACACTGAAAATGTCCCTAAAAACAATGTAAACATTGTTGGTCAGTCCAAAAGAGGTCCAATCAAACCCTAGCCACACCCTTCGCCACACCCTATTGGCCCCGAAAATCTGTGTTTTACGCTGTTTTGTGCAGTGATGAAAATTCTTTAAATTAATGCCTGATGCATCTTGAATTAAATTCGGTGTACTTCAATTGCTATTAAATGATACAAAATTAATAATGGAAGTTTTTCAATAAATTGTCGTAGGTGCTAAGAATTAATTATTTGATACTGATACAATTAATTATCGTGTAAGCTAAGAATTAATTATTACTTGTTCCCTCTGTTACTTATTACTTATTAATTATTACACATTGTCTACTTGTTCCCTCTTAAGAACCTGTAGAAAAGGCCCCCTTCTTCTAGGAACCAGTTCCCCTTCCTGCCTCTGCCCTGTCTAGCTTTGCAAGACTTCAACTTCCCGGGCAGGGAGGTTTTGCCTGAGTGCCCTGAGACAAAAACAAAGCAGGCAGAGAAAGGTTATCTATAACTGGCAACAAATTTCTTGCAGTCATTTCCTTGCTATCGTTTAAAACGTTGTACAATTTTTAGGTTTAATTTTGCTATGTCTTGTTCATTGCATTATTAACCCTATCCAGACTAGGCTTTTTGAAACTTTCGGGAGACTAGGGGGGGCACAAAGTGCCCCCCCCCCTCCGTAATTTCTTTGTTCCTCTAGCTAGGACAATGAACTTTGTTTGGATGGTACTCTTATCTTTTCTCCACATTTTAGTATTATTGTTCAATTTTTAAGTCACGTGGTTTCACGATGACGTCATTATAATGGTGGCCGGGTGAAGCAAAAATTTAGAAAATTTTTGAAAATCTTAAAATATTCATTAATTCCAAAGCATCGGGCTAAGATATTAAAATAAGCAAATTTGATGCATTTTCTAATAGAAACAAGCAGATTGACACAATTTTAATGTTACTTCTCAAAATTATTAACGTTCCTAACAAAAGAACTCAACATATTTTGTATTTGGCTATAGTTTTTTCTATATAACTAAATGATCGATACAACCAAATGTCATGTTTGAGTTCATTTTTAATGCCTTAGCAGACAAATAATTCTAAACTTGCAGTTTTATTAATGTAATACCTATAAATCTGTCAACAGATGTGTGCGCATGCGCAGCAGAAAAATCATAGAAAAGGATGTTGAATTTGAATTTTCTGGTCAGAATCATGAAAAGAGCACAAATTAATGCCTAGATACTAATTTTCATCAATATATCTACTTTTGTTGCGAATCCGTGGCAGATTGAACTATTTTTTACTTGACTAGTTTTGAAAACGCCCCTACACAACCCCCTGATTAATAATAAAAAAATTATCTTTTTATATGAACATGTGTCAGATAGGTTAAAACTAAAAGTCAGGAGGTCTGAGGGGTATTGCTTTCAAACTCCTGAAGTTATGAAAGAAAAACCAACTAGGGGGGCACTTTGTGCCCCCCCTAGTCTGGATAGGGTTAAACTGGTTACCTCGAAGGGCTCTAGGCCCTAGAGTTTGCAATTTTGGTGTTTTTTAAAAGCAGTTCCCATGGAAAGATTTTCGATCAGCAGGAAGGTCACCCGGCCTCGAGCTCGCTTTCCTCATTTCGTATAGCATCAGCGCATTGCAAGGGCACTTTTTGGTTATGCAGTTGGCAAAAAAAGGCAACTCGGTAAAGCTGAAAAGGGGCATTTTTCCTGATTTTTCAAAAAGTGGGGATGGCACGTGCCCCCTGTACCCCAGTCTCTACGTCTATGAGCAAAAACATGTTGTTCTCATTTCCTTGCAAACTTACTTCGCATGTCGACTCCAAATCGTTGTGATTCATTGCGCTTAAATGAGAACAATGTATTTCTGCATCCTGCTTGTCTTATTCATTGGAAGCAACAAATAAATCTGTGACAAAATATAGCAACATGAAGGTATTCAGGCAATGATATTTCGACATGATAGCCCGATTTACAATTAAGATTTTTGCTATGGAGCATATGAAGAAGAGAATCGCACATCTTTCTGGTAATACTGTTTTTGATTTACATCTTTAATTGGGTTAATCATTTCTTCATCAGATCTGCCATATAAAAAGACTGTACAGATGGTGCTAGCAAATTATGGAGACAAGAGCAAAGATCATGGTCATCATCACACCATTCACCTGCATGGGTACGACTTTGTTGTGTTGAAAACCGGGTTCCCAGAATTCGACCAATCAACTGGCGAGATGATAAGAAAGAACAGCGATTTGTATTGCATTGACAAACTCTGTCGCAAAATGAGATGGAGTAACTATACTGATGTCGTGAAAACTTTCAACTTTGAGAACCCCCCAATCCAGGATGCGGTGTTACTGCCATACGGAGGGTACACCGTGGTGCGCATCCGTACCGAAAACCCAGGTAAATGGTTAATGCACTGTCATCAAATGATGCACGCCATTGAAGGAATGGATGTTGTCATTAGAGTGGCACCAGAAAAGGCTCCTTCGTTACCAAAGAATTTCCCAAAATACTGCGGAGGATTCACCATCAGCAGTGAGGAGTTCCACAGAATAATCAGAAATAAAGACTGAGCCACTGCGTATCGGCGTAACGCGAAAAAAGACAATAAGGTGTATTTTAACAGACTAAGGTCTATTTTGCTTATATTTCAAGAATAAAATTTATATTTACTTCACTTGTTTAACTTCTTATCTTATAAAGTATCACTTTGAGGATAGTAATCATCAAATTTTTAAGCATCTTGTTTTCTTTAAGAAATAAACTTTGAATTCTTTGATTACTTTTTCACTGAAAGTTGCCATCTTTACCAAAGCTCAAAAAGATAATCGTAAATAATCATCTAAAATTTGTGTTACCTGATGGTGAAATGGCATTTTCTGACAGTAAATGGCATTGGCTGCGATTTTTTTCTGTCCCCACAATAGACAGAGAATTTTGCATAACAATCTAGCAAACTGGGTAACCGAAGTTTTTAAAGTTTAAATCATAAGAGTAAAGGCCACTGATCATTTTAAGCCCTGGGAACATTCTAGCAAATGACCGGAAGTTGCGTTTCCGGAAGCATGAAAAATGCACGGTCAGCATTCAACTTTCGAATTTTTCAAATCTGATGATACTATCGGAAAGAACATGCAAAACTGAGCAAAAGATTTAAAAAGAGCAATATGATCTGATCTATAAGCCGAAAGTTGTGGCTGTGGAACTTTTCGTTTTGTCAAACAACTTGCTTTCTCGAGTTTCCTGATAGTGCAGGCGCATAGCAGTAGAATTGTGCATGTTATGATAATAGCATGAAGTTTGGTACAAGTACACAATCCGATATGCTGAATAAGATGAAGTTTATATCAAGCTTCAAAAAAGCCCCTAAAAGCTATTTTTGGACTGGGGTGCTGGTACCCAGTCCTCTTTCTGGTAAAGCACTACAACCTTCTTAACATTACAAGTTATAAAGCTGAAACTTTTTCTGGCGTTATTTGACGTGCTGGATAAAATGGGATGCAAAAAAGCTTTAAAAATTTCACAAATTGTCCTTAAACGTTGCAAAAACAGAAGCAATTATAATCGGAAGCAACAAAAAGCTACGCAAGATTGATACTCCTGACGCCCCTAAGCCGCAGTTTAGAATAGGTTCTGAAGATGTCAAACTTGTAAGTGATTTAAAATACCTCGGAGTTATTGTGGATCAAGAACTCAAATGGACTAATAATTAAACCACTGTCACAAAAAAGATATCCATGTGTATTGGCATTCTTCGTTATGCACAACAATATCTTCCGCCTGCTACAATTGAAACAATGTATAGAAATCATCGGAAAATTGCAAAAAAACGACAAAATTGATCACTACCATGATCACTAACAACCCATTCGATGTTTTTAGGTTTAAATTCTGATGAGTTGCCTACAGATCACGGTTCAAAATGTCATAATCGAGGCTTTGGAAGATCTGAATGTCACTTTTGAAAGCTAAGCTTTCGGCGAAAGTCAAGATGAAGAGTTGAAGACAGCAAGAGGCCTTTCATGAGAGATCTGGGTTTAAAAATCATTGACGTCGTTCGAACTTTGAGTATTGTCGTCGTTAGTGAGACCTGAAACCTCCTGTGTTACAGGCCTTAACGGATACAGGACTTGGTCGGGCTATACATGACAGCTCGGGGGGGAGGGTAAACTAAGCCTAATTTTTGACGAGGACGTGCCATTTTGGTTTAAAATTTGGACCCATAATGCCTCAAATGTGACCCATAATTCGCAAACATGATAAAAACTATGCCCATAATTCTGCAAAGCAAATAACATTTTTAAAGCGCATAAAAATCATTAAACAAATTTTGACCTTTGCCTCAAATCTCAATATTACACACATTTCAAAGTTTATTTTTTCTAACTGGTCGTTCATTTTGTTAATGCTAAATATCCCTTCTAATAATTCTACATGTTTCTTCGTATCGTACCCATATATAGCATATCGTATCGCACATACCGAAAATCCTCAAATTAGCCCCCTGGAAGCTTATTGATTTCTCATATTTTTGGATGGGGGCTTATACGAGGGGGGGGCTTATAGAAACATTGTTGACATAAAAAAGACATTGTTAAAAGACCTCGTTTATTTTAGTAGAACGTTTTTTATGAGCATTTAATTAATTACTACCAAAAGTATGAATTTGTTGTTGTAATTCAATAAAACGCCATCGGCGACTTCAGATGGCAAAAATCATCAAATTGAGGGGTCCAATTTGAGAATTTACGGTAGCAGTGAGGGCTTATTCGAGAGGGGGGGAGGGTTATTGACAATTTGTAGTTCTAGGGTGGGGGCTTATTCGAGGGGGGCTTTTTCGAGGCGGGGGGCCAATTCGAGGATTTACGGCATTTCAAAAAGTGATACCGATAATTTCGCACTTTTCAGAAAAAAGGCACCCCTAAATGATGGCACGTCCCAGTACCTTCAAACATGTTAAGGTACGATTCTATTAGGCCTAGGCCTTATGTCATTATCGGGCTTTATGTTACTAGACGTCTTATACAAATAATATTTAGATTTTTAGACACATTGGCCAATGATTAACTGGTTACCTGTTATGAGGAATTAACTAAATACTTAAAATTGAAATGCCATGATTGAACTTTATGAAATAAAATGGTATATTTGTGTGTTTATCGTTTTACCTGTGTTTGTTCAGTCCCATCTATATATAGTGCCATTTTGAAATTGATTTATTGAAAGTTTCTTTTTTTTAATCAGCTTAGCATACTTATTAGTTTTTAGGGTGTGGTCCATAGGTAGCTGTATCAAGGGCGTGGCGCACGAAGGTTGTGGTCAGTAAGTTGTCCAGTTTTGGACCCTTCAGAAAAACCAGGATCCGCTCCTGACCATAATAAGCCAACAGTTCCAAGATTCCGAGAAACTTTCCAAACATTCCGATCCGGAGCGATGAACCACGAAATGCAAGACCCAATTCTTCAAGAAATATAATCGTTCGATAATCCTTCTGAGAAGCAAATTCTATGGGTCTATCGCAGACAAAACTCTCTCTTCAACTACCAAATCTACCCTAGCATTTATTTGCAAGCGTTTCTGAAGCTCACGCAAAAATCATTCAAACAAGGGACAAAAAGCAATAGGCTTAAGTTGGATCCCTGTGGTATTCCTAATCGTCCTGTCGAATTTGACGAAGGTGATCCATTTAGAATACAACATCTTTAATGATCTTCAATGTACCACTGAATCCCGTTCATCTCACGTGTCTTAGCACTGTAATTTTCCTGTACAAGCAGTACCTCGAGCGCATTAGATGTAACTAAAGACTTGTACAAAGGAATGACAGGAGTAATTTTCCAAAAGGCTTGTTGCCAAAGGTTTGACTAATTGCTTTGAAAAAAGCAAATATTTGAGTAAACTTAAGCTTTTCGTCTGACAGTCTTTAGTGTTTAAAACGTCAGAACATCATCATCATAATCATTACATTTATATTTAACAACCCTTTTGGGTCATACAAATGTCTGCCCAGTCAACTACAACGTTAAAATTTACTGAGGTGATTTCGACATAGATCAAAAACTTTACGCTAGGAAACATATATACCCAGTTGTGGATTCTGCTATCGCGCAGCATTTACTAGAAAACCCAGATTGTGCAAAAAAATAAAATGGCGACATGTTTCGGATTATTGGTAAAGCCCGATCGTCGTTCCATCTAGCAGTTTTGGAATCTATCTACATAAGCACAAAAAACCGCTGTTGTGTAGACAAAAGGAGTTCGTTTTCACCTTAGGACTCCATTGGTAACATTCTCAATAGGCAAGCGGCACTGATTGGTCAACCTCAACAGTCATGTGCTCGCGTTTTTGATTGGCATATTTCGATCTACAACTGGACATATATATTTCCTAACATAGAATTTCGATCCATGTTCGACCAAAAGATTGTTTGAATAATTGTCGTGCAGTATTTTTTGATAGTTGAAGTGAAACTTTTCTGGATCAGGGGACTTTTAATTTTTAATTTAGCCTGACAAAAGCATTAAAGGAACTTTCTTCTGAAAGAATTTTAAACTCAAAACTAAGTTTGGATTTATTCCAGCAAGGACTTGAACACAATTGTCTCCATCACGTGATTCATTTTTTTCGCAAGTCAAAGACCTTTATTTGAAAAATGGTGGTTAAAGGCAGGAATAATTCCACCTTTCTTGTTCAATTCCTTATTCTTGTAGCTACGCTGGTGTTATACGATTGTTAAATATGAAGTGTTCCCAGGGGTCTTGTACCTTGGTATTATTTCCCATTATATTGCATTCAGGGCATATGTCATTGTTTTTACACACTCGCTTCTTTAAACTGCCTCTTTTCACAATGTCAGGGGTTAGCCATAGTGCATTACCATAGTCCATAAGTCTGTGACCTTTAACCATGTACACTTATAATTGATATAAAAACTTCTTGAAACGGTTCTGCCGTTATGTTTAGGCCAGTATTGATTAGAGCTTCTGATTTGATGTGAACTTTCGTCCAACTTATCCTAACCCTGATACGGTTTGCCCATGGTCGAGAAAACTACCGTGACAAGGGTTTTAATCATTCTTTTGAAAGTACAGCCTTTTTTGCGTCAGCAAGAAATGTGCTACTCTTGTGCTTTGCAATGATTGGAAGAGATATTTCAATTGACTGGCTAATTTAAAAAACCACGCGCTTTATACCTAAACTGGTGTCTTTCTAAATACCTTTTGACTATTCTAGCCAAAGTACAGCGGTTTAGGAGAGAAGCTTGACAATCCTTAATTTGAAAGAACAACTTTTTGAGCCGTAAAAAGCCATAAAAATACAGCTGAGTGCATTAAAAGAAATTTTAAATATTTAGAAATCTTCGCAGCAGAGAATAATCCATGCGATACTTAGGGAAAAAATTGTGAGTTGTTAGTTATATTTCAAGGTCTAGCATCTAAGCTGCATGAACAGAAAAACAAACAATTTTCTAAAACTAATGGCAGAAATAATTTTGCATACTGAATGAATTTAGTTAGCTCTTTAAACTATCATATCTGTTTTCAGTACTTAACATGGGTTTGCTTTCCTGGCACGTTCCTGATGACTTCATTCCGCGTTTGACCACTTCAAAATCACTACGGCTTGACGAGGGCCTAAAAAGGAAATACAAATAGATAACATAATAGTCCATGAATAGGGGACCCGTCTTAGTTTTTCCTAAGGGCTCCAGATCCCTCCGTTACGCCACTGCACGTTGCCAGGTTGAGCATTTCCATAGCATGATAGCAAGAAAGCAAGATGGCACGGTAGCACGATATCACGATAAAAGGTTAGAACAAATTGGACTGTGACAAAATGGTACGCAACATTATGTTGCAATGTCATGCTTTTTTAATATCGCGAAAACGGTTATTACTTGTTCAAATAGACGCTACACGATAATAAATGACTGATATCAACACATCGCATTGTTTTTTAAAAACCTACTCTGTTGCTGAAGTGCTTAAACTTGGAAAAGCTGCTTGGCTGGATATATCAGGCGGCACTCCAAACCTCTCCTTTTTCACTCGCTCTTTATATGCACCAGGAAAGTACTTTTGTGCAGATTTCGGGACATTTTCTGGTTCAGAAGATGATGCTAAAAAAGAAACAGCAATTCAGTGAAGTTGAAATATTGGAAGTTTATTAATAGATACCAATTTTATTTTTTACGCTTTTAAGAACTCGTTCACACTGCTCCCATTTGGAACAAACACCAGGAGAAAAATATCTGTTTTGTGAAAGGGTTCAAATTGAGTCGCACAAAAACGCACAAAGACGAAAGCTAAGATTGTTGCAAAAAGCATGAATGGTTGCAAAAATCAATGTCAATAGAAAAAACTCGAAAAGTCTCGAGTGTTTTTCGAAAATGTTGGTGATATTACATTCTATTCGAGACCTATCTTCGAGTCATATTGCGCAGTCCTGGCTGTGGAAATTTTCGTGGTTCTTAATCGGGAGTTAGAATTTTTAGAATTTCGCGACCGTAGACAGATTTAATCATCAAAACGAATCTGGAAATGTTTTTAAATGCGAGGACATAGACGTGGGGAACATAGGGGCTGGGGCGGTTCCAGCACCCGTAAGCAGAAAAAGTTAGGCCACTGTGAAAGACCCATCACCAGGAATAACATACTGAGCCTACATAATATATTTCTAGAAAGGTCACATTTCATAGTACGTTCAAGCAAAGTGGAGGCCATTAAGTATTGCAATCCTGTCTAGACCTAATAATGGTTTTGGAACTCTGGAAGGCGATTGGCAGGGAATGATGACCCTTTGTTGTATTTTAAAGGTTCGTAGATGTATGCTCAATCGAGAACCATTAATAAATGAGCAAATGTAAACGATCTCTCCCGTTATTGATGGGGGCCCTAACCATCACCATTTTCAACAGAACAAAAACATCAGTTATCAGTTAAAAAACTTGACAGATGAAAAAGCAATAGATTAACCCGTTCCTACTATATTTTGCATCCACATCTAATGGGTCATCATCTTTTTTTGGGTTTGAGAAATGGTATTTTAAAGCAAGCAGTTTTATTCGCGAAGACAAACTTTAAATCATAATAATCTTTGTAGCTGACCCGCACAAATGATTTGTCACAAACCCCAAAATCCGTGCGTTTTAGACACAGAAGTCACCCGTGTGCGCTTTGCTTAACAAAACCGTACGGGTAATCATAATTATAATAATTTTACAGTTGGTTTATTCATAGTTAAGGAACAAATTTAGACCAACTATTTACAAAATTACATTTAAAAACTAAGTGCATAAGTGACATGTACATCTATTTCCATCCCAACAGCGTATTTCAGTTCTGAAGATATTCAGAGAGGTTTTGTCTAAATTATTCCACATTAAACTCCCTCTAAATGATAGGGAGTTTATACCATACCATAAAGCATATGATCATACAATTTTATTTCTCTGTTCAACAAATGATATTCACCCCGTGAATTCGCTCTGCGTATAACTCTCTAGCCCAAATCCTCTTATTTTCCTTCTCTCCACTTCGTCGTCTTTGCAGTCTTCTTACCAATAGCAGAATTATAATTTGCCTTCTTGTCAAACCCATTCTGAAAATTATCTATTGGCCTAATTTTCTTTCGAACAATGTCGATCGAGGGTGGTCAATTCAAACCGCTTTCGTTTAAGTGGAAACCGGCCTTTACTTATGTCACGTAATGAGAATAGACGCGCTTTAAAGTTTGCGTTGAGAACAAAAGAACAGAGCAATAGGCTTCCAGACCAAAGCTTTTTTATACACCCTTTTGATATCTGGGGGCTTAATTTGCATAAAGAGACTGGGAAGAGAAATTTGGTGAAAAAGTTGCCACGGGCCTATGTCGTATAGATACAGCATTTACTGGCGACTAATCACTAGTCGAATGAACAAAAAAATTATTCGAAACTTTTTGGATTTTTATTCTTAAACATCTTCAAAAGTCTGTTTTCTCGAAAACAGCTTTCTTGAAAGCTTCTGAATGTTATCACATTTTTATTCACCGATTACCTTACAAACTTCATGAAAAAAGCTAATTTGTTATGACTGCCTACTTTGTGTTGAGCCTTGTGTTTGAGATGACTTTGCCCAGGGTCCTGACGACTGCTCCTTTTTGCTTTCACTTTCACCTACAAAGGTTGGCATAACATTGAAAAAAAGGAAATAGCATGGTGGCTTACTTAGAATAAATTTTTCACCTTGTCATACCTTGTCAGAATATACCCCAAACACTTAAATTAGCTTGTCAGAATATACCCCAGTTTCCAAACTTTTACATGAATCAAAACCTTTTTGGTGCATCGTATAAAACAGATACTGGCGAAGATCTGCCAATCAAGTTGCATCTACCAAATACCAACTTTTAGCGAACTAATAAAGATATAAATCTCGTTCTGGCGTTAGTCAGACGTTTCTTTATGATTGCTTTAAAATCAGCACAAACTTTACTGTTTGGATAAAGCAACAACTACTTGCAAACATAGGACGTAAATAAATAAAACACAATATTTTTTAGATAAGAGGGGTCCCAAAGTACATCATAACGTGAAAGCTGCAGAGCTTACTGCTGTATATTGATTGCAATCAGGTAGCATTAGAACTTGCAATTTCAGAAACTACAATGGATGAAGACATCAAACGACAAGCGATTCTCTTGATACTTTACCATTCTGAAATACAGATTGGTTGAGCTTTTTATCATAGTTATGAACCCCAGAGCTTAAACAATAATTTCTATCAATTTTCAATCAATCTTACCATCGCTAAAGTTCTCATAAGAAGTTCCTTCTTCTTCTTTTTCATTCTCATCACTTGGATTCAAAATATTTGCAGATTAGCAAAACAATACATGGTAAAAAATATTCATTTTTAGTGAAATAGGAATCAGTTCAGCATCTAATAAACCTAAAGAGTAGGGGATATCAGCATTTAATAATACCACTATGTTTGCACTTTTGTAAAATTTTTGCTGACGGTTCACATTGTACTAGCAATTTAATATTACAGCAAAAGTCTCCAGGTGCCAAACCAAACCAAAGTCAACCATCGGCTTGTAGTAAACATTGTATTTGTTATACAGATTAAAACAATTGTTAAACATGAATTACTTCCAAATGAGATTTCCACACAATTTGCTAACTAGTGTTTTGAATAACGAAATAACTCTGCTTACAAAAAAGCGGAACACAATGAATAAGATATTTAATGGATATTACTTTTCTACTATAAAGTGATGACTAGATGTTGCAAGAAAGGGGTCGTGCAAACTTTGGTGTATAAAACAAGATGGTCTTAAGACAGTCAATCACCAATCAACTGTTCTGGAAAGGACCAACAGTCTAAAATAGCATGAAACTTTGAGTTGCAATTAGATCTGCCTTGCTCTACACAATAAAGTTAGATATTAAAGAAAATAGGTCCAATAAACAACTTGATGTAAAATATACATTTTCAGGCTACATTTACACTTAGTACAGTAAATAATTATAACTAAAACTTGCCTTTTATAAGATAATGTAATGTGATAATCATTAATAATATGACAGTAAAGTTGACTTACTTAATTTGGAGGGCCTGAACTCTTAACCCAGAATAATCAGTTTCCTGAGGGGCGTCAAAATCTTTCCATTGCTCTTCAGCCTAGCAGGAAAAAAATGTAGTTGTATGCTACAAAAGCAAAGTCTTTAGAAAATAAATACATGGCAATCATTGTAAAAAAACTGTATATAAGCTGCTTCTGAACATTTGCTGCACCTTTAACACGAGGCTTACCACATTATGGCAAACTTTTTGGTTTTTGTCTATCTTAGTACAGTCTTTTCCATTTGAATTCATTCTCCAAAGAAAATTACTTTTATTTTGAAGCCTTTCATTATTAAATACTGGGACATATATTGATTGTTTCACATTACAAAAATAAGCATAAAACAATGATGCACCCAATACTTACAACAGTAGATTTTAGTCCATGATAAATGAACACCGGGCTATATAATTGGAGGTACCACAGGACACTGTGTCATGGTAAACTATTAAAGGTGGTCAACTGCACGATGTTAAAATATCATTACAAACAGACAATGTTGAAGTGCCGTCTCTTGATTTCAACAGTCAGAGGTCAAAATTTCTGAATGGAAATTTTGATAAAACTCAACCTACTGACTACAAAAACCAAATACTGTTCCAGAAGTTTACAATAAACCATTCAGTAATGTGATGTTCTACCCCCTTTCCCTGAAACAGCCACTTTACACATTTGATGGTACACATTCCAACCTCCTTCCATTGAAATAGTACCTATGACTAATTTTAGGCTACCCATTCATGTAATGCTCTCATGGTGTTGTCTTCAATGCTGAAATTGTTAATAAACCCTTATTAGATGAAGGCAATGACTAAAAGTTGCAAGCATAGGATGTGGTTGATATTTTACAATTGGACATCTTTCTCTTTAGAAACATATTGAAAGAGCCTTCAGGAAGTAATCCAGATTCTTAAAGATGGACTAGATCCTTCAAGCATCTTTTCAGGTTATATCAGCATGACTGTTTGCAGCAATAATGGAACGATTGCTGACGAGTTTCGTCAATGATTGTTGAATTTATTTGTTCAATAGAATCACCTTAAATAATCAAAGTGTTGGAATAAGATTATGAACCATGATTTTGAAAAAAAGAACAGAGTTTTGCTGATGATTGCTGATAATGATATCCCTTTCCAGGATATAAACTGCTGACTCTGTGAAACAAAACCACAAACAAAATAACAACCATGAATCAAATTGGTACTGTGCACTGGGTTGTTTCTCATGTTTTTTCGGTATTTTCAACTTGTAAAAGCCTAACAAATGAACAACTTTTACACTTGAAAATGATGTAAGGCTGTACCCAAAGAGTTCATTTATAGATTGTTACAGTTTTTATGAGACATTCACCATGGATTTGTGGGGAAGAAATGAAAAATACTATTTCTCTTGGTCATGTCTTGTGATGGGAGATTTTCAGTATTGCTTAGAGCAGTATTATAACTTTACTCCAGGATGGTCTGTTCTTTTTATGGTTCTTCTATGGCTTTGTTATTAGAAAGCCTTTCCTAATAGCACACTAGATAAAAATGGTGCTAGGCTAGGACCGCATTGATAAAGCCACACCCTAAGACTGCATTTTTGTAGCAGCCCCTTAAATAATAGTCTTTAAGGTTACTTGTCCCATCTTAACCATTTTAAATGAACACCACGGTGTTTGTTGCTTTGTTCTGAAGTATTTTTCAAAACTAATCAAGTTTTGCCATAGAATGTAGTATTTTTCCAACAATTTGGGAAACTTTGGCACCATACCCTGGCAGGCCTCTCCGTGAGCAATTTAGCGGCCGCGTGCTCAAACGCGCGCCTCGCCTTGCTAAGGCGCGCGTTCTACCAAAAAATATATTTACATTAAAGTAGGTGAAAACAGCATGTTTTCGCATGTAAATACTTTGTATCTAGAAATATAATAAAGTATTAAAAGAAAAAAAAACACATTATAGTTGCAGTTCGTCAATGTCTAGCTCAGATTCCGATGAAGAATCGGAGTCAGAAGAAGTGGAAGAATCAAAATTCGTTCCATTGAAGTAATATTCAATTGCTATCCTGGCACTTCCTTTACAAAGAGGATTTGATAAAATAACGCTTTTGTATTTTGAGCAAACTTTACACCAAATCGAAACCACAATTGTCTTCCCATTCCTATCTTCGGTCTTTGATCCGCTAACTTCGTCCTTGCGATACTTGCGAAAGCAGATAGCTCTATGGCTTGACCCTTTGAATTACTGGCCATTTAAAAAACTTATAACAATCAGGAATAACAATGACAGTTTATTGGTTATTGACCGGAAATATATTCAAGAGGTGTTTGATTTAACTTGGCAATAACAATTTCCTCGAAAGAGGGATTAAAAGAAGCAACCGTTTATTTAGATATCAATCGATTTCGAATCCGCAAGGCTCTTGGTATAATAATTGTTCAAATCTAAAACACAAGGAGCGCGATTTAAAGGGTCTTTATAAACCAGGCGCGTGATTTATTGCGCGTCTCGGCAACGATAGGAGCGTGCCAAGGCGCGCGCGCGTGATCGCGCACCTTAAACGGAGAGGCCTGTACCCTGGCTTTGTGTACCACTTCCTTTTGTTGAGACTCTGGTTTTTGTAGTCAATAGGTCAAGTTGTATCACAATTACCATTCATACCTTTTGGCCTCCAACTGTTGAAATCTTGGCCATCAGAGGCGGCATTATTATAAAGCACTCAACATTTTTGTTATGATATTTTGTTATATTTTTTAAATATTTAGATTTGTCCTAATTCTAAGAAATATATTGTTACTTGCTTCTGATTAGAAACTTTGTTGTTGATTGGGACTACAACAAAGTGATAGGATAAATAAAAAAAATTGAAATTCGAATGAACATCACAGGTTGAATATATGCTGGCTAACGTTTGGCTGCATTAGACTGCTCCATATAAAGTTCTTTCACTTGAACATTTTAGGTAAAAGCTAAGGAAATTCTTTTGTTAGATTCTGCTTGTGATTTAATACGAGATAAGGCTGTCTATAATTATACAAACATTCAAAGTATGTTTTGCCCATGCTCTGTTTATGTTACCATTGAATGCTGTTGTCAATTGCTGTAAAGAAGCATTAAATGCTGTAATGGAGCATTAAATAGGTATTTTTGTTCCTCTTTGATTCATTAACAAGTCTTGTTGAGACTTTGTAAGATAATGCTGGAAAGTTTGAGAATGTAATCTTGGTGCAATACTGCACTTCTCTCTTCTGGAAGATGAAGATGTTTTGAGAACAATTTGGAAAGATATCATACTTCCAATAAAAATGATGATAAAAATGAATTTCAATGCAGAAAATGTCAGATAGCATAACAAATTCCAGGGCATGCTGAGAATAAAATGGCAGGGGTGCAATGAATTGCACTCCTTGTGGTGCCAAGGCGTGCAATGGTATGCTATTGCACCATAGTACTTAATAGTACAGTCAGCTGTACATAGACTAGACTACATAACTTTATCATAAGAAAACATTAGACAAGGCTAGCCTAATCATTACATTTTTAGTAAACAAGCTTTACTAACGTCAAATCCAACATATTCAAGAGAACAACATTAAAAATAAGTTAGGTTAACTAAAATGTAATCCTGCAGTTTATAAACCCTTCTCGCCTGCTTCTCTTGAAAATCTTCAGATTTTGGACTGTTTTTACACCATAAAGAAAACTAATCTATTGACAAGTGATCTATTGACTAGAATTAAATTGTTAATTACATGTTTTTTATTTTTTAAGAAAACTGCAGTAGCTAAAACCTCACAAGTCTCTTTATTTTGGAACATTTCTGACCACATTTTATTAGTAAAAGTTTCTAAAGAGTTTTGTATTTGCATATATATTAGAAAAACGCACATGAAGTAAACTATATATAAAGGAATTGTGAGTCATGTGAAACTATATATAAAGGATAAATGTACTGTATTTTAAATGCCAAAAATGCTGAAAAAACATTGTAATATGTATTTATACTTAATTATTTTTCATGTTAGATATATATGTATGTTTTTTTAAACAATTTTTCTTTGTAGTAGGCTTGTATTTGCTTTTATTTTGTAGCTATTTTTAAATGCCTACTTTAAATAAACAGATAATAATAATAATAATAATAATAATAATAATAATAATAATAATAATAATAATAATAATAATAATAATAATAATACTAATAATAATAATAAGCGTACAAAACTGTTAGAACTAAATGCAGTGGAAAGCAAACTCGGTGAAACTGACTTTAATTTCAACCACACGCTACAGGATTAGGCCCTATTACACTAAAATTTAATCATATGGGCATCACACCACCAGCAACTAAAATAATTAAGGAGCACTTGGGATTGAGAATCTACAGTATACATACAAGAGTGATTTACTTTTTGGTAACTAGAGTTTAGCAAGGCTGGTTTAAAGTAAACACCATCCATACCCACCTCGGAGACTTCCTTGGGCGCAGTCTCTGTTGCTTCTTCAGTTTTGTCTTTTTTCTTTTGCTTTTTATCAGCAATATCTTTTGAGGTAGTAAATGCTTTACTCTTGTTCTTAGACTTCTTACTTTTTGACTTCTTTGCAAAAAAATCGTCTAATGATTGTCCTTCTTCTGTCTCTGACATGTCGAAGAACCGTCTATTGCAGCTGTGTTCAATCAAAGAAAGTCAAATATTTTAAACGTTAGTTCAGCTGAATTCTCGCAAGAGTAATCTTACCCACTTAATGCAAAATTGAAGCCAGTTACTGGCAGAAATCCATAAAAAAGAAAACGTATTAATGTCTTCTTCCTCACTCAATACGAATGCTTATGTTCACTCAAGTAAGCGCATGTGCTGGCTTGAATCGAGACACGCAAACATGCAATCGAGATTTTTTTTATTACTGCAATATCACATGTATCACAGGAAATTATAAAAATCTTCCGATTTTCAATATTATTAGTTTGGAGCGTCTGCTCTCTTTCCCTTTTCCTAAACAATCTTGGTTATTCATTCGAATTTTCAATTTTTGCCGGTAATTTATATCTAGAGTTTGATTGAATATTGAATCTCACCCTACCATTTTTCTCATGTCGTTCTTATTTTTGGGCAAATCTCGGCCTGATGTTTCGCAAAGTATAGATATTGTTCTTATAATATACCGTGTACCTGGTTACCCAATCGGAACCACCTAAATTGCAACTATAATAGTGCAAGTTGGAAATAAAAACTTTGCTTTCCAACAACCGCATACTTTTCTCTTTTGCAGAGCGCCCCTTGATAAAATTTTACGACTACGCTTATAGGAGGAGTTCATTTGTCGGATAATCTTCATAATTGAGTTGCATTGAAATTTGAAGTCATTTTACTTGAAGCACCGAAGCACACCAAGTCGATCGCTTGCCGCCATTATAAATGCCTCAGAAGTCTATGAAGCTATGGCTGGGATTGCCCGAGTAAAGGAACAGTAAGTGGTTATTTTTTTAATAATTTTGCTTTAATTTAATATTAGGGCCAAATATTCGCGAAAAGGCACTTTAAAATGTTCATATTCACCCAGAGGAAGCTTCATGATGCGGCGGGGCAGGAACTGGGAAAGGACCCCTTCGGATGTCAAAGTTCCCTACCAAAACAAAAAGGGAATCGTCTTTTAGCCAGCGACAAAGCCTGGTTGTATGTGAAGGCCCTGTCAAGGGAAAGAGAGTCGGTGGTCTGGCTGGGGGCGCAGCTCCAATGGAAATTTTACGTTGTTACATAAATCAACCTCAAGGGGGGCTTGAACCAATCCTACCTTATATAAAAACAAAAATTTGTTCTGATGGCCATCTACATGGCTTGATAAAACTTTTGGATATAACTCCCCTGAACAAACTGTTTTTCTTTCTTTGTTTAAAGTTGGTACAAAAGCTAAATAAAGCCATTATTTTAATTACCAACACTAAATATGATTTAGATCAAATATAACTGATGTTGCATACATAAACATATTCCTTGCAAAAATCACTAGTACAATTGATTAATGAAAATTCTGAGATTTTTCCTTGAACATTTGTAAAGTTGGGGAGTACTTATTCCATTTGGAACCAGCAGGGACGGCTGGCACCAAAAATAAACTGTTATTAGTCAGCCAAGCAATGGCATAAATTACAGGAGGCATAGAGGGCTCCCCCTCCCCCCATTTGCGTTTTTGTTTGGGAATTTGGGCTTTCAAACCCCTTATATGTTGAGTCTGTTTTCTTGTCGAAAAAGGAAAATAATGTAGAATTGTGGCATGGGTATGGCTGTGGTTTTGATAGCCATGCAAAATTTAATTCAAAACTCCAATCCCCAATTTATTTGAAGCCGACCTCAAAAACAGCGTCTCGATTACACAGGAATGGGCTGCTACAGCAATGCGATCTAAGGGCACAGCTGACTTTCGATGCCTTATGGGTTTTATCAATGCGGCCCCAGCAACATTTCGGCTACTGCGTTATTAGAAATGGCTTTCTAATATCGGGGCCATCAAAGACATGTAAACTATGGAAATAACAGACCATCCTGGATATAGTAGAGCCCTAAACATTACTTTTAAAAAGACTTGATGATATTTCCTTCTGGAAATCTCCCAGCACAAGACCCGGGCAACGAAAATAAGTATTTTTTTATTTCTTAACAGCAAATCCATGGGATGCCTCGTTAATATCTTTATTAGAAAAGAGAAGTCTTTGGGTAGGCCATCGCTATAGGCAGGCCATGCTGGGAATGGCGTGCGATCGCACGCCCACGCCTTGGCACACGCCTTCCGTTGCTCAGAAGTGCAGTTTATCGCACGCCTTAAATAATCTGCAAATAACACTTTATTCTAAAGTGACCAATATTGCCCAATGTAATTTTTTTATCATAATTCAACTATGAACAAACGGTGATAATCATGCAATCGTTTCTATTTGATTTCTACTTGACGAAAAATTTGGCGAATATTCTAATTTGCTTAAAGTTATGGTAAACGTTTTCTGGATGAAAACATCCACTTCTCGATTTCTTCAGATTCTAGTAGCCGGACTTTCAAGGCACACGATGATACCATGTTTAAAACTAACAGAAGTTTTGAAAGTGGCGAAAAACCCCTGTAAACGAAGGTTTCCATAATTTCTTTATCAAAGTTTTGAGTTGAGGTCTGAAAATCGCTCGACCTTTTAGGCCGATAATCCTTGCTTTGCAGTTGTGGTCGCTTGTCTCATTTGCAATAACTGCAGTGGAATCACGATATAACGAACCCCGGATATAACGAACTTCCCGGTATAACGAACTAAATGCCTGGTCCCTTGGATTCTGCCTAACAAACTCCTTACAAATTCTCTCAGTATAACAAACCCCGGATATAACGAACTCTCGTTATCACGAACCATTTTTAGGTCCCTTCATCATAATTACCCTTGATATAACAAACTTTCATAAATTCTTCATCTGTTATTTTTTTTATTTATTTTCGGTGTTCATTTATCACTTTCTCTTGGGGAGAAATCATTTTTAAAATCGGCAAAACATGCCGATGATACATTTCAAGTACTGGCTGATAGACTCAGACCACGAGATGAAAGTTTGATTGCGTCAGAAATTACTGCGAATGAGTACATTGACACTAACAAATAACTTCTTACATATAAGGCATTAGCAAAAAGCGACGACAAAACTTTATTGAGAGACCCAGATGGAGAAGCAGAAAAAGACAAGTAAGAATGTGAGGTAATTGAAGACATCATTCGGGCACCAACTAGGAGCAAAGTGATACCAGCTTTGCCAATCTCTTGGTCCCAAGTTATAAAAGGAACATTAAGATTTTCATTTTCAATGACCAGCCAGTTGTATTATTTGAATTCAGATTGTTTTTTTGAGTTGATGGTACATGTTTGGCTGTACATGTGCACAGAGGTTGGAGATAGCCTAAACAAGCCCACCACAGGTTTTTTAGGCGTGAACTGCGAAAGGACCCCCAAAAAATGTTATCTCTCGGTTTAATAAACTCCCGATATACGAACTATTTTCTGGTTCCCTTCAGAGTTCGTTATATCGGGATTCCACTGTAGTTACAACCCCATGGCACATGTAAGGCTTTGTTTATTTAAACAGGCTTATTGATCTTTAAGCTTTAAATGATTTGACCCAGATTACACTGTGGTTTACGAGTGTATCTTGCAAGTGCGATCAGTAACATCCCGTTTTCTCAGGACTCACAATTCCTCTATATACAGTTTACTTCATGTGCATTTTTCTAATCTGTATGCAAATACAAAACTCTTTAGAAACTTTTACTAATAAAATGTGGCCAAAAATGTTCCAAAATTAAAAGACTTTGAAATTGTGAGGATTTAGCTACTGTCGCTTTCTTACAAAATATAAATGTGCAATTAACCATTTAATTCGTTCTAACACTAGTCAACAGATAAGTTTTCTTTATGGTGAAAACACAGTAAGAATTCTTAAATTTTGAGAACGAGATTGTCAGGAGAAGCAGACCAGAAGGGTTTATAAACTGCAGGATTACATTATAATTAACCTACCTTATTGTTAATGTTTTTCTCTTTAATATGTTGGGTTTGACGTTAATAAAGCTTGTTTGATAAAATGTATTGATTGGACTAGCCTTGCCTATGTTTTCTTATGATAAAGTTATGTAGACTAGTCCATATACAGCTGACTGTATTATTAAGTACTTTGGTGCAATAGCACACCATTGCACGCCTTGGCACCACAAGGAGTGCGATTCATTGCACCCCTGCCATTTTATTCCCAGCATGGCCTGTATAGGCGAAAGAGTTGTTCATGCATTAGACTTTTACCAGTTGAAAATGCAGAAAAAACTTAGAAACAACCCAGTGTACAGAGCCCGTTTGAATTATGGTAGTTATTTTGTTTGTGATTTTGTTTCATGAAGTAAGCAGCCGATATCCCGGAATGCGTTATTAGAATGAGGAGGCTAATAACGTGCGAGTAAGATACAATGGCTTTATGCCCTGTTTTCTATGACAATACGTCTCATTCACAGAGTAAAAGCAAAGGAAATGGTGATTCGCGTTATTAGGCACACAATCCTAATAACAGAGATGTTAGCAAGGGCTATTGTTGACATTTTCAAAGGGAGATTGAAGGCAAAAGAATTTCAATAAAAGTCTATTGACATGCGGAGCCTTGAGCACAAATCATTGTCTATGAAAATAAACAATGACTGCAACTACAAGCCTATAGCTAGGGAAAAAACTGTTATTAGACTAATAACACTAATAACGCTGTAAGCCGCCCCTGGGAACCAGTATGGAATCCATTCAGCTTATGCCAGAGGTAACCGACATAGACTAACAATTTCCCATTGTCTTTCTATTGTTTATTGGCGTATGTCCGATGTTAGTTTCAAAAGGATTCCACCTTAGATTTGGAACTGAGTTCCATATTTGGCTACATTGTATGACAAAGATCTTGAGAGCTTTAAAGGAATAATATCATTCAATTATAGTCCATTGGCTGGAGGGGGAGCATTACCACCTAGAAGGAGACTTACGGGATCCATTTTTCTATGGTAGTTTTTGGTGTAGATTTCAAATCTGAGTGTTGATCAGGCCGTTTGGGTGTCTTTCCCAAGATATAGGGGGTTTAAATTTGTTTAGGGTGGTGTCTGTAGATAATGATATATTTTTTAGAGCACAAACAGTGCTAAAACAAGCATATATTAATGAAACCTACAAGAATATAATGGTGTTTTATCATTTGGGCCAATTCCAATTACTGGGGGGAGAGCTTACGCAAAAACCTATAGTTTAGTATGCTGTTATTGAATCAGTTATTATGTGCATAAATTATGCAAAATCTTTAGTGCTGTAGTTGTTTCTTGTAGTACTCAACATATTTTTAAAGGTCCTGATGATATGCAATATCCAGACAGAATAATATTCTGTTTCACAGGAAAGAGTAGCACGTTGACCTACTTATCTGTGCTGCCACGTGAAATATTGACCTACTTATTGCTAGCTCTTTCTTACAGTTCTGTTTATATTTCACATTGATTGACATTGATTGGAAGATTTGATAGTGGAGCCCTTAAAGTAAGGTTCTGTTCTTCAGAACCTATTCTTATCAGTAGACTTTCATCAATGTTTTTAATTCAAGAATATAATTTGAAGACCATAAAATATCTTAGTTGATGCTAATTACAAACCATACACAGCGTTTCCCTTTCATACCGTTCTCTGGATGTGAAAGAATCATGTAAAATATTGCAGAAAGAAGTGTGAATTGTTTGTCATTCACTAGGGCATTTGGAATTTGTAAATAAGAACTTAACTCTCCTGACATCAAAAACCTATGATAGGCTTTTGAAAAGAATCAAGAATCAAACCCTGAGGACCCCATAATCATGAAAAGCAGAATCAAACTCTGAGGACCCCATAATCATGAAAAGCAGATTAGAGGAATGCCTGAACAGTTCTCTAGGAGAGCATTTTGTTCATAGATCTTGCTACCACGACTTTACTAAATCCCTTTTAGTGACAGAAAATAAAAATGAAAATGCAAAAAATATTGCAAAAAGGCATTCCCCCTTTGAAAAAAGAAAGAAGGCTATGTGTACTGGAAGCCTCTTCCCGAAACTTTCCATAAAGTGCCCATCTGCAAAAGCAATCAAGGGAAGAAGCAGCCAATCTGTGTAGTGTAGACATCCTCTGCTTGTGAAACACATAAGCAAGTGCATCCCACAAACTGCTTCTGGTTCCTCTGCAATGGAAAGAAAAAGAGCGACTCTCTGAAGTAATTGAGGAGGTTTGGACGGCAAAAAAATTATATAGCTCTTGGTTGTTGCAGAATGTGAATACCCCCTCCAAATCTGCTGCACCAGATTTCGTAGAAGAGGAATGTTACCAATTGAAGCTCTTCAAGCCAACCATGAGGCAGCAGACAAAAGGAAATGCTTTCTGGTACACCAAGCATTGACAAGAAATAACACAGGCATTACTAAATATGTTCTTCTGTCAAGATCTTGGAAGATAAATATCCCAATTCCTTGTCCCCAATGAAGTTCTAAACCTTGCAGTTTACATAGACAGTTGCAGTGGTAAGAATCCAAAGGTCTTGACCTTTCTTTGCTAGAAAAGGCAACTTTCCTAGGCTTGCATTCTTACAGTAGAAATGATTATGGAACTAACAAAAAGTACACAAGTGTTCTTGTCTACATTTGCAGAGCTTTTTTTATCCATATGAAATATTACAAACATAGGCTACATTCTACTATACTTTAAATAACTATGCAGTACTACAGGATGATGCCATGGGAGCAAAAATAAATGACTACACCACAGTCATAACATAAAGACATGGAACTAGCCTACATCTACGATACAGCTTGCTTATACCCCATTCACACTGCCAAGTCAAACCAGCCCAAACCAAACCAGATCATTATGCAGCGATTAACTAAGCTGGCTCAGCCACATCAGTGCGAATAAGGTATAATCAAGCTTGGTGTGTCAGCTGATTTCCAAGAAAATGTTATTGCATCACTGATTGTTGCCTGTCTCTTGTTTGGTAAAAGACAACACACCAGAATAGATGGCGCCTACCGAGAAATATTCTAGAGAAGTTTTTGTGACCTTTTTGTCAGCAATGACGATGAAACTGCAATTAATTTAGATGAAGTCTTTAGATGAAACTGCAAAATTTGATAATTTTTCATTGCTGGTATTAAGTTGTGAAGAGCATCCTTCTCTTCTTTGTGAAGTAGGCCTCAAATAACGTCGGAATTCAAATAACCTCAAATATTTGTGAAGTAGGCCTTGTATAAACTTTATTTTGTTTACATTTTTCTTCCGGGAGGGCCTGATTGCAAAACCTCTGCTTTTTCAATTCTATTCATAAAATAAGGGGTAATGTAATGTAAGAGGTTGGAGATTGTATAAAGTTTTTGGCATGAACATTTGATCATTTTTCATTGCTGGTATTAGGTTGTGAAGAGCATCCTTCTCTTCTTTCGTGAAGTAAGGGTACCATGTTCGTATAAGGTGGTATCATCCATATCAATTTTTTTTAAAGATTGCACACATAAAGGTTGTGCAATTGCGCATTAATATAAAGCTCCTGCAAGAGAATCCCTTTGTTACCATATTAAACTTCCCAAAAATTCTTGAGCCTCCTGTTCGTTTGTGGGCCCCCGGGTCCAGGCCCAGTGGGAAATGCAGCCCTGGGTTCACACTAGATATCAATGTATTGAAAAATTTTAACATTATCTCTATTTATTTAACTGGCAGGTTTGTCGTGACGAAAACAGAAAACATTTCAACGGAATTTATCAAAAAAGGAAGTTATGAAGAAAATGTAGAAGTTCCAAGTGAAGAACAAAATTATTCAGTTGGCGAAAGTGAATCGTCTGCTCCAAAAAGGGAGAAAAGAAAGAAGAAAGAAAGGGGTCAGAATAAGAAGAGACCTAGAACTGTCCCAAAGCAAGCACCTAATGAAAGACTATGCCCAAGTTTATCGAGAGGAAACTATTCTTGTGCTAATCAAAAAGATTGTAAGTTTCTCCATGATGTGGACGAATATTTAAGAAAGAAGCCAGATGATATTGGTGAATGTTGTGTGAATTTTCAATTAAATGGAAGATGTAAGTTTGGACTAGAATGTCGCTTTGCGAAGTGTCACATTTCAGACGACTTTAAAAATATTGTAGACGAAGAAAAGTATGAAAAGAGTCAAAGTAAGGCTGAAGAGGCTAGGATGGCGCGTTCCAAAGACTTACAAATAAGATTGAGAAAGAAACAGTATGATTTTCCAAAATCAGACACATTTCTTGGAAACCTGTCTGTTGATACCCATCCGAAAGTAGAGACTGGTGAAAGGGTGGCGTATGCCGACGAAGGTAGGCTTGGTTGCTGTACCAATGAAGATATAATCAAGCAAAATGTTAGGGAACGGAAGCAAGTGAGTTAATTATTTTTTAATATCATCTACCTTCCCCTTCCCACTGTTATTAGAAAGCATATTGTAATCTGCAAGATACAAGGGGTGAAAGGACTGTGTTCATTCCGGACAACCGTACACCTTTTGAATAATTGTGATCATTTGAATAAGTTATTTTCACAATTATTACAATTAATGTAATTTCATTTTACTTTATTATCAATGGGATCCCCTTAAAAACCGAAAAGGGGCCTAGCTAAAATTTGCATTAAGATACAAATAATTTTCTAAATAGAAACAATGACTTAGAAAGATAAACTTGCAATTAAGCTGACGAAAGAGCATAGGGAAATAGGAACTTTCCTTTGTTCGTTTGTGGCTTTTGAGAAATTATATAATGCATGGTAGCTTGTAAAAATAATTACAAAATGAAATTTTAACAATTATGCTCTTTGCGTTTTAGGTAGACTTCTCAAACAAGCTGTATTTAGCCCCCTTGACGACAGTAAGTATTAATTTTTCACAGACTTCAGAATCTACAATTCTAAGCAATTTTCCTTTGCTTTGTATTTATGTAAATAGCCACAAATGTTTGATATGTTTCCGCATTGTTATACTCAACAGCGGCCAAGTATGGCCCCAGTGATGCGGTGTTGCAGTACCCTACGCTAGCCCTATTAGAAATTTAAGGTGTCACCTGTCATTAACAAAATGCAGTAGTTCTGCTTAATAATATTTCATGCTTAATACTTGGGCGCTGTATGTAACTGGAAATACTTTCAGTTGCCATCAATAAATTCATTCACTGAAGGCAAGGAAGGCAAAAAGATATTATGAACCATGCAAAGACGATGCCGCCTAAAAACTTTAATTGGTAGTTGCCTTTTAATCAGCTGCCTTGCACAATTTGTTACATGTCACAGCTTTGTGATGCAAGATGGTCCCTTTTAATATGTAACAATTTTTCATTGCTGCTTTCATTTCATAAATAGAAAAAATTTGGTCATTGATTTTCAAATGAAGCTGTTTTCTTTTTCTGAAAATGAGTTTAAATAATATCCATTTGTCTGTGCAAACAGAAATCATGTTTCAAAATGGGTGCTTTAACTTCTGCATTTTGCATAGCTTCGTTGCTAGGGCAAAACACCAAAGACATCGTATTTGTGTGCTGCAGCCTCCTCTCTCATTTAGCAGCGGTAATAACACTTGTGGCCGCAGCAAAATTGTAAACAATAATTTTTATTTTGTATACATGTTGGGAATCTACCATTCAGACGTGTATGCAAAGAATTTGGAGCCGACATTACGTGCAGTGAAATGGCCATGTCAATTAACCTGCTGCAGGTATGCATGTAATCTTTGTCCAATGATTGTATGTTGTGATGAATATGGGAAATCTTCAATCATCGTGATGGATGTGTCTTTTTGTCCGATTATTAAACAATTTGTCAACAAACGTATCTTATAAAATGATTTATCATCATTCTCTGTCATGAAAAAGTTTGGTTTTCAATAGATTTGACATTGAATAAGTAAAGTCATTGAATAGCCCAAGGGTTGGATTGAGTGAATCCAAATTAACAAATCCCAAGCCCTACAGAAGTCTCTCTCTTATTATATGTACCTTTTCGCCTACAGGGTCAGCAGTCCGAATGGGCTCTTATTAAAAGACACGAATCAGAAGATCTTTTTGGAGTCCAGGTAAGCAGTAGCGCTTTCCAATTTTCAGTTTCTGAAGAATAAACAGGTAATGACAAAGCCAGACGCTTAAATAAGCTTAGATTCACAGCATAACAAACGCAGTTGCTCTTGTCTGCTTGCAGCTTTGTGGGTCATTTCCAGACACGATGACTAGATGTGCCGAAATGCTGAGTTCCGAAATGGATGTTGATTTCATCGATGTCAACATTGGCTGTCCTATTGACCTGGTCTTTAAAAAGGTACTTAGTTTTTTTTACAAATTATTTTAATTGAACATGAATCTGCCAAGAACAGCATTTTGTAGAAATAATCTTTGTGCAATAAAGAATGAAAAGCTCTTTAACAGCCCCGGCTCCAATCAAAAAAGTAATGTCGCCACATTTTGAAATTGACGGTATTATCTACTCTTTTTTTAACCATCATGCTGCATGACTAAAGTCGTTAAAATTTGTTACCCTAGTGTTTCAATTTGCTTAAACATTCCGTGTTTTTTTATGTGTTTCACAAATAAATTGATGTTTTGAATTTTTGCTGCATTCTCAGTTTAGTATCCAGATTTAATGTGTTTGCCCGTCATAACGTTTTTAGTTTCTGTTTATGCCCAGGCAAAAATGGCACCGTCCTCGGATATTCAGAAAAGTGCTCTGCAGTGCTTATAAGCATCCAAAATTTTATAGTTTATTTAGAGGTAAAATGGTCTTTGAGCTGCAAAATCTCTTTAAATTACTAGCGTCTGTGTCTTCTGCAGGAAACTTGGGAACAAATTCAATCCAACCCTGATCCTTCGGTCGCCTTATCAATTGCTTAAATTTCCTTTCTTTTTAACACAACTTCGACCATTTCCACTTATTTTAAGTATATTTTGCGTTGTTTGCATAGCGCCATTTTATTTTTTGAGTTTAACGCTACGACCAAGATATAAGGCTAGTTGCATATGTTATGTTCTAAAAATTAACAAATTTAGTCACAGCTCCAGGTTTTTTGCCCGATGTCGCCGAAAAGATTCCTCGTAATGCCTAATAATACCTAATAAATTATACCTAATAAAAGTTTGAAAACCCTTAAGGCAGAGGCACGTTTTTTCCCGTTGTTTAGGCAAGGATTTATGCGATAGCGATTTTTAACTGTCCAATAATTTTGGCGCATTGAAATTCTTGGAGTCACTATTTAATTAAATTTCATTCATTCAATTTCATTTTCAATTGTTTAAACATTGTAGCCCATTCAGCTGGTTTTCAAGTGGCAATGAATCTACACTAAAAGAGAAACTAACGTAAAATAGAATAAAGCAACTAGTTCCAAACATGATAGAATACGCTACACGACCCCTTCTAACCCACCCTAAGTACTAATGGTACTAAGCAACCATTCTATTGGCAACCCTTTGAGTCACTCTTCTGGTTCCATTTCAGGGTGGTGGCTGTGCACTGATGGGCCGGCAAAAAAAGTTCCAAAACATTGTCAAGGGAATGGTTGAGGTATTGGCATTGAGACTAGCTTGTTTGTTGATTTTGCAGATTCACCTTTTACAGATACATAATTGCATTGCCCCACTTATCTAAATATACATTCAATAGCCACTCACACCCAGCTTGTTTTACGGTATTTCTTTTCATTAAACAAATTTTTGTTGTTTATTTTTTCCCTTCTACATCATTTTACCTTCTTACCTTCACAAATCTGCAGCCATTTCGTTACCACCCGGCCTTATTTTGAATGTTGCTAATCTTGTAATTTCTTAAAAATCTCTGAAATAGTTTCTCTTTAGAAAAGATGTCTCTTTAGGTAAGATTTTCTTTTGGAGTTTAGTTTTATGCTCAGCCCATCAGGGCCTTCGGGTCCGAATGTTGCAAATTATCGACAATAACTTTGCATGTTTTGACAATCGCGTCTGTTTCAGAATGCATTATCAAAAGAGCCTTCATAGATAGATCAACTCTAAGAGTGAAAAAAAATTCGCCGAAAGATATCTCTTGAAAATATCTGGTGACGACGACGACGTCTATGGCGGCGGATAGACGATGGCGGCGGATAGACGATGACGGCGGATAGACGATGGCGGCGGATAGACGATGGCGGCTTTTCTTTCTAATTTCTGATTACATCCGATCAAAAAACTCAAAATTTAAATCATTCAAAATGCAAATAGCGAAATTTCTCTTGGAAACAGTGATTTTTAATTTCAGATAAACAGTTTTTACCAGAATCAATTCACTTGCTGCCACAGGCGAGCAAGAGGTGTTCCTTGTTTTCTTTTTTAGACCCCTGTCTAAAATGTATCGTTGCATTAATCCTACTATAAATGCAATCTCTATTTCTGTTCCATTAGGAAAACAAGGTGTCTTTTAAACTTTTTCTTTTCAGGTATCAAGTGTCCCGATAACAGTTAAGATGAGAAACGGCATTTATGATAAAAATTGGACTGCGCATGAAATTATCCCAAAAATAAGGGACTGGGGAGCATCTCTTATCACTGTACGTTCCTATTTTAGATCTACTCATAAATTATCGATTGGCACATTATTTGTTCTTTAGAGCTTTTTTTATTTAAAAAGCAATTTTTGTTGGATCCTTGTTAACCTTTCTTTGAAAATATTCTTTATTTTACGATCAGTGCGTGCAAAGAATCTTCTTTGTGTTGAGATCCTTCTGAAATTACTACCTTCAATTCCTGGTCCGAAATTTCGTCTTTAGAACGAATGTTTTCATCGTCGTGGGATTTTCAATTCATCTTGTGATTAATACCAGGATTAAATCTTTGCAACAAATATCGTTGGAGGCTTGAATATCTTACCTTATTGTAGGCCTACTCAGAAAAATGATGTTTTTATAAGAAGTAAGGCTGTTCTCGAAAAGATAAAAGTTCTAATGCGTTCCAGGAAACTTGTTAGATGTTTTGCACGATTCATTGATTTCAGCTACATGGACGATCTCGAGAGCAGCGATACACACGCCTTGCTGATTGGGAATACATCAATGAATGTGCTTCTGCTGCCTCGCCAATGCCTCTTTACGGTAACAGACATACGTTGCATTTCCTTTAATTTGCAGCTAAAAATGAGTGTGAATCAGTTATTAAACCTCTTTTTACTCAATGTGAAGCCAACAACATACAATGAAAACACCAAGCGTAAATTCATTCAATTTATTCTTGACGATGCAGAAATTTTTCTTATTCTTTTTTATTAACAAAGCTTTGTTTTATCGCTTCTTTTTATTGGTAAATTGAATGAATTTTTTTGTATCGTTTGAAAAACAGAGAAAAACGCAACTTTTGCCCTAATTTTAATGTTTTTAGAAAAAACGTGATGAAGCATTTTTTGCTAAGAAACAATTACAAGCCATGTAGAATCTGTTGCATTATTTTGCAAATAGATCTAGCCGTGGGGAGTGTCTCTTTTTAATCAGAAACAGTTTAGTCTGACTCTTGAAAGTATTTTGGGATGATGTTCAGATGTTTTTCACGTATAAATAGTTTATCTTGGTTTTGTTTATTCAAAGAACGGTTAAAAGAAACCTTAACTGTGAAATGATACTCTTCACAAGTTAGCTTTTCCCAAAATTGCCCGTTCAAAATAAAAAAACAATGTGGATATGCAATTGGCTACGTTGAGTTATGTAGGGCCATCAGAGCCTCGCTTCTAACGATTCGTGAAATTCGCCCAATAGCTATCGAGATTATTGATATGCACATGGCCATAGTATGTGTGCAAGCTGTAGAATATCAATGCACTTGTCATAAAAAATCACGTGTTTTCAAGGAAACGGAGACATTCTTTCATTTGAAGATGCAAACCTGCGTAGAGAGAACACAGGAGTAGCCGGCATTATGATAGCCAGGTAATGACGTCATCCGCTTGTTAATCCAGCCCCTTGGAATGGAGGCTAGATTAGCAAACTGATGACGCTACAAAATAGATATTTACATTGAAATCAATCGATTATTTATGCATAGCCTATGGTCGTCAATGTGCGCTGAATACAATACTCTCTTACAAATGAAGTCCAATGTTGATGTACGAAACCAGCTTTGAACACATGTAAGGAAATTGTCAGAAATTGACGAGCCACATTTGCCCTGTTTTATTTGATAATCAGGACTTAGTTTTGCCCTTTTAATCATCATGAAAAATACTTTATGTGTTTTACTGTTTCTTTGACAGGGGAGCTCTGATAAAGCCGTGGATATTCACAGAAATTAAAGAACAAAGGTTTATGTTCTTTAGTAGTCAAATTGACTGTTAAGAGTTTAAATGATTGGAAAAGATTTGGATTTTGTTGGTTACAATGGGACAAAATGTTTGAATGTTTTCCTTTTATTAGATTTCCAAGGTTATTTCGCTAAAATGCATCATTTTGATAAATATATTTTCAAAGGAGATTGCAGGCAAATAAACTTCTACATGTTTCTTCTATGTAGCATTTATTTGCTATCAGGCAATGCCCCATAAATGGGTGAAAGCCAAGCTAAAGAGTAGAGACAGAAGCCTTTTTTCTGTTTGCGACTGTTAGCGATCCTCTAGGTAATTTTTGCGTTCCTTCGAGGACCTGCGCTAAGGCAGAATTTCAACTAACCTATCGCCCTCTATTTGTTTCAAATCTTAAACATTTTCCAACTTTTGGTGACTTTTGCGATACATTTTGAGAAAACCGTAACTATAGGTAATGTTTTTGCAGGCATTGGGATATATCGGCAACCGAGAGATTGGATATTCTGAGAAGATATACCAATTATGGTTTGGAGCATTGGGGCTCGGATACCAAGGTATCATATGCTATCAACGTTGCTACTTAGTTATTCTTAATTGTATGGAAATTTTGCTCGGTAGAAGATTTATTTGCATGAAACCCCTTCGCTTCGCATGTGAGGTCTATACTCTATGGGTCTATTGTATTTGCTACTTTTCTTTTAAATCATTTTCTGTATTTCACAGGGAGTAGAAAATACAAGAAGATTTTTGCTGGAGTGGCTCTCGTTTCTGCATAGGTCAGTCAAGCAAGAAGTTTAGACGTATCTTGTATTTACATTTTAAGTTTGTGGTGACATTACCTATTACGTTGTATCAACGACTGTTTGCAGGCAGTAGAGCAAAATAATCGCAGTCATATACAGCTTCTGCTGTAACTATTCTCATCTCAATGCTTGCCTACTTACAGAGACTGATAATGGTTGTTGCCAACACCTAGTTTAAAGAAAATGCCACTGTTTTCCCAACGTTGATTGCTTATGGTTGATCTATCTATCCTTTCAGTTCATTTTCAATGCTGTCATTGAATATCTACCCTGATCTATTTTGGCTAATAATTCCTTTTCTCGTCAAGCAGCAACATTGTCTTACCGAAGACGACACAAGGTTTTCAAGGCTGGACATACCTTACCCTTCTCCACTTATATATTATTGCCTTATCATTTTCATCTTAATACCTAGATACATTCCTGTTGGGCTTTTGGAAACACTGCCGCAAAAAATTAACGCACGTCCACCGTTATATGTCGGAAGAAATGATTTGGAAACATTAATGGCGAGCAGCAATTGTGCAGATTGGATAAAGATTAGGTTGCACTTTGCATTTAATTTTCCATCATTGATATTTGCAACAGTAATTTTGTGATTGTGATGTCCTTATTATATGAGGTACTTTACTGTATTTTTAAAGGGCAAACTACCCTTTATGTTAGAGAATAAATCAACTATGCCAAGTATTTCCTGCGTTTAATCACACAATGAGTGCAATGAAAGTTAGAGAATATTATTGCTTATTTGGTGATATTAGTAGTGATTTTATATGCTTCAAAAGAATATATTTACTTTCATGTTCTGTAAAGCAGACATTAAAATATTAACTTTTATCTTTTCTTCGTTCTAGTGAAATGCTTCTTGGCCCAGTTCCTTCGAACTTTGATTTTCTTCCAAAACATAAAGCAAACTCTTACAATTGAAGATGCTTTTTCATCTCAACGAAGACTGGCGGAATTGTCGTTTACTGTACCCTTTTAGCGTTTTTAATGTTTAAATGAGTGCTACCGGTGAATAATGGAAATCGATTTATCATACCTATTACCTGTTTCCTGTTACCTACTGCCCGTTCCCTTTCAGTGTTGAGCCACGGTCTTGTTGCCAAGAGACAAGAACTAACCTGGTCATCAGTTGTTCTATGTTTAAATGAGAGAGGCTCTAGGATAATTACTTATCGTGACTACAGCAAATTTGACCCCCCAACGCTATAGTTACGGGTGTGCTGGATATTCATGCACCAATAAAGAAAAAATCTGTTAGAGCGAATGATGGCCCATTTATGACCAAAGCACTCAGGAAGGCAATTATGAACAGAACCCGACTCAGGAATGGATATTGCAAAGATCGTACTGATGACAATTTTGAAGCTTTTAAAAGCAACGAAAATATTACGACAAGCTTAAAAGGATTACTATAAAGATCTTGACATCAAGAACTTGGCGGATAATAAGAAGTTTTGGAAATCAGTAAAACCCCTTTTCAATGACAAGGTTAAAACTTCTTCTACAATTATTTTGATGGAAAACGACGAGATTGTTTCGGAAGACCGAGCTGTTGCAACTATATTGAATGACTATTTCAGTAATATCACAAAATCATTGAATTTTGCAGACAATGATTAAAATGTATCAACTGGTGATGCGATTTCAGATCCAGTCACTGCTGCCATCGAAAAATACCGCTCTCATCCTAGTATAATTTTGATAAAAAGCCATTATGACAATGTTGAGGTTTTCAACTTCAGGAAGGCCTCAGTTGTAGAGGTTCTTGAGCAAGTTAATAACTTCGATACTAAGAAGGCTTCGCCTATTGGTAGTATTCCTGCTAAGATTATTAAAGATGATGTTGAGTTGCCTTCCACCTGCTAGACCTCTTCAATAAAAGTGTGGATGGCAACTTTTTCCCTGACGAAATGAAAGACAGTTATGTTAGTGCGCTTTTTTTTAAAATAGTGACTCGTTTCACACAAAAAATTATTGACCAAGAACAGTATTACCGTCTGTCTCCAAAGTTTTTGAAAGACTTTTGGCTAATCAAATGTTACCTATTGTGAACAATTTTCTCCCACCTAAAATTTGTGGCTATCGACAGGGGTACAATACCCAGCATGCTTTGCTAAAGTTGGTGGAAACTTGTAAGAAGACCTTAGACAACAAAGGCTTTGTCGGAGCAGTCTTAATGGACTTATCCAAGGCTTTTGATTATCTCAACCACGAACTTTTGCTTCCTAAATTGAATGCATACGGCTTAAGTACAAATGCCTACAAATGGTGCATATCTATCTAACAAGTAGAAGGCAAGGAGTCAAAATAAATGGCTCATTCAGCTCTTGAAAAGAAATTAAATTAGGTGTCTCTCAAGGATCAGCTCTGGGGCCTCTTTTGTTTCATATATTGATCAATGATATTTTCCTTTTGTTAAATGAGACTAAAATCTATAATTATGCAGATGGTACGACAATTTACTGTTCTCATCAAGAGTTACAGGTGGTTATCTTAATGCTAGAAAGTGACACTGTTGAGCTAAGCAATTGGTTTGCAGAAAATTTTATGATATTCAATGGAGAAAAATGCCCCCTCTTAGTATTTAGTAAAAAAGACACAGAAATGCCTTACTGTGGTAAATTCTTTTCTGTTAGCGAAAATCCATGAAACGAGGCAAACCTACACAATTTGACTTGCTGAAAAAGACACAAAGTGGCCCTCCCACCTATACTCCTTTGCCTTTTTTGACTGGGGTACTTGCCATAGTGCATCCCATTTATTCTCTCCGCCAGATATTCCCGCCAGGAATTTGGGTATGGCAGGATTCCACGCCAACGCCATTTTGAGCTGAGCTCTTCAGGAAAATGTACGCAGCCAACGTAATCTATGTTTTGAAAAAAATCATTTTCGGACAAAGATTTTCCATAAAGATTCCCAATTTTATAATGCTTTTTTAAATTCTTGGACATTTTGAATGCTACTGTTTTTGGTAATTTCTATATTTTTAGCTGCGTTTTACTGCTCTTCTCAATGTTTGTGTTGTTTGATCCAAAAATCATTTGAAGATTAAGGAGTAAAGTAAACTTTGTTTTATGGCTGTCCAGTGCAGAACAGACTGCAAGTAAATTCAACTAAACATTCCTATACAGATACCACACAGTGTTCAAAGAGATAATTGAACTAGATATTGACCAAAATAGTATAAAGCTGAAAAAGATGTAATAAAAACGTAATTTTCATGGCTGTTGTTGGATTTAGTTGTCTTATTCAAAAGGGGCTGGAGCCCTCCCCCCCCCCCCCCCCAATAATTGTCAGACTGTAGTATATTTCCTTTTCAACAGTGTCATAAATGGGAAGGAATACAATGGGCACCCACCCCAATATGAATTTCGTTCCGACGGCACTGTGATGGTAGAAGAGAACTGGCTGCTGGCTGCCATGACCATTCACACCACGCCAAAACTGCCCGCCAGAACATAAAACTAATAAGATCTCCGCCAAAAACCTTGCCGTGAAAAAATTGGGAAATCGCTCTCCGACGGGAAGGCCTCGGCTCGGAATGCACCCTGGCAGCCCCCCCGCCCGCCATTTCTCGGCAGGATCAATTTTGTATTTCGTCTAAATGCGATTTAAAAAAGTTGAAAGAGGGGTAATATTTTGTTGACGCACTATTAGTGATGAAATCCAATGTTTTTCAAACTGCCTTTACATAGCAAAAAATTAGCCATGGGCGTTTCCTTTATGTAAAATTGACGTTCCTTGTTGGTAAAAGGGCATTTTCTAATGCTAAAATGAATGGACTTGAAAATTCTTGTTTTGCCCCCCTCCCCACAGCCTAGTGGCTGGCACCGCCATTGCCTGCCCCCATACCCCTTCAAGAAACACACCATGTTCCTTCTAGAAACTCGCACAGGCCCTAAATATTGAACCAGTCTATTCCTGCTTGCTCATGAAAACAGTAATCAAGAAGATGAGAGTGAAAAGGAAACTGGTGCGAAATCAAAAGAAGTGAACTGATTTTCCATTTGATCAGATAACGGAAGCGCAGGTTGAGTCACCTCAAATACAGCTTTGTTCGCCCCATTGTTTTATACTTTAAAACACTGATACTGTTCGCCTGGCGAGAGTGGAATCGAATAGCATTTTGTGAATAGGATCAAATATTAACCAATCAACTTAAACGTATTGTTTTAGACAAATGCGGTGAAGCCAGACATAAGTAGTCGCCAGTCTAGGTCATGGCACCGTCTCTGCGGCCGTTGTAACATTTCAAAGCAATGGCGCCAGTTGCCCCGCAGCCACCTTTGCAGTGCACTTTTGCTACAAAACCTGCAGAGGACAGCATAAAAAGTCTGTTATCGCTTCTATTTATCGCGGTTATTCGTCTTTTTAGACCGTCCCTACATTATTTGATAACTGATACCTTTTGTAGCCTCCTTACAAACAACTTTGCAAATGCTCTCTATTTTTCTTTCATATAACCGATAATTCTTGATATTAGCGTTGCGACCAAGAAATGGTCAAATCAAAGATAATGGAATAGTGATTATGCCACCCTTTCGTCATATCAGCCTGCAGGAACCAATGATAGAATCGTGCTTTCCCGTTAGATTTTCCTGTGTTATGTTGTCACTGATAACACGATGTTGACAGTTAGAGTACTGGTAAATTGAGATTCAGACTGGTTGTTCTTAATTTCTCAAAAACCTTCGGCTGCGATTTTCTTATTTTTTCCTAAATAGTTAGCGAAAAATATTTTCCTGAAAAATAAAACTAGTTCTGCCCCCTTCCCCCTAGAACAGTATTGATGGTTTAGACCGACCTCTATGTTAAACCGACAATTTTCCCCTCGGGGGGAGGGGGATGGCTCTGAGTTTGACCTTGAAAACAAACACCAGTGTACCAAGACTTTTGGCAATCATAGCAAAGGATAGTGTTCAGGGCCGCATGTCCATCAAAGATTTTGCAGGACGCCAAAAAGAATTTTATTGCAGCACAGGAACGCCACCTCTGAAGTTCGTTAAGGATCGTTTAGGAATTTTGAAACGGATCTATCACATTTGCAATGAACTTCTTTTCCTGACATTGCATTTAAGAAAAATGCCGTCCGTTTCCTGGTGCCGTCCCTATCATGTAGCCGAAAACTTATGCCGTGAGTTGCAAGCTTTTTTACAAAGCAAAATCAAATTTGACATTGTATTTAAGCTCACTTAAATAAATAGATACTTCGTGGGCAGTTAAGTTCAAATTTTTCTACTTGCTTAGAAATTTATCCTTGGTTAAGAGAAATGTAAATTGGTAAAGCTTTCACTAGCAACCTATAGACGAACCTGTGCTTCGAGGTCTGCAGGGCACCACTCATTTTTGCAGGGCAGAACCCCTTTTCACACCCCCCCCCCCCAACTTATAGATCTAGTTACGCCTCTTCTTGTGTTCTTATTAATCTGCTCTTATCAAGGTAGAATGTTATGCACCATTATTATGGGATTCTTTCAAGTATGGTAGACTGAGGCAGGAAAATGAAAGCATTTTTAAGGTACTGCTGTGTGCTGTCGTCAGTGAAAAATACCTAAAGTAATGGGAATAGAGCTTCACTTTTCGACATGAATAAAAATACTATGGCTGATGCATTTTTCTTATGAAATTGCAAGATTGATGCTTTTGTTATTATTTGAATAAATAGGACAAGATGCATCTATTTGCTACGTTTGCAAACAGATTTTCTGGTCCTGTATAGCGGCTATCTTGGACAAACCTCACAAGTGCTGGTACTTACCAAGTAATTTAATATAATGTCAGAATACAAATGTGCAATAACATTTTTGGTTTGTGACTTATAAAAAACCAGTTCGAAAAAGTTAAAAAAATATTTCGTGAAAAAAATATGTAAAGATTTTGCAAAGAGAAACTCTTGTTTCTTGCGCGAACAATTTTGATACTTGATTTAGATATATTTGATTTATGATGTTTTGATTTTGGTGAAAATTTTTCAACCACTTGTAAAGATTTTCTAGCTCCGATGCTTTTTACAGTTCTTCATTTCAACTAACAAATTTTGTTCTTTGCAACTGCAAATTTTCTGTTTTTCAGTTCCACTGTTCATTCATACTTGTTTAAAGGATCGTCATGTACTGGTTTGTTCTACTACAAATCCATTTTTAAATCTAACATTATGCTCTCAGGAGATCAGAGATGTTACTCCGCGTCCCCTGAGGCACGTTGCAATCACCATATACTCTTCTAGTGCTCACCCTTTCCAAGTCTCTTTTCTGTTCTCCCTAGATCTTGAAACTTTGGATTGCTCCACCCTCTCCCTGCTTCCCAGTTTCTCAACTTGTTTTTATTCAAAACTAAAACCAACAAGACTTTTCTTCTTAATACCTTTTTCTTTTCCTCTGTTAGGCTTCCAGGCTTTTTTCAACAAAACTGACCAAAAAACTGCCTGCGGAATTTGGTTACAGAGACAAATTAAGGTCACAAGGACTTTGGATGTTCAGCCCCTTCCACTCCCTAAAAGCTTATTATTCCCCTTAGGAGGTATCACAGCTGCTGATATCACAAGCAAGAATATATAATCTTATGTACACAATATTGAAAATTTTCTTTCTTTTTAAATAAATAGCAACTAAAAAACCAGGTCCAAAATAAAAAAAATCCGGATATCTAGAACTCCCGCTATGTCGAACAAATTTTCATTCCCCGTGCGAGTTCGAAATAGCAGGACTCGACTGCACGTTATTATCGTTAAATTGGTGAATTCCAAAGGTTTTTATTCCTTTTTGCCTGCCAAAAAGAGTAAGAAAATATCATATGAAAAATGTAAATCATGATACCAAGAATCGCTGACCATGTTGCTTGCAAAGATGTACCCTGGGTACCAGAGCCGCAAAAATTAAAAAATAATGAGAGCTGCGGAGGCGAAGGAGAGAGAAGAGAGAAGAATCTGTCTTCTCTCTTCTCTCTCCTTCGCCTCCGCAGCTCTCATTATTTTTTAATTTTTGCGGCTCTAGTACCCAGGGTAGCAAAGATGATGTTCCTTTTGTTATACTTGAGGTTGAACGACAGTGTTAAGTATAACATGAAATTGCGTGAGTTCTTACTACTTTAACAAATACCAATAAAATTCAGGGCTTTAACTTACGACCTTGCTTCTGAATCTTTACTTTAGCGGCGGCAGGAGAACGTCAGAGAGAGAAACGGCGACTGGTCTTTATCTTTATCTTCATCAGCGTCAAACTAGCGTCTAAATTACAACTTCTCTAAATCTCTAAACTAAAAGCTCAAATTTATATAAGATTAAACAATAGATGGTGCAATAAATCTAAACATCCAATAAAAGTTCCAGCAAAGCAAACGTCCAATAGGAAAAGGGGTTCTTGTTATTATTTGTCCAATCATAAGGTTTTTCTTCGAGTTGCACTTCGTGGTGCAATCCCTGACGGCCAAAATATACCATGACGTAATATGTTTTGAGTTGCATGTCGTGGTGCAATCTCTCGTAATCTCGTCGTCCAATGACGTAATGTTAACTATACAACACGACTCCCCCCTTTCGAAGCAAGCCTCCTGGCTTGACCAATGACAAAACTATACACCGCGTATAACTTGAGGGGTAAAGGTATCCTCAGGGCGCGTAATCTGCGGCTCCGTCGATGAATCAGTGTCTGAAACTTGCTGAGCGATACGGCGAGTGTTCTCCTGCGGAGGAGCTGCTTGCAGTGGAATGAAGCTGTCCGGTGGTAAGTCCGCGTCTTGTAAATCAAGAGACGAAGAGTCATCGACAGGTGGTTCAATCGGTCGGTCGGCCGGGTCGTGGTATGGCTTTAGTCGATTTGCATGAACCGGAACAGAAACAGGGCGATTATCCAATGTCCGAAGTTTGAAATGAACCGGAGATAGCTTTGGTACGATGCGATAAGGACCGTGATAGTTATGCTGTAATTTCTTCGACAGACCTTTGCGTTTCTTCGGTGTATAGACCCAAACGCGCGAACCGACATCGTATAGAACAGGAGTCGCTTTGAGATCGTAGTAGGCTTTCATCTTTTGCTGCGCGAGTTGCGTGTTAGACTTAATGATAGACTGCGCATTCTCTAAATTTTGAACAATTTCAGCACGCAGTTTGGCAACTGACGACGACAACTTAGAATCCGGTAAAATCAACGCAGCATCAATCGGCAAGCGTGGCTCGCGTCCATACAATAGATAAAACGGCGATTCTCCTGTCGTGGCATTAGGAGAAACACGATAAGCGAACAGGACCATCGGAATATGTTTGTCCCAATCTTTTTGGTTAGAGCTGACGTACATAGAAAGACCCTCGGCCAAAGTTGCATTAAAACGCTCGACAAGACCATCTGTCTGTGGATGGTAGGCCGTGGTGAGCTGACGCCGTGTGTTCATAATTTTGCACACTTCTTTCACAATTGATGCTAGAAAGTTAGGCCCGCGATCAGAAAGTAGGGCGCGAGGAGCACCGTGACGAGCAAGAATTTCATCAACGAGAATATGCGCGATCCGGGATGCTTCAGTAGACGGTAAGGCAAATGCTTCCGGCCAACGAGTATAATAATCGGAAAAAACGATAATGTAACGATTTCCATCGTGAGTTTCTGGAAATGGACCGAGAATATCCATAGCCACTCTGTCAAAAGCACCTTCCACTGGAATAGGTAACAATGGCGCCCTACGGTGTCCACGTGGTATCTTCTTCATTGCACAATCAACACAAGAATTACACCAATGTTCGATATCCTTGAACATATTAGGCCAATAATAACGTGCACGTATTTTGTCATAGGTTTTTGTGATACCAAGGTGACTAGCGGTGCAATGATCATGGCAAGCAACTAAAACTTCATGGCGTAATGAAGCTGGAATGACAACTTGTACACACAATTGTTGAACTCGACGTTTACCTGGACTCCAAAGATGACAAAGAATTCCACGCTCATTTAAGAAGAAAGACTCGATGGACAGGAGCAAGGAGCGCGCTTGTTTATCGTTGGAAGGCAATTCGTTTGATTCAAGATAATTAATAATATCTATGAGATTGGAATCTTCGCGCTGAAGTTTGTATAAAGTTTCAGGCGGTGGGCATGGATGATCTATGACAGCCAGTGGAACGGAAATGTCAGCAACAGAAGCGAGATGTTCAGACGATAAAGAGTTAACGGGCGTTGAGTATGGGCGGCGGGAAAGAGCATCCGCGTTACCATTTGAGGAACCAGAACGATGAAGGATCTGAAAATCGTACTGTTGTAGCTGCAACGCCCATCGAGCAAGTCTACCTGTAGGATCCTTTACTTTCATCAACCACGACAGACTACCATGATCAGTGTGAACGAAAAACGATTGTCCGGTAAGGTACGGTTGATAACGCTTTATACCATCTACTACCGCTAATGCCTCCCGTTCCGTCGTACTATACTTCTTCTCCGCGTCACTTAGTTCGCGGCCACCATAGGCTAACACAACTTCCTTACCATCGACAACTTGGCCAAGTATAAAGCCAATAGCGTACTGACTGGCATCCGTATACAGATGAAATGGCAAATCAAAATTTGGATATGCGAGAATAGGAGGCGAGCATAGGCGAGATTTGAGCTCTGCAAAGGCGATTTCACAATCGGGACTCCACGAGAAACGTACGTTCTTCCTAGTCAAATGATTTAGCGGCGAAGCTATAATCGCAAAATCCTTCACGAAACGACGATAATAATTACACAATCCCAGAAAACTGCGAACTTCCTTAACGGTTTTCGGCGTTGGAAACGAACGAACAGCGTCCAGTTTGTAAGGATCTGGCGCAATACCCTTAGAAGATACAACGAATCCAAGATAATTAACTGAATCTCGGGCAAAGTAGCACTTGGAAGGCTTCAGTTTAAGATTAGCAGCGCGAAAACGATCAAATACGAGTTTCAATCTAGAAAGATGCTCAGCGAAAGAAGACGAGAAAATGATGACGTCATCGATATATACAAGGCAGACCTTCCATTCGAGGCCGTGAAGTACACGAGACATGAGTCGTTGAAACTGCGGAGGAGCATTCGTCAACCCAAAGCTAAGGACATTAAATTGGTACAACCCAGCATGAGAAATGAAGGCTGTTTTCTCTTTCGATTCTGGGTGCATCGCCACTTGATGGTAACCTGACTGCAGGTCCAAAGTAGAAAAATATTTCGAGCCAGCAAGCGAGTCCAAAGCGTCATCTATTCGTGGCAGAGGGTAACTGTCCTTATGGGTTACAGCATTTAATTTTCGATAATCGATACAAAAGCGTGTACTACCATCTTTCTTCTTCACTAGGACGACTGGTGAGCTCCAAGGGCTCGACGAAACTTCAATTATACCTTGGTCAAGCATATCATTGATGTGGTTTTCGATAGAAACCTTCTGAGAGTGAGAAGCACGATATGGTTGCTGTTTGATGGGCGAAGCATTGCCCGTGTCGATTTTATGTTCAATGATAGACGTGTGGCCTAAATCGAGGCTAGAGGTTGCGAAAATATCAGCGTATTCCGCTAGAAGGATTTCCAATTGTCTGTTTTCTGCAGGAGATAGAACTTGACTAGGCAAACAATTGAATTTCTTAGAGTTAGCCTCTGGAATGGTAGCTGCGGAGGAGTCAGCGATAGACACAGGAGGATTTGATTCAAGTGGAGTGATTTTATTGTAATCAGAAATTTCTTCAAATTCACCAATAGTGGTACCTTTATGGATGACAACTGAATCAGAAGATGGATTTAGCAAGCGGAGAGTGACTCTACCATCAGCATCTGGTTGACAAAGTGTAGAAGCACACAATAAATGATAACGGTCAGAGAGCTTAGTAGAACCTTCGATCAGTCCTACGACAGTCTCCGAGGGAAATGACGTCAGAATGGCGGGAATAATAACTTCGCTGCTACCGTCAATAACAAAGGTCTTAGCAGATCGAACATCAGAAATAACCGGAGGAGAATTACCGGTAGCGAATGTAACAGTATTATTTTCTGAGAAAGTTACTTTTTCATTCCCAACATCTATCACTGCGCGATATCTTTGTAAAAAGTCTCTCCCAAGAACGATATTGTAAGCCAAGTTGGGCACGATTACTGCATTACATTCATAGTCAATGTTTCCAAACTTAACTGAAAATTCAATGGCACCGACTACCGACACTATGTCACCATTCGCAGTTTTAATACTATCAATTACATTGCTTTGGGTAATCCCGTGCTTGGTGCGCAAAACATCGCGATAAAATTGTTCGTTAACTACACAAACAGCGGCACCGGTATCTACAAGTACTTTGAAAGGCTGCTTCAGAATAGTTCCCCATATCAATACATTAGAAGATGTGGCAGCGTTACCGAATGTCTCAGCATTTACGCAGGGAACTGAGGGCTGTTTTTCATCGGATTTACTGGCAGCTTTCAAACCCGTCGGGTGACTAGAATCCCTTTTTAATGAAATCGGAAAGTTTTCTTGTTGTTGAAGTAACCCGTTTTCTTTTTTCCTTCGTCCAAATGAGGGGTCTCTTCTAGCTAGACTCAATGATGGGTGGGCCTTTACTGCCCCCATTGTAAAGGCCCTGTGCGGTTTAAAGGCTCCCGGTTTTGGAAAGAAACAGATGAATTATTTTGGTTGCCACGAAAACCTCCCCTACGTGCAGACTGAAATTGTTGTTGTTGGCGTTGGCCAAATCTGCAGTACCTAGCAACGTGTCCCACTCGCTGACAATTGTTGCAAATGGGCTGCCCATCAGTAGTGCGGAGATTCCTCCCACGCGCACCTCGACGTTGGCTATCCTCCCAGTTGTTATTCCCGTTCAGATTATTGAACCCGGTTTGAATGGCTGCAATCACTTCCTCTTTTAGATTTCGAGGATCATTATGACCGAACCTATTGTCATTTTGCGGCATGCACGGGTCGAAATCGAAATTTTGAAATACATCATGCGGTATTTCTGCATGTGATGTCGACAATGCTTGTATTGGCTGTGTTTTCTTTTGCGAGGCCAATGAAAGGAGTAAATTAACTTGACCTTCGAGTTCTTTAATGCGACGGTCTTGCACTGTTTGGGCGGAAAATGTGAGAGGCAGTGTTTTGCCAACAGAATCTTTCAAGCGGGCCAAATTTTCTGCCTCTGCGAATGTTTTGGGCTGACTCAAAATGACGTGGGTTTTAAGATCGTCAGTCAGGCCATTTATAAATATGTTCATTATATCCTTGTCTGGCAAGGCGAGGCGTTGACATTTCTTAATAATATCCTCGGTATAAACAGCGAGATGCTCCCCAAGCCCCTGTTTTCGGGAGTAGAGTTCTTGCCTGAAGAGAAATTCTAAATTTTGTGCTCCAAAACGATCCCTTAAGGCAGTGCAAAGGTTGGCAAAACTACCAGTGCCTTCATCTGGTAATGTTTGGTACCAGGCTAACGCGGGGCCTTCTAAAAGCAAAGTTAGTGCACCAAGTTTTTTGGCATTCGACCAATTATAAAATTTTGAATAACGTTCAAATTTTCCAAGCCATTCATTTACGTCTTCAGAGGGAAGACCGCTAAAAGAGCGAGGTTTGAATAAACTGGACTGGGAATTCCCCTCGATAGCAGCTTGAACTGCCGTCAACTGAGTTTGCAGTTCTTGAACCGTTGCTTCCACTTCCATTGTTTACGAAAATACTTTTATGCGAATACGTCAGAATCCCGAAATAAAATGTTTACATACGTCTGATGCAAGAGTTAATCCAATTAGAACAACAACAGCTAACGGCACGTGAGTAAATACTACGATACAAAGGAGTGCTTCGACTGACTGGACTGTTCTTGAAACTTGTAAAATGCGGCAAAATGTACTCCAAATAAAAATGAACAAAATAACACTTGCAACAAATAAAGTCAATTCTCTATCTTCGACAATTCCTCACACGGGGCACCAGATGTTATACTTGAGGTTGAACGACAGTGTTAAGTATAACATGAAATTGCGTGAGTTCTTACTACTTTAACAAATACCAATAAAATTCAGGGCTTTAACTTACGACCTTGCTTCTGAATCTTTACTTTAGCGGCGGCAGGAGAACGTCAGAGAGAGAAACGGCGACTGGTCTTTATCTTTATCTTCATCAGCGTCAAACTAGCGTCTAAATTACAACTTCTCTAAATCTCTAAACTAAAAGCTCAAATTTATATAAGATTAAACAATAGATGGTGCAATAAATCTAAACATCCAATAAAAGTTCCAGCAAAGCAAACGTCCAATAGGAAAAGGGGTTCTTGTTATTATTTGTCCAATCATAAGGTTTTTCTTCGAGTTGCACTTCGTGGTGCAATCCCTGACGGCCAAAATATACCATGACGTAATATGTTTTGAGTTGCATGTCGTGGTGCAATCTCTCGTAATCTCGTCGTCCAATGACGTAATGTTAACTATACAACACTTTGCTTTATGAAATTTGCTGTATGTGATTATAATTACTCGTATAATCAAATAAATGAATGTGCAGTTGCATGTCGTTTAAATAAATTAATATTAGATTTGGGAATCTTTACTACTTGCATTTCGCATGTTGATTTTTTTCGTGATGCTATCGGAGGTATTTCAGCTTGCATTTGTTAAATTTTTGTAATGGTGGAGATAAATCAGAGAAGAATCAGAGAAAATCATAGATGAATCAGAGACAAATCAGAGACAATTCAAAGACAAATCAGAAAGAAATCAGAGACAAATCAGAGACAAATCAGAGACAATTCAAAGACAAATCAGAGAGAAATCAGAGACAGAGACAAATCAGAGACGAGACAAATTTGTTTTTCCACGCGATGGCATTTCTACAGCACCTGTGAATGGGTTGTGTAAGATTGCATGTTGCAGGCACCGCAGAGCGTTGAGAAAAGTGGGAGGGGGGGTTCTAAAAAAGTGCGGGGGCTAAAAATGAATAAAAAGAAGCTTCACTGGCGGTTCACCTCTTAATATTTTGCAGCTTTGCATAAAGTGGGGTGCTAAAGCCCCCCAGCCCCCCTGCTCCGCTTTGTTTGTGTTGAACCACGTAAGAAGTGGTGTAGCATGAATGAACACAAGTATGTTAATTAATGTGGCTCTCGTATCATGTCAATTGTCCAACTTTATTGTGATGGTAAATCAATCTTGAGGATCTACACCTTTGTTCTGAAGCTATTTATGATTACTCTCAGAGCTTATTCTAAGGAAAAATTCCAGCCCCACAAATCATCCTAATATATTGGTGCTATTCCCACTATAAAACCAGATTTCTGTCAGAGCAAATGCAAACCAAACCACTACAGTAGATCTTATTGCAGTAGATCAACTTGTTACAGGTGTTGGCACGGCCGCCAAGGGTTTTAGTGGTTGTGATGCAAAATCAAAAATAGCGGACCTTGCAAGCGATCTAGCAGAAATCTTTTGCAGCTTCATCTTTCAAATTAACCTAGAAATGCATTTCAAGATGTTTCCTGCAGTCACTTTCTTGCAATTGTGTAAAATATTTTATCATCTTTATTATATTTTTGTTACGTTTGGTTAATTTTATTCTGAAAATAGAATTCATTACTTTATGAGACCTTCTAGACCTTGAGGCTGTGATGTACTTTGCCCCCCTTTGCCCTCTCTTGGCAGCCCTGGGTGCTGGTTGAAATTTTGTTGTTATCTATTGTGCCCTAGATGTAATGTCTTTAGACTACATTTGCAACCAGAAACATTTCCAGCATCAGTACAGACGAACTCTTTAGTTACAACGAAATGTGATAAGAAAAATAGTTAAGTAACAAAACATTTCTCTTTCGTTTTCTTTGAATTTTCCAACTCCACAGAATTTCCTATTCTGCTCCGCATTTTGAATTCCAGCTCCAAGAAACTGGCCCAAATCCAGCTTAGAATAAACTGTGATTACAGTATTCTCTCCAATTAGCGGACACCGTCGGGGCCAGAACAAGGTGAGCTATTACGAATTGGCTGAGATATGACCAGATAAGCACAAGCTCTGGCCCCATCAAACCTCTGTAATTTGGTCTCCGTTCATAACTTTATAGACTGAGCCAAAATAACAGTCAAAAATCCGTTAGCAAACTTCAAATCTTCTATTGGCCATAGCTCACCCGATATTTGACAAATTTAACTGGTTTGCATATATTGTATATATGGTCAAAATTTGAAAATTCTAAAAATAGTTTTCTTGTGACATCACATTTGACTCCTCTATTGTCACAACATTTCGAGCATTTCTCTCTTAAAAAATTGTCTATAAGAAACCAAGCCAAAAGATGACAACAAAAATATAGCCATAGTATTGATCATCCCAAACCTTAAGAATTTGCTCGAAAATGATTATTCAAAAGATGGGATAGAAATGATTTTTTTAGATGATCAAGTGTTTATTTCTAGATAAATTGTGATAGACACAAAAGGGGAACTTCGTGCGAGTAATAAGGTGCAATTTCTTAGACACAAACGGGGAACTTCGTGCGAGTAATAAGGTGCAATTTCTTACAATAGATTACGTTTGTATGTGCTATTTTTTTATGATCCATAACATTGGATGCTCAACCAAGGACCGCGGAGCATGTTATAGATTGAGTGGCTGAAACGTTAAGGGGAAAAGGGACTAAACATGCTAAGCGCCAAGATCAGGGCGATTTTTGGCATGATTTTAAGTACACTTTGAAAATTAATAGGGGAGCTAAAGCTCTTTCTCCCCGCTTCCACTATCCCTGTGTTCAACAAACCTTTTCAAATCTCTATGCACTCAAATCACATGACATCAAGAAACCCAGTGCTAATGAAATCACATGAAATCAAGAAACCCATTCTTTCAAAAGATGCTTGTATTTCTGCAACAGTGGCCAGGCGGGGTTAGCAGGGTTGGCAAATATCCATTGCGTCTCCAGACAACAAAAAGTTCAGTATGATCTGGACTTATTTCATGCTCTTTTCTGTATGTCAAAGAGCTTTGTCGGAAATTTTCAAGTGTTTTTGTCTGCCTGCTCTAAAACATCAATTCTATTGTTTCCCTGTGTTCAAATACACAAGTTTCCCTGTCTACACACACTATTTCAGTTCTAATCACGAAAGATAACTGGCATGTCATCATTTTGGATTCTTTCGACCTGGCTTACTGATCTACCAATTTTATGTTGTTTGTGCTGCACTACTGATATCTACGCTGAATAGAAGCATTTAAAATTATTTTTACATGATGGATGAAGGACCTTGTTTGAATATTAGTATAACTAAAGTACTTATAAAAAGTTCAGCGGTGGACTTGAGACAACGCCTCGATTTATTGTTTTCTGGGGAGAAGTAGCATATCACCTTCTTTCTTTTGCGAACCTTCGTATGTTTGTTCGTGTTCGGATTTTAGAATGCTAGAGTGTTCTCGAACCCTTAAAATTTAGTCTTCATTTAAAGGCTAGGTTAATCTTTTTTTAAGAGCATTTGAAGCCAATTTTGTTCGAAAAATTACCTTACAATAAGCAAATGCGTTTTGCTTTTTCCTGCATTGTCGAGTGACCAGCAGTAAAGAGGGCAAATGCGCGTAAAGAGACCACCACATGTTGCCACTTCCATGGGCCTTGTAGCTGAAAAATTGCTACAGGATGGCAAATCACGGACCTTTCTATAGGTTTTTTCTGATCTGCGGCGATGTAAATAAATTGTGTGCGACGAGCAAATACGGCAAAACCATCAACGATATGAAAAAACGAAACATTATTTTACCAACATCCAACAACGCCACGCAGAGGACCTTTCTCTGAATTTCTACTGTAGCTGGTAAGGTCTAAAATGGCTTTCTATACTGCGCCCAACTGTGGTAAAAGTCAAGAATAAAGAGGCAAGTTTGCACCAAGGCAACACAGAAGGTGGAAACATTTCAAATAGATATTTTAAAACAATTTGAAAAAGACACTTACTGCTAGCGAATCATAGGCAACATGTTATGGGTATAGGCAACAGGTCTTCTAGTTAGAAACATATTATTAGTTTCATTTCGTTTTCCTTTTAGGAAAAATACTATATAGACTTTTTATTTTGATTCTTACTCAAGCTTGCCTTTTTTATTGCAAGTTCATGGCACCTCTCTTTCTGATGTGGTAGTCTCAAACTGAACTGTTACCATGATTAAAAGTGGAAAATTTCAAATATTAAAGCGGGTTGAATTACTTAAAAATAAATTTTGCGAGGAGACTTCTTCTGCCCCACTCCCTCTCCCCCATTTCATCGCCTCTGGCCGCAATCTTCTGCCAATCAAACGATCTACTTATTGCCATGCAAACAGTGTCATGCAAAGCTTTGTTGCACTTGCCAGCTCATTAAGTCACGAAAGAGCAACACAAAGAAGTAAAGATGAGATTTCTCTTTCTTTTATGGCTTTTTATTTTTGTTTATCTTTAGGGTTGGTTTTTTATAGACGATTTTTATGAAAAATTGGCCCCTGTGGCGAATGGTCGCTGCGAAGGACATTTGCGGCCTCGGGGCTCTGCTTTATTTGGGCGGCTGTTAAAGGAACAGAACTTTTGCAAATTGAGCCGACCAACCACGAAAGATATTTCTCTGCAAATTATCTCCGCGACCAAAGCAATCGGCTATATCATACTTCAAAAACTATCTTTATCAAGCTGAAGGCGCCTATCAAGTCTGGAAATTAAAGGCCACAGTCTTCGAGGGAGGAGAGTTCCTTTTTTTCGTTGCAGAAGTCATTGAAACTACCTAGGCCTAAGTGCCAAGCTTAGGTCTGTGTTCATTCAAGCGATTGTATAACTGTCAGTGAACACGCGCGCTGGTCAGTGTAAAACTGGAAAGAAAAACATTACCAGGAGCTTCTGAGTTCAGTTTATGTCAATGGGAGTAATTTATCGATGTTTAATGTTTTACGTGATTTTAACAACTGTTTGCTGAGTGATACCTGATAAGAGGCTTCATCATGGCAGGCATGGCTTCTCTTTTTTCGTTTACCTCCCCTGCCGTAAAGCGACTATTGGGATGGAAACAGGGTGATGAAGAAGAAAAATGGGCCGAGAAGGCCATAGACTCGCTGGTAAAAAAGCTCAAGAAAAAGAAAGGAGCGCTGGAGGAACTAGAAAAAGCATTGTCGAACCCGAATTGTGTGTCGAAGTGCGTCACTATCCCAAGGAGTTTAGATGGAAGGTTGCAAGTATCTCATCGGAAGGGTCTCCCTCACGTTATTTACTGTCGCGTATGGAGATGGCCTGATTTACAGTCTCATCATGAGCTGAAGCCACTAGATTGCTGTGAATATGCATTTAGCCTTAACAAAAAGGAAGTATGCATCAACCCTTATCACTATCGAAGAGTAGAAACCCCAGGTAAGCGATTTGAAGCAACCAAAACCTATGTTTACAGATAAAGTAATTATAGTTTACAGCGAGCGTATAACAACATCACCTTGAGTATGCATTCTCTTAACTTTCAAAAAGCTCGCAGATCAGGAAGACCAGGATAAAAGTTACACTGTTTATCCTGTCGTAAGCTCATCCCTTATTTCTAAATATGAACAGAAGCTTAGAGTTTATCGAATAATTCAACAATGGTAATAGCAAGATCGCTTCCCTCCCAAGCGCGGCAATGCCGGAATTTCTTTCTCTCCTTTGATTGGTGTTTGGACTACTCTTCAATCAGCCTTATTCTGAAAATCTTGCTGTTACCGTTGTTTACATATCAATTCAGGATGTTTTTCTTAGGAATAGCAACCTGCTAAGATAGAGGCGAATTCCCGTGTTTATTTATCGTGACATAGGCCTGATAAATTACGACTGATCTGGCTTGGTTTAATAATGTATGCCATTGTTGTGAGGGAGCTTCTTTGTAGATCAATTTGGCGATCGATAATATTACTTAAGTTCACAAGTTTATTTTTTGTTTTTTGGGTTTATCTTGTCGGCAAAACTCCATTTTTTCTGTTTTATTAGTCAAAGAATAAAACAACTCATTACCTTCGATGTTCGCTGCTTCTTTTCCAAATTCCTAAATCAAGATGCAGTCATTTTTCTGTTGTTTTCTTGATGCGATGTCGAGTGCGGAGTCAAATAAGTCAAGTTCATGTTTCTTTTGGCTTTTAATGCATCACATATTCTAAACATTTTAACAACACAAAGAGAAAAATAAACTACATGATTTGAGTTTTTGTGTTAATAACCCAGAAGTATCCTACCATTTTCAAAACTACATAATTTTGGATTTCACAATAAGTATACATACAGTCCTAAATTTCCTTTTGGACTTTTTCCCAAGAATAGAGCTATTTAATCAGAATGTAAGCAGGTTTTGTTCACATTATTTAAAGACAATATTTACAAAATATGCAAAAATTGCTAAGAAAGATAAAGAAAGTGCTGTTTCATTAAAAGAAACTATCAAAAGGATTTGATAAGCTTGATAAATGTATATACATGTAATAAAGATAATTTTTTAAATCATACATTGAGGTATGATCAATTACCATAATTCTTTCAATTACCCCAATGAATATTTTTAAATTAGTCTTTGAAAAATGGTAGAGGCTGTCAAAATATTATTGAGATATATATATATTTTAGTTATTAATAGTTATTTAGCTAAAAAGCAATGTCTAAACCACTTTTAACAGAAAAAAGTATTAATTTATTTTGTATATTCATTAAGTTTGCAGAATATGCAAATTGGAGTTTATCTTAAGTTTCTATTAAATGATTTTTTATGTTGGTAAATAATTACCTTGACTCTTGTTAGGTCAACTTGAAGGGCTTAAAGTCAGATCCAAGGGCTGTGAAAAGTATAAATATGAGAGGGCAAAATGTGTTGATTGTGGGTGTAGTTAGTTTAGGCCGCCACCATGGTTGGCAGCAAGAAAAATTGTTGCAGGCCAGAACTGGCCAGCAGGCCGGGGGCTGAGAATGGCAGGGATATATCATGAATGGTGAACATTGAACTTGGGTATCTGCTATTGTGATTTTATATGCATGCAATATTTGCAAATGGCTTTTAAAAGAGCAAGCATGTCACAACATATATACTACTTAAAGCTTTTTCATCTTACACTCCTCAGAGTATAAAACTCAGAGAAAAAAGATATTTGCAATGTATGATATTTGCATTCTTAAGATGTTGAAACCTAAGACATCTATTTAGTGGAAGCCCAGATGTTCGTAACCATCACAGCCAAAAGCCATAGGAAGTTCATTTATCTTTTTCCATAATATTGCTTTCATTGTTAATTTGAAACTCAACATACATTCAAATTTAACAATGAATAGAATTGTAACAAATTATAAATGCAAATCTGACTAAGAATTAAATAGTAACAAATGATAAATCTATTGATACAGTTAGTAAATGTTATCTAGAATATGCACAAAAAGTTTTGTTTAATTTGCACACACTAGAATTTCTTAATAGAGGAACTCTCCTAATAGTTCAAAAATTTATGAAAGGAGATTACGCCCTTGGTCACAGACACATTTTACGGACGGAAAAGAGATTACCCCCTTGGTTAAAGGCAGATAGATGAATATTTTACATTGCAGAGCAAAATTATTTTTAGTGAATAATTGCAAGGAATTTTGAATTTTTTTTCAGATTTTTACAAAACGAAAAAATTTAAATGGAGACTTTCTTATTTCTTTTGGAAGATCATGTCATATTTGCTATGAAATTTCTCTGATCTCTCCCAAACTGGGTACTTCAAATTGGAATTTATAAGTTGCAAAGTTTTTAAAAACTGGCAGGTTTAGCAAATGTCCATTATGGTCCACCAACTATGGTAAATTATACAGGTCTTTCTTTCTATGTCATACTCTAGAATCCTGGCATCTATTTTCTTTGGATAACATTCCAGCCACTATTGCTTCCAGGAGTTACACAATTAATATTTTTATTTTGAATCCTAAACTTCTGGAATAATTTGGATTAACTAGCCACCTTCTTAATATTTTACTTTATCAAAATATCACCAATACATTTGTCAAAAAGTTTCAAAAGCAGATGGACCTGGTGTGAAAAGAGAACTGAAGTGCTATATCCCTACAACAAATTCCCTGATGGGGCGGTTTGGTAAGATTCTTAAGCAAACATTTTGTTATCATTTCCTGTCACAGTAGGCTTGGAAGGTAGCTACACAAGATGCACATTCTACAAACTATCCCATCATGAAATTTAGAAAGCTGGCACTGTTTTTCCATTATTCCATAAAGTAGCATAAAATATTAGTGACAGTGACAAAAGTATTTTCAGATGATTCTCCTTGTTTGAAAGTTAGATTTGGGTCCCTCAAGAACCTGAATGATGTGCCAGGACCAAGTGGAAACGAAACTTCTCTGGGCCATTTGGAGCCCGTATTCACAGCCATGAGATTCACTGCATTATTCAGCCTGTGTATAAAAGTAGATAAAAAGTTGGCGTGGTTTAAATCAAGATTCTAGTGTGGTGACTTAAAAATATTTGCTGTTTACAAAGCTGTAAAAACCGAAAACCTAATGTGTAATAAAAAGTGAGGTCATCCTGATACTTGAATTGTTCTCTGCAAAGCTAGATGGCAAAAAAAATTAGTTGAAATGACTTATAATTGGTTCCAGTAAGCCTTAATTGTGAAGATGCCATATGCAGGTGCAAAAATGCTAAGATACCTGTTATGCAGAGTAGTCAAAGATATTGTATTAAATAGATGTATCTTGACTGTGCCATAGAAAGCTTACATTTCATGAAGATTTTGATTTGTAATAGTACTAAAGACAACTTGTTTGAGCCATTTCCAAAAAACAATGATATGTGCCAAAAAAGATGCTGCAAAAACTTCACATGTAATGATAAAGTAAGTAAGGACAAACAGAAGGAATTTCTACAGTTTAGCTGACTTTTGCTCTTCCACGAAATGAATTGTAATCCACATGAGTTGCTTTAACAATCGAGTAAATGTCTGGCCAATGTTAAACAACAGCCCTGAAACTAGAAAAAGACAGGCACAAGACATCCATCTAGAGTACAAGAAATCAATCTGAAACATGGAATCCAAAGGACATTTACCAACAACACAACTGCCACAAATACCTGATAATCAGTAATCAGGATTTCTTTATGCAAATTAGAGGCTTGCTACGTGAACGCCCAAACGACCTAAGCTCAGCGTTTTAGAAAAGAATGTGAAGATCGACCAATTCAAGAAGTTGTCAATCAACGATGCATATCAAAGTAAAATGCAAGGAGTCCGTTGGCAGTAAAATACCTTTCAGGATTTTGCTGCTTTCGCCTAACCTAAGCTAGAATATTGGTGAGGTTGTAGAATGGCAAATCAAATGAATGGAGTCTCTTGATAAAGACTCTATCAAAATATTGTGTTGTTGTTTTGAAAAAGACACCGCTCTCGAGAAAGACTGTTTTGTTGTGATAAATTTGAACTACAATACCTGACATTTTAAGGAACAAGTTGACATATGGATAGCTAGAATCCTGACAAAATTGGCACTTCAGAAATCATCCCAGAGAGAATGAAATCTATCTTTTTTAACCAAGCAATTCTTCATTCAGACAACGAGGGTCATAAATCTTTTCTTTTCATGATTTGGTTTATATCAGATGCTGCCGAAAATCGAATTGAAAGGTCTACCTTTTTTTAGCTTGTCTAGCTTTCTAAATAACGTTTACCTAGTCTCTAGTAGGATTTAGACTTCTGACATGTGATCCAAAGGGTAAACCAGTAAACACACAAGGAAAGCTAATGAAACATCAACGATCACCTTGCTTTGTTAATCTTGAGGTCAAAAGATACATTGTTTCGTCTGCTCCACGGTGACCAAAATCATTTTAAGCTTTACGCCAAGTGAACCTAAGTTGTTGTCCTGGTCAATCCGCTTAAAGTCACGCTGCTGGCTACAGTCACATAAAATTTAGTCCTAAATATGTCAGACTATTCAATGTAGCTCGTTTAAAGTCACGTTAATTTATAGTCTTAAGTTTTCTTCAAGCAACATTTGGCATGACTATAACCGGAGTCCACTGTACCATGCTGGGGCTGGGCTGTAATCGTTGTATCAACATGCCTCTGTGATTCATTGACCTGTGTGATTTATTTATTCATAAAAAAGAAAGCAGTTCCTACAGGATACAAATGTATTGGATCTACCAGAAGATCAGTTCTATTTTCCTTCTCTAAAGTATTTTGAACCTGGAAGTGACGTCCTACGTGTTTATTTCTTCAAATGATGGCTGACCTTTTTCTGGAGCATTTTTTTATACCTCTTTTATTTTCACCTTCAGGCCGGCGTTTTTTTCGATAATTCGGCAAAATATTGCCGTTCTTCCTTTAACTTTCAAAGCCAGAGTGTTGTTGTTAGGGATATTTGGACTTTTGGCTCAATGCGAAAAAATTGCGGACGGGCCGTAGCCTTCTTTGTAAGATGAAATATTTTCTGCACAGAATGACTAAATAAAGCGACCGTAATGCCGAATTATGTAAATATTCCAAGTGAAAAGCAGTTGAATTGTTTGCATTCTTTCTCATCTGTAAACAAGAAAAATGAAAGTTATTTCGTATATTTGTAAATATTCATATAATGAATCCGTCCAAAGATGATCTCATCGCTAACACTGTTACAATTTGTTATTGGGTGTATTAGCAGGATCCAGACAACAACTCATTATTTGAGTGACCCTTTAATGTTTGGCAGGGCCATGTTTGGCAAGACCATGTTTTGCAAGAACAACTTCTGCCATCATATTCGCTTCTCTAATTCCTGCAACACAGAAAGAAACGATAATTTCCATTCACACAGTTTTTTATGCTGGTTGTTTTTGGGGCGTTGCTATGCCAAGGCGAGATAAAAGTCGTATCGTTTTGAACAGGTGTTCTAGATATACACGTTATCAGCGCTTTGAACACCCCCTTTTCTGTTTTGTTGTGTTGTAAAGGTTTTCTTAAAGCTTCTTTACTGTCCGTTCCTATACGCAAAAAGGTGTATAATGAACGGGGGCAAACATAGAAATGATTTCTCTGAATTAAAAGTAGAACCTGTTGCGTTGATTGCCAGAGATAAATGGATCTTTTTAAATTTTTTCCTCCCTCTCTTTCTCTAATGGGAATTATCTTCATTTTAGTACTACCACCAGTCCTTGTCCCAAGGCAGAGTGACTTCCCCAGGCCCACGGGCCCGATGCCATACCACATGCAGCATATGTCATCTGTCCATGGAATGCCAGGAAATGCAGGATTCCCACCAAACTTTCAAAGACCTACTCCTGGTCCAGGTGAGCATTGAACGTTTTCATTATTTTTTTTGAATGAGAGGAAGTATTTGAAGACGTCCAATTGTGTATTGCACACAGGACTGAAGATACAACCCCGCCCCCGTCAGCCATTATTTTCCAGTAGCTTTTTTGCGCCTTTCATGTGACGATTGTCCCCTTTTGTCATAGTGGAAGATAATCCTTTTTATGAAATTGCCAATTCAGGTTTGTAAAAAAAGCCTACAGAATGTCTGAGCAGAGCCGTATTTCTGCAAGGCAACAGGGTCGTATTGCGAGGAATATGTCGGATACAAACTGAAACAGAACTTAACCGAAATATCTGTTGAACAGAATCTGAATCTGTTGAATTTGATAAAACCCAAGTAGATGTTACGGTTGGCTCAGCCTGTGCAGGACAATGAAAATAAGGCGTGTTTGGTTAAAGGAGAAGTCGCTACATTCTACACCTGTTTCGGTTTGCAACATTAACCCTTTTGCAAAAAAATATAAATTCTTATCCGGAGTTGAATTTTATTAACAAACTCATTAAGATTTATTTAATCTATTCATTAATAGGCCATGTTTTCGAAATTTTAGATGCAGCCCTGCCCGGTGTTTGATTACATTATTTACTTTTCCTGATCGCATAAGTTTTGCTCTGGATGAAATGTTTTGACAAGACAACAATCAGAATCTTTACTTTGTTTACAATTATGTTTGATATAAAGTGTATGTAATTAAAATTCAATAAACTTTTCGACACAAATTTTTTTGAAGTGACGAAGAAAACATTTCGATAAAGCGAACTGCAAAGCAAATTTTTATAACGTCAATGATGATGGTTTGTAGATATTGACGAGACATTCCCGTTTATGTTGTGAGAGGCATGAAAGTGTTTTTTGTGGATTATTCAAAACATGCCCCTATCTGTACGATGCCCCTCTCCTATAAATACCCTTGAAGAATCTAAATTGTTGTTAGAGAAGATACGGTAGGTGAATGTTGCTTTGTACTAAGACAGAAACTTTTAAACTGTATTACTAATTTGTGATACCGTTCTTGAATGTCGATTACGCAATCATGAAATTGGTTATCTGTATTGAAAGAAGTTGAATAAGACAAAGCTTTAACGATTAGCGATTCATTTTTAGAAACACCACCGCCTGCTTATATGTCCGAAGATGGAGGGAGTCCACGGCCTGATCCAAACTCAATGGAAACTGGAGACACGGTGCCACCTGGTATGTGTTGCGGCAAGCTTTTTGTCCTGTTGCTCAGTCAAAATAGAGCTTTCTAAGCTTTGTGCTATTGAGCTCGATAGGATATCTGTTTTTTGTGAACACGTTGTTTGTAGCACATTTCCCACAATTATTAATATGCCACAATTATTAATATTCATATAATAACTATAGGTATCATTAAAATGATAATCATCTGAAATCAATACAACATCTGAAATTGTATGTTTAAAGTAATTCATCTGGCAAATGATAGATAGCCTGTAACTGCCTTTCTTTAAAATAGGGTGTTTTGGACATTTTATGTTCCTTTTTATATTCAAATGTTCCCATTGTCAACTCAACCGAGTGTAGATAACCACTTTTGGCAACAGAATGATCTCTTTGCTGATGGCATCAGTATCAAGTTGGCTGTAAAGTTATCACCATAATCAAACATTATTCAGCAAAATCAGAAATTTGAGCTTAGGCAAAAAATCCTTATGTTAAGTTATATTAAATTATAAATCCAACGACATTGTCACTTTGTACTTCTAGATGTAACCCCTATTACGTATCAAGAACCAACTCATTGGTGTTCAATTGCCTATTACGAGTTGAACAGTCGTGTTGGAGAGCCGTTCCATGCCTCAAACACCAGTGTTGTCATTGATGGTTTCACAGATCCAAACATCAACAGTGACAGGTTCTGTCTTGGAGGCATGTCCAATGTTAATCGCAACTCTACGATTGAGAACACTCGACGTCATATAAGCAAAGGAGTTCATTTGTATTATGTTGGTGGGGAGGTCTTTGCAGAATGTCTGAGCGACAGCGCCATTTTCGTCCAAAGCCGCAACTGCAACTACCACCATGGTTTCCATCCTACGACAGTGTGCAAAATTCCGCCTGGCTGCACGCTCAAAATATTCAATAATCAAGAGTTTGCTCAGTTGCTTTCTCAGAGCGTTAATCATGGCTATGAAGCAGTTTATGAATTGACAAAGCACTGCACTATACGGATGAGTTTTGTCAAAGGCTGGGGAGCCGAATACCATAGACAAGATGTAACAAGTACACCCTGCTGGATCGAGATCCATCTGCATGGTCCACTTCAGTGGCTAGATAAAGTTTTAACTCAGATGGGGTCGCCTCACAACCCTATTTCTTCAGTTTCATAACTTCGAAGGGGTACTCCGGGACATAGTTATTGTAAAAATATTAGATTTTAATAGCGGACACTTTGGTTTTGTAACAGTAACCCATTTGCCAGTTTTACTGACAAAAGATAAGGCATAACTGCTCTTAGTGCGAGGCAGAGAAGAGACAGTTAGTCGAGTATTGCAAGCAGCAAGTTATGACACTATTGATACTAATAATTGTCAACATGAAACTAATTGACTTTTCTGGTAGCAAAAGGAGCATAATCGAAAGCTTTGGACTTTGCTTTGCAGCTAGATAGTGTAAGCTGCTACTTTTGCAAGCCTTTATCACGTCGATTTCTTCTGTGCAAATGGGAGGGTAAGAAGTTTTGTCAGCCCAATCAGATTTTGATCTAATATTAATATGAACTTTCACCGAGATTAGGACTTTTTAAATTAAGACAGTTGGCAGAGAACCTTGCCGACAACTTAGGTGCTTTGACTAGAGCTTATGAGTTCAGACTTCTGCTTTCTCAAGCTAAAAGTATACATGGAAGTATTTTTTAATCATAAGTGTTCTAATTTTCATTATTTTCGCTGGTACTGCGTTGTGTAAGAAGTACTTCCAATTATGTTTTATCTTTTTTTCCTTATTAAAGAGAGGGATATGTAGTCATGTCGATTGTAAGTGACAAAAGAAGAAGACTAAATGGCTCTGGCATCGTGTTGGGCAATGGGTTTCGACATATCAAGTGACTTTTTGCACATAGAATGCATGTTTCATGGTTTATGTTTTTATTTTATCTGACTGCACTCATTCAGCTTTAAGCTTTTCAAATTTCAGAATCATTGCTCGTTTGCTGTTGTGAGACCACCGATTAACCATTTGAGCTTGTTTTCTGCATTTTGCTATACAGATGTTATAAATCAAAGCCAAATGTTACTCTTTGTGAATTTAGGATATTGAGCAACTGGTTATTTGAATCATATAAAGTGACAAGCCATCGCAACAGAGACTATGAGTAGTTTGGGATGACTGGTGGCTGATGACGACAGTTAGTCATCTCCGTTACTTGAACAGGGTGTTGGGGGCTTTTGTCTTTCGAAGCCCATTTGAAGGAGGCATTTGGAAGATGCCTCTACCATGCTTCTACCATAAAAGAATAACACCGTTTTATTTCTGATCGTCGTCCCTGCATTGCTTAGTTTTATTTGAAAGATAGATAGAGGCAAATTATGCGATTTTGGCTTGATGACGATGACAGAAAGGTACCTAGTCGGCGGTTCTGAGTTTCCGCTATTCTGCGTTCAAATGGCCTGTCCAAGATATATCACGAACCCTGAACCGACACCTTGTGTGCGCTTTTTCAACAAGTCTTCGTCCTAAAGTCTTTTTCACATGCTCCTAATAAGTTTGGAATAGTTTTGTTATCAAGAATATTTTGCTTGCCGCAATGCGTTGGCCGACTGGGATACCCATCACCATCAATGCTAGATTAAGTTTATGCGCACAAATACATTTAGAATTGCAAGTAATATGTACTTAGCTTTGGTGCTCTTCGAGATGTTATTAGTAGTTAGAATTAGAAATAATCTTTTAAATTGTTCGTTGAGAAGCATTTAATGGGTAGTTGCAGGAGTAGACAAGATAATAGTAGAATTCAAATCTAAACATTGTTTAGATACATTTTCTAATGCTACTCTTCAATATCTGGTCGTATACTCCAAAGCCACTGCTCAAATCTTTATTATAAATCGTTATTTCGTTGATTCATAGTTGATTAAGACATAACTTGAGGTATTTAATTTCGATGCAGTAAACTTGTTGTAAAATCTTGGCTTCTTTCTCGTCTGACGCTTTTCTTCGGCTTTTCAAATGCCTGTTGATTTCAGGAGTCCCCAATGTGATTCAAGGACTGATAACAATTTTTTTCGCTTGCACCTATAGAAAGGTAAGTAGCATCAATCCACGGGCTGTTTTGGCCGTGAGGGCAAAGCACTTCCCGTGGCATCCGGTACAGGTGTCCCTGAAAGCAGCTCTTACGTGTGCATCACTTGGCATTCGTTTGTTGTCGGTATTTGAAGCTATGCGCAGATAACTATGATTCGAGCTTCATAGTTGTTTTTCCTATTTCAAATACCTGGTCTTTATCCGTATAGTCTTATTCTGTGTCCTCAAATATCAGCAGCCACAAATTCACGAACGATAAGACACTGAACTGTTTTTTGCTGAAACTGGTATTCTGTGTTATACAGTAAAGTAGATTGCTCTATTATGGAATGCGTTTGAAGGCGTTTGAAGATGTCGCTGGAGGGATATCGAAATGTATTATTCCAATACAAACGCGCTAAGTGAGCAATAATCAAGACAAATCGGTCGTGCTTGAAGTGTGAATTTGGCGTTTTAGCATGAAAAAACTTGATCTGCGGGAGAAAAGTCAGAATTCTCATAGTCGATCCAGTTTTGTAGGCACATTCACGTTCTTTGCTAAGCTCTCTTCGTAGCTCTGTGTCTCATTTGCTTTAGTTATAAAGCCAAATCTGTTATTTCTGGTCACACATCATTTTCTTTGACATTTGCAAAACTGCATTTATTTAGCGCAGTTTTGAGGATTCATTTTTTCTAAATTGCACTCAAATTCAAATGAGTATATTTTTTCTCAATCGCAGAAAAGACAATGAAATTTTTCGCCAGTGAATCCAGCAATTTTGAAGAATCGAATGACTTTTATTGATAAATGAGCAAGCAGAAGGAAGATTTTACAGCATGGTTTTGTTTAGAACAACCAAATGGGTAACCTAAAGACAAATTTCATTTCTACTTCACTGCTTGGAAAGCAAATAGAGACAATGGTCCAACTGGTTAATATGTTAAAAAATACCATGTTGCAACTTGTGAAAATACCATGAAATCAGACCGTTGCGAAGTGAAAATAATTTTGATTGATGTGAGTATATGTACGATTTTATGGCTTCAAAAAAGGACTTCCATGATATTTTAGAATTCACACAATACTGCACTAGTCAGTTTAACTGAAAATATAAAGTCTTAATTACACAATAACAAATGTGGTTGTGGAGCCTCCAAAAGGCTCTCGACATGGCAAAGTATGTACATGACGTAATATTTCAGCCGGTGTTCCTCGTGGTTCTATCCTGGGTCCTCTCCTCTTTCTTGTCTTTATCAATGACTTGACTGATGGCTTTAAGTGTAACGTAAAACTATTTGCTGATAACACATCTTTTATCACAGTTGTGATAAAATGTATAAACTATGAAATTTATAAACTTTATTTTCGACCACATTTGGCCTATGGTGACATAATATATCACATTCCACAAATTAACTGCGAATTTAGCAAGAATGTCACTTTGACTAATTTGGTTGAAAAACTCGCATCGGTGCAATACTATCAGTAACTGGCACTTGGAAGAACACATCTCTTGAGAAAATTTACGATGAACTTGGTTGGGAATCTCTCAACCTACAACGATGGGGTAGACAGCTTGTTATTTTCTTTAACATCATTAATAAGTTAACTCCAGATTACACTAGAGTTCCCATACCACAGCATCAGGAACCTGATTTCAGTCTTCATAGACGAAAAGTATCAAACAGAAAAATTCAAATCAAGTTTCTATCCGAACCGTCTGTCGGAATGAGAAAAACTTGACCCTGGACTCAGCGAACTGAATTTTCATAAGTTAAAATATACCTTCAGCGACACTTTAAATCCTTTGTGCCCGATAAATTATGGTATTGATGATACCTTTTCCTGCTTTGTCATGCTTATGACAAGGATAGACGTAATCTTCTCGATAGCGTGGATGCGCTCTTGCGACCCCATGGATTGGTAAATAGTTGAATTGAAAACTAACTCGAAATTGTCCTGTATGGTCATGAAAAGTTATCTTTTGATTCAAATGCAAAAATGTTGGAGACAATCTTGAGATACATTCGTGCCTCAGAACGATTTCGATAGGTTGTTGTTAAAAAACCTCCTCACTTGTGTAATGTGTGTTTTCTTTCAAGTGAATGGTCATGCATTTTAAACACAAAACATTACATGTGGCGTTTGTGGATCGGAACTGGCTCCTTTGCTATTCTTCCTCTTTGCTGATGACACCAATATTTATTTAGAATCTGATGATCCCTCAAATTGTGTCAAAATATGAAATAGGGAACTAATTGCAAAAAACGTGCACCAGAAGTTTTTTCTTGTTTCTCTTTACGATAGAACCAGACTCGTCCTAAAGATTTATTTTTGTATCAGGTTAGCACGAACAGAAAGAACACGTTTAAATGTCTCTATGTGCAAAACCAGTTAAATGTTTTGCATAATTACAGCAATTTGACATTAAAAGCAACCAGTCTTGTGTAACTTTTCTAGAAAAGGCACCCAACATTGCCAAACCAATAACGTTGCCCTAACAACAGTAAGAACAAGCTTCAGGAAAATTATGTTGTCTTTAAAGCGTAAAGGTTTGGAACAAGATACGCTGAAAATCTAAAAGAATCTAAACAAAAAATGAAGAGCTTGTTTACTAATAACCTTCAATAAAATCCTAAATTGCTAACTGTTACAGAACACTCACGACTCAAATTACCAAAAGGACCTGAACAGTGTCTTATTACTCTTTTTGTTCTGTCCCGAAGTCAGTTCTCAGTGTTCTTCACAACATCACATACATAAGATCAACTACCACTGAAGATGTGAAGTTCTACGAATCACCTATAACATTTCTTCTATAGAACATGTTTTACCTGTAATTAAGTAACGAGGAAAGACCGAAATGCCGCGAGCCCCCCAAAAAACTTAAATAGCATAAGTAAAATACTTTTATTTTGCAAATTATGCCTGTTGTTGCATCTATCTTTAAGGGCTGGCTTCCAAAACAACAAGTTGTATCTCGGTCTTTCGTAAAGAGCTACTTTTTCGAGGGGATGTGACGCCCCCTCTAACCCCTCGCTCACAACCGTCTTAAAAGGAATGTCTGTGCATTGGTGCCTAGACCGTTAGAATTTGGCAATTAGAATATTGAATGTATATATGAATTCGATATTCTTATACACTTATTTTTTCGAAATATTCAATGTCCGTTGCAACCTATATTCAGAACGATATCAAGATGGGCGTAGCACAATGTTAACATATCAGTAGAAGCTACAGAACCACACAGTCCACAGTTGTGTAGCATCGCCCAGTGTGATCATCTGGGTTTCGTATTACACTATATTTTCTCGGTTTCATGACGAGTGGTCCTTGTTGTTTTGTATGTTCTTTTCTCACAAACTGCTTAGCAACATTAACATCAACGACCTTTGTATTGTGACGTAACTTAGGAAAGCTGCTCTTTGCCGACTTCAGGCTGTTCCTCATTTTGCCGACTGAATGTAATTTTTTACTTGATTTGCCGACTGAGATCTGGCCAGGGCCTGGCCATGGTCCCTCGCACTTTTCTGTGAAGCAAGAAGTTTTAAAACTGCAATAAAAGGGGAAAAGGCTTTGGCCCTCTATTTTTGCTAGCCTTGGCCCTCTATTTTTGCTAGCCTTGGCCCCCCAATTTCAAATTCGTTGCGTAGGCCCTGACAAGCATTAACATACAGTAAATAGAAAGTTTGGACATTTAGCACACTTTGAATTTTTCACAGTTTTGACCCTTTGATAGAATATTTGACAAGCCAATAAAATAATAACGGACTAACGGACCCTCCAACCCCAAAGATCTTATCTGACATCGGGACAAGCCCTTGATAGAGAAACTACCCGAAGCGGCACGGTTTGCCGCTGAAGGAAAGGAATATTTTCGAGTTTTGATGATTCTAACTCGGTGAAAAATGCATTGTTCTAAGCAATTTTTACTAAAGCAATTCTCCTAATCGTACTGAAAATTCGTTTATTTTTGCGAACAGATTGTGCAGCAAGAAATCAAGCATTTAGTACCAACAAGAAATCTCGAAATCATTGGCGTCTGTAGAAAATGCCATGCAAGTGAGGGTGCCAGGACAGAAAAGGTGGTAATATCAAAAGAGTGGGACTGATAAGCTCCTCCAGTTAGCGTTTGCTTCCTTCTTTCTCTTCTTCATCTGACGTGCTGTGGGTGTGTCTATTGCGTCATTATTGGCCTCATCTAGACCAGGCTCGTCCAACGCGTGGCCCGTGATGTTGCCTATGTGGCCCGCGCTTGGGTCAAAGTTGATAAAGAACTGCATTGTATTTATTCAAGTTGTAAGAGAGAAATTGATTCATATTATTTACGAGATTATTCGTTCATGTTATTTACGCGCACGTACACTTGGCGACTTCCAGTTCAACGCAGGGAACCCAACCCTCTATTCTGTGCCCAAACTATGAACACGCCGCGCTTGTTTAAAAGCCATGTTTCTAAAAAGCGGGGAAGAGGGGGAGATAGTGAACTTGATAAACGCAATTCAAATTATCGCGGATAACCAATTTTTCCGTAGCTAAGCAAATGACTTTGTTATGTGTTTGATTTTGTTTGAAAAAATGGCAGTGCGGAAGGAATACGATATTACTAGGCATAATAACTAAGCATTCATCTCATGATAAGTTGGAAGGCCAGTTATATGTTCATGACTTAGAAGTTTATAGTCAAAAATCTCTAAAGAAACCATATTTTTCCAGTTCGGATTGTGCCACAAAAGTAAACATGCCGTGATTTACTTTTCTTCTTGGGAGCACATACAAATATAGTAAATAAAAATTGTTAAAACTGATGGCAGAAGCAGATTAAGACCTGGCTCGAAAGGGAATGATTGCGAACTGTTCCAGTGGTGCTCAAAATTTTTGAACAAACGGGAAATGAACAGTTCAGACGGGAACGGAAAATTGCAAACGTACCCATGCACACAAATTCTACCCTACTACAAAACATCTTTCCTACCCCGGGTTGTAAACGACCCCGGGAACGCTTTACGCTCCTCTTCTTTCCCGGATTCTTACAATCAGGTCTTCTTTGAAGACTAGAATAAGATAAACTTATTTCCTAACATTACCAACTGAAAAAAATACACAGCAGCAGCACTTCATCCGACGACTTATTGGTTTAATTTTGCATATGTAGTAATATTCGAAACGTAATAGATATATTGTATATGTCAAACAACAACAACAACCTACTGAAAGGTATTAGACGATGCCAATTCTTGTTGAAGCCAAATTCTTAGCTACATTTCAAGATGGCTACAAGAAGGAATGCGAAAAAGTTGTACTTTCCCGACGGTGCTCTTCTCAATGCTATGGAAGTAGCTGTTGTCGAGTCTGAGAGAAGAAAGACTGAAATAATGAAAGAGCCGTATACTGTGTACCTTGTCGAAACAAGGTGAGACTTGCTTAGTTTCGTAAACCTTGTTTTTATCTCGACGTGTTAAAGATTGCAAAACAGATGGAGTGCTGCAGTTCGCAAGTTTGTGCACTTGTTGCCGTTTCAATGTCCTCTATAAGCTGCATTAAATCACTTACTAAGGGTTGTTGCTTCTCCTGCTTTCGCCAAATGACTGCCAGAGTTTAAGGGCATCATCTTTCTACCGAAGAAGCCTAAGATCTAAGTCTAAGATAACACGATATGTCTTGTAACTGCTAGGCAACTTGAAACTGAGCATGTTACAGGGTTGCGTGTTAAGAAACCTGATTTTTTACTATTTCTTGAAAGGAACCAATGAGTAAAACCAGGTAAAGGGCAGAAAAGAAATGTAAATACGTAGCATGGAATCTAAAAATGAAAGACTGACCTGTTACTTTGATTCAGCAAGGAAATATCAACAATAGCTGTTTTGTGTGAACAAAGAAAAGTTCATGATAGCAGGCTACTCGAGGGATGGAATTCTTGCGGCAAAAAATTGATAAAAATCTAGCGAATTAGAAACACTGCAATGCAACGAGATTGAACAACAACAAATACACGTAAATCAGAGAGCCAAAAGCTCTGATGAAGCCCTGTATGCTGGGGCAAAATATCAGCCTTCTCTGATTTAGGTGTATTTGTTGTTGCTCATTCTCATCACATTGAAGTGTTTGTTATTTGCTACAATAGTTGTTCTGAAGTCAATTCAAAAGGAATCCATATGGAGCAAAACCGAAATTTTGAAATTCGAAGTATCATCAGGGGATGGCATGACCCTGAACACCCCAAACATAGTCTGCCTTTGGGGTATGTCTGTGGGCCTCATCAGTGCTGTGCCCTCCAAACATAAGCCTTGAACAGTTAATTTCCTGACACTCCTTCAGAAATGATTTAATTTGCACCCCTGCTAACAGTACAGTTGTTTTGCCTGGATAACACATTACCAAAGGGGCACAAAGATGTGCCCTGAAGTGAGATTGCACCTTGAGGATGCACCCTCAGAAAATTTTGAGTTTGAAGATGTCTTCTTTCTCTCTGCTGGTCTCCTAGGGACCTAATTAGCTGACCCTTAACAAGCTTTTGCACCCCTACAAAATAGTCAGCGGGAAGGGCTTAGTATGACAGTTTTTGACAAGATGTCTCACAAACACAGTCATTTCAAGCATGTTTATCTCATGGAAACCTTTTTCTTATTGTTATTTCATGCACAAAGAAGGTTTTTGTAAATTTTCTGCTATAGTTAATTCAGTGTGCAATTTCAAGTTTTGGTATGCAGAACTACACTGACTTGACACACAAATCTGCCATACTCCACAGACTGGCCTAAGCGGGAACAGAAGTGTCATGTTACCCAATTATCTTAGTGATGTCTAATAGACTAAGACTTAAGGAGACTTCCTTGTTGCACATCCTTGACATGAATCATGAGCCATGGATTTTGGGCCTAGGGGAAAATGTAGAAACATATGTATCCAGGGCTAAAAGACTGGAGTATTATGGAGTGTTTCAAATGTCTAGGCTCTTTTGTTTAACAATTCATTCTTTCTGATCATTCTTTCTGTTTTACCATATTTATGCATACCTCACTGTCTTCCCCAGAAGGAGTACCAAGAGACTTCAGAGAACATTGCATCTTTTGCTATTAAGTGTACTTATTTCTCTGAGCCTATGCTCATAGCCTGATAACGAAATCCTCACCTTGGAAACGCAAAAAGGCATTTCAGTTTCATTTCAAAATTATTTACCAAAGGTTGAAATTCAATACAAATACTGTTTTACAATTGGCTCTGCAAAAAACTTCATACATAATATAAGAATTATAAACCACAAATTTACAATAAAACAAGCACACTTAACAGATTAAAAACAGACAAAAATTAAAAATGTAGAAGATGTGTTTATGAATAATAAAGTTTCAACATAGTGATGCCCCTTATGTACATAAAGATAACTTTTCTTGAGTTTGGATCTGAAGGCATTAGTTGAAAAAACCATTTTGTATCCAAATTAAGAATGTTTAAGAGACTGACCCCACGATAGGCAAATGAAATCTGGTCATTGCCAGTTCTCTTGGATGCTGTCCAGAGAGCCTAGAACGAAAAGGTTCTCCAATCAAGACATTGAGGTGCAAAAGAGTTCAGAGGTTTATAAACTGTAGAGCCTGTTTCTTTATCAATCAATTTTTGAGGGCTGACCAAATTTCTGAAGCAAAAGGAACTGCAGATGCATCAAAAAGGCTACATGTTACTATTCTGACGACTTTATTCTGTATTTTTCAAGCACATATAGTTTGGGAGCACAGCAAGAGGCTCAGACAGAACAACAGTAGCTTAAGTGTGGCTCTGTTATGTTTCTATATAAATCAACCAAAATGTCAGTTTGGACAAAATTACAGGCATACTTTGAAAGGCCAATTGCTTTGGAGATTTTATTTTGAACTGTGCTAATGTGGCTTTCCCAGCTAAAGCAATAATCAGTCATTGTCTCGTTTACCAGCTGGATTTCTTCACCTGTGGATTTCCTCATACTTTAGAAAAATGAAGTGTGCTTAGATTGTTCTTCAGTTTCTTAAGTTTTGGCTTAGAACCAATTATCACAGCCTCAGTTTTAACAAAATTAAGGGAAAGCTGTATAGACATCTTTCCATGCGTGAGAGCTCCTCGTTGATAACAAGGTCCAGATCTCCATACCTAGTTGCCTTTGTCTTCTCATCAAGGTATTGCTATAATTGATCTTATATAAGCCCTTCGAATAGTCTTGGCATGACTGGTAGAACAGATATAGGCCTCCAATTTGACCAGTCATTAACTTCACTGTCTTTCAAGATAGGGGCCACACAAGCTATTTTCTAATATTCTGGGAAAGACCCTAAAAATATGTAAATATTAAAAATGTCACAGACAGAATGACATATCACAGGAAATGCAATTTAAAGGTTACTCCAAATGTCTTCAGATGCAAACAATTACGAATTTCATATTACCCAGAGCTCTGTCAATTGTAAGTTTCCTGAAACTGGAGGCAAGCGCTATGCTAGCCGAGTCTGCTTTTTTGCCAAAATAATAAGAAACGAGGTCCTTAGCATAATTTTAGTATCAGCAAAGCAAAGTTCAAATGTTTATCTTTGTGTAATCAGGTGTCAATATAAAATATCCAAGATAATATTGACTGAGAAAAAAAGGAATTGTTGACTTTTTGGCTTTTGTATTCCTTTTTTCAAATCTACCTTTGTGTGGGGATGAGAAAAATGTGAATGAAATATGTCGCTATTATTCTTAAATGATTGATATAACGTCTTGGTCATTCAGAATATTATCTGAAAAAAAAATATTTCTAACCCATTCCTCTTGAAAATTCCAAGATTTTTCCCCAGACTTTCTGCCAAAAATTTTTCCAAGGAAAATCCAATCAACATGTGATCTCGGATAAAATCCCAAATTTGGCAACCCTGAAAACACAAAAAATGCTTAGAATGCAATCTTATCCATCTTAGGAAAATTTCTCCACGGAACCCCAGGCTCTCCCTCCCAGAAAAGACGATTCAATTTCATGTGCATTACAGGGATTTGGCCAGTCTACCTGTAATCTTCCGGACCATTGAAAATGGGATATAATACACTTCAATTACGCCTCCGCTTCCGAAATGAGAACACCTCCCCATAAAGCATTCTTTTAGATAATTGACTGAGATTATTTGGTTGACAGGAATGTGCCACCATGATTCAGCTCAGTAGTACATTGATAGTAAGAATCATAGTGAAAAACTATCCAATAAAGACTGCAAGCAGCGCTTCTGATGTTCCATTTATCACACCCATATTCCTATATTGTGGCATTGCAACCTTAAAGTCCTACTCTTGTTAAAAATCATTGCCGTTTATGTTGATTCATCACCTTCATTAACCAATTATCACCACGGCTCAACAAATCTCTTTTTGGAGGAGGCAGTGGCGGCTCCAGCCTGGGATAAGTGGGGAGACAAAAGGTGTGTCAGGGACAACGCCCTTTTGGACCACGCCCTTTCCCCCTGTTTGAAATTTTTTCTTCAGGAGGAAACACCTGTTGTCTCCCAAGAAATGTAATTTACATGAGACGATCTAGATAACGTACATACCCCCCCCCCTGAAGTTTTCTTATCAGGTTTGCAAAAATCTCAAGGACCAACTTTCTGAAAAAGTGGGGGGGGACTAGTCCCCCCCATTCCCCCCGTGGCTCCGCCACTGGGGGGAGGTACGATGTCGCACAGGGGTCATGCGGACAAGTATCACACATGTAGTCATTTAATCTCAAAATCAATACCTTGTGACTTTTAAAAAGACAATGATACTTTTCGTTAACATTTTGCCAGTTAAATTGAAATGAAAAATTTTTGCCTGTAAGTCACATTTTCATCATTCAGTGCAGACTTTTCTGAAAAATTTGGAAAAACTTTTATGCAAAATTTGCAAGAAGGGTGCGTGCTTGAATGAATTTTGTTTGCTAAAGGTCTGAGATGTTTGAGATGGATTTAAAACTAACGTCGGCATTGCGTTATAAAGGTCCTTGGATCTGTCGAGGACGCGAATCTCTTCATGTTTGTTTTAGGCAATATGCTTACATCGTACACCATTTCAACTATATTCATCCTTCAGTGCTCATATTTTAGCTAGCAGCAAAACCATATACTTTTCTTTCTGTGCAAAGTTTTGTCTAACTTTCTAAGTTAATATGTTTCTTTATCTTCGTTATTATGCAACCAAATCAATGTATTGTTAAGTAATGCCTCTGTTTTCCAGGCCGATTGATTCAAGTTTTAGTGGCGAAACGGGATCAGCTCTTTGGAGAAGATACAGTGAATTTGAACTTCTAAGAAATTACCTTATGACAGTGTATCCATTTGTAAGTAAACAATATCTGCTTTGTCCTTTTTTCTTTTATGTATTTTCCTTTCGCAGTGGCCTTTTCTTTAATTTTTTCATTAACAGGCCTTGTCAGTTATCAACTGGTTTTATGAAATGTATTTCTGTTGAGTTCGTATTTTGTTACGATAAAGCTCCTTACACATAAAAACATGACTTTTTATATGCTCACCCCTTTTGCAGCCGCATTGCACAATAGATAAAAACACAAGTAAACTCTAAGCAAATTTTAGTTTTTTCATCTAAAGTTAACTGTTTGAAAGTCCAACAGGGAAACGTAAGCATGCTGTTGGCTTCATTGTTCCAGGAAAGCTTCGAGCTATGACAATGGACGCTAGATGAGCAAACGTTTTAAATGAGTAAAATTTTTAGCAGGAAGGGCGATTTTTCTGGGGAGGGGCACTTTTAAAGAAAATGCGGTATACTGGATTGTCTAGATATCAACGTTGTTTTCAAAGAATAAAAGTATTATAGACAATCATAAGTATTTCTTTAAGTACTGTTTTGATCATGCTGATTGTGTGAAGATTTATCCTACAACTGCATTAGCTGAAAATTAACAGAAAGGGCTCTTACAATTGTGGAACTGCCAAACTGCCAGATTGTAAAATGAAAATGTTATTTCTTGTACAGCAAGGTCATTTTTTTAATGTTAGATATTTTAAACCCTGTTTTCCTAAAGGTAGGAAATCTTATCTCCTGCAGGCAAAATGAACTCACTAGGTCTCTTGTCACTTTCTATCACTTTCTTCACTAGGTCTCTGGGGGGCTCAGAGAACACCAAGTGCTCACAAAACCCCATTAAATTTGCCTGTTTTCTAATTTGCATTCATTTCTCCACATGTTTGCCAAGAACAAGTGCTCTTCTTCATATGTTCACTTTTCGAACATCACCTGACAAGTTTTTTTATCTTTGATCTTGTAACGCTTAACTAGGGCATTGTTTTAAGTGTAAATATGGATTAACTGTAAATTTTTAAATGTTTAAAGCTATCCTGAAGCTCTTCAGAAATTTTTTAATTATCGCACATTATTTTTTTGCAGATTGTGATGCCACCACTTCCAGAGAAAAGGGTTTGGCTTTTCATTTCAACAAGACTACAATGAATTTACTTCAGTTTATTTTAATTTTTACCGGCTTTTTCTTTTGTATTTCCAGAGATGCTTTTACATTTCTTTGTTTGTTTCTTGATTTTTACAATTAACTGTTTGAATGACTTTGATACTATTTACATAAAATATTTCCAGGATCAAGACATGCCTTTTTATGGAATTACCAATGGTTTGAGTCAATTTTTTAATTTGATTATGATTATATTTTTAAAGCAGGCGTCTAAGGTTTCGGTTTTTCACAAGCCCCGTTAATGAAGTAACAGATGTAATTTTCCGTAGATCAATATGCAGAAGCTGCAGCTTGCAACCGATAAATTTGATCCTGAATTCATCGAACGAAGGCGACAAGGACTTGAGGTGAGTCAGGAGCCACCTTCACTGGGTTGAAAGAATGAATGGTAGTAGAAGGAGAGTCGATTTTTGTGAGTTGCTGGCGGCTAAGGCGATGTATTGTCAGCCTAAAAGCAAGGACCTCCAGAGTTGCTATTCTTGAGACCCTAAGACATGGCTCGCTATGTATGATATCTCTGTTGTTGATTAACACTGCTTATAGCAAGATGGGTTTTACTAACGAAATGAAAGAGTTCAAAGAAACAGAAAAGATAGCGCATATGAAAACTGGGATCCGCTTGTTGTAATTCAGTCATAAGTTATGTACTTTTACAAACAATGAATCGTTATTTGGAAGAAGGAGCCAGTTGAAGAAAACAATTCATTTTAGAAGGATTTGATATATTGAATTTTATATGAGAGATGTTTTGAGAAGGAAAGTTTAAGAACCAATGAATGCCCTCTGCTTTCTCTTGTCCAAGTGGATTTTTCAAGAAAGATTGATATTCAAACATTACTGTTATTATAAAATTATAGCATGATTAAGTTCTTTAAATGTTGTTAGATATTAGAGGGTTTTTAGAGATCTTCAGATTTTTAGCTACAACGGTTCACTGGTCGTTCGAATTTTATAGTATCATATTTGACGGTTGAAAAATCATTACGGTTGAAAAAGTATTAGCAGCTTGGGGGTTGGAACAGTCTTCCCACTTTGAATGCTAAAACTGACACTTTTTACATTTTCCTTTTTTTAGTGCTTCCTCCTGCGCTTAGCTTCACATCCTACCATATCACAAGACAAGATGTTCGTCGGCTTTTTGAATCAGGTTTGAACCTTTCACATCAGCCATGATAAAAGTGCTGTATCTTCACTTGTTTGCTCTTTCGATGCTCCAATAGTATGAATCATGCCTCGTGCGTTAAATTTTGCTACACGAGAAGAACCCGTCTCTTCTTGACAAAGGCCAGGGTCCAGAGCTTGTAGACTGCTTGACTTGTGGTTTGTATCATATTTCAGTTTTGTTGAGGCTGCAACCCTTTCTGAGGCACTTCTCCTTAAATAAGTGAATAATCTTTAATATCTTTACTCAGTATCATACTTTTCTCTGCACTAGGAAATGAACTGGAAAGAAGCAGTTGTTGCAACGGGATTTCAGTCCAAGGTACGTTTGCCAATGCTTGGTAATAATTATGATTATTGTAATAAATGTTCGTGTTGTTGATCTATTTGAAATAATAATTGATACGTTGCTAGAATTTTTCTCTATGTTGTTTTTCACTAACCCGATTTTTCACTTTTGTAAATTATTTAACTCTAATATTCAATGCGTCGTCTTGCAGCTAAATGTTGCTCGTTGGAAGCTGATCAGTGCCACCACAAGTGTCAAAAAGCCAGACCAGTTTGTACTGCTTCTTCGCTTCGTTAAATCGGCTTCTTCCAATGTTCAACCTTAGACCTCATTATCTGAAGCAAACAAATTCTTACATCAAAACTGAAATAACCTATTAATTTTGCTTCACATGGGTAAAATTTTATTTTGTATCATTTGGTAGGCAGTCAAGGTAGCATAGCCACCAGATCTATGTTTGAGTAGGAAGTTCAGGTTATTTTTTTTGCTGCCGATAGTATTGGCAGATCAATTAAACCTTAAGCTAGGCCTATTTGACGTGACGTTCTTAGTTGAATAGCAAACGAAGGACTAATTCAGCTTATCGACCGGTTTTTCAATCAGGAAGTGAATATAAGCGGGAGAAGGGTTTCAGCAAAGAACCCATATACAAATTTCGCATAAAGCTGTGTTTTTGCTGAAACTTTAGCAAATATTTGAAATTCAAAGTCTGCCTAACCTAGAATACCCATACATTTTTCTCGACCCGGGGATATTGGCAACCATTATAACCTTTTAAATTGCTATAATCATCATGTTATCCAGGACGTTGGAAATGTACTTCCATAATCCATGCATTATTTTCCAGGCGCTTTGAAGATGTGAGGAGCTACTGTGAAAGCCTTTCTGCCAATATAAACGCTCTGATCAAACTGCAGCAGGTAGAAGTGATTTTACTGATCAATACACGACAACTTTAAAAGGCTGATTAGATGTCAAGAGAAAAATACTTTTCGCTTTATCTCCTTCCTCTCCTACATCATTGAGGGTGATAGAAACTAAAATTAAACATTAAATTTTGTGAATTACTTGTACAAACTTGGCAGTTAAGAATTATTTCTTCTAATGAAGTTCTGTTTTTATGTTCAAATAACTTTTAAAATTTATGATGTTGCTAGTCTAGTATTTTAGAGCCGTGAACATATTGGCATCGCAAAGACATTGCCTAGAGCAGGTGGTATCTTCTGTTTTAATACTACCCTTATAATACCACTGTTTTAATGTTATTCATTATCAGTATAATCTTACATTTCTAAAATTTTGTTCTGTTATAGAGAATGACTGAAAGACAGTTGATTGTTGCACAGAACCATGGTGGATATGGAAAGTTGCTCAGGTGCTCTATCTTAATTGTTCTATGCCCTACTCTAAACTTTACTATATACTATCAGCTTTATACTATATACTATATATTATATACTATATACTATATACTATATTCTGTATTCACTATATACTGTATATACTTTATACTATATTCTATATACTATAAACTATATACTATGTACTATATACTATATACTATATACTATACACTGGGGTCACAAAAGTATTGAAACGGTGTTAAAAATGGTGGCTCACAGAAGTATCGGGCCTAAGCCGACAGGTTTTTGAAACAGAAGTTCAGCACGAAGGTGTTTTTGTAACGAACGCTTTCGCCACGAAATGTTTTCCCTTATTCCATTGGCTTTTGTATGAAAATAAATTTGAAAGACTACCTTATTGTTTTGTGGGTGAGTAGTCAGGGAAACATTGGACCTTTGCTTAAAAAAATTTCTGGAAAATATTTTTGAAGGGTTCATAGAAAAATGCCTCAAAATACAGACAATACTTAATAAGTATAAGATAATCTAATTATACTTGAAACTAAATACGTGCACCTTTGTTCCGACTTTAAATATATTACCGAGAAGATCATTTTGGCTGAGAAATCAGGTTTTAGGCTATTAAAAGTGATATCATATAAACAATTTCTAAAGCTTTCGTTTAGTGATCAAAATAGTTTTCTTGCTAAATAACATGCTTTGTTATGCTATGATGCTTTGGGTGTAGATGATTCTTTTCGTTAATATCAAAAGCATAATAAACCTTGAACGTTTTGCTTCAGTTTTTTTATTGTCATGTGCTTAGGTAATGAGCAAATCAGAATTCAAGATAAAGAAGTCATTAACATCAAATGTAGAGCAACTCACCGTGTGTCAGTATTGAAACTTTAAAATTAAAGTGTTCTGCTAACGTCACTTTCTCAGTTATAATTTTTTCGTGAAAAAGAAGCTTTAAGCAGTTCGCTTCAAATTTTAACATTTCTCGTTCACGTTTCTTCAAAAAAGTAACACTTCGTGGTCATCTTTCATGAATACTCAGATAATATTTTACAGAATTTTGTTTAAGGAATGCTTCAAAGTTTTGCTGAATTTTCCCTCTCAAAACAGCAAACCAATCATCAAATTTTCTTTAAACCGAAAGTCGAAGGAATGGCGAAAGCATTTTCCCAACATATCATATCGTTTCCAAGCCCCTTCACCTCATAATTCTGATTTTGAAATTGGTCGGCTTAGGCCCGTGGTCACTGTGAGCTGCCATTTTGACTTACCGTTTCTATACTTTTGCGACCCCGTTTCTATACTACATACTATATTCTATATACTATATACAAATTCTATATACTATATACAAAATGAAATATACCCTATACCAAATACTATATACTATATACTATCTACTATCTACTATCTACTATATACACTCCGGTTCGAAAAGTATTGCACCCCCACCACAAAAGGGCAGCATTGCCGCCAATTTCTTTTAGCAAACCGAAATTCAAATAGCTATAGGAAGTTAAATAAATGTTTTAAGATATCTGTTTGGGTGGAAAATAATGGAAAGTTTATCAAGGAATAGTAATGAAAATAAAAAATAAAAAAATACGCTTGATATTTTTTTATTTCTAAGCCATGTCGACCACTGCGAAAACATGAAAAACGAGCTATGATGATAGAAGTACCTGTAAAATAATTGCAATTAAAAATATTTTTCTCAGCACAAACTTGTAAGATTTCATTAAGGCGAACTCGTAGATACTCACCTTTTGGTTGGGTGCCCGAAACTCTTCATTTCCCTGTCTGATATTAAAGAATTATATAATATAATATATTATATATACTATATACTATATACTAAAATATATACTAAGATTTCTTGGTAAGTTTGCTTAAGACGTCGTTCCTTGACTCTTTTAGTGAATGGAGTGGTATAGAGAATGAAATGGCCGATGGTTTACAAATGGGTGGTCACCACATCGACAGGTCTGTACATTTGTGCCAGAATTGTTTCCTTTTTTTATGAATGGTACAATAATCTACCACTTAACGTATATTCAGAACGTATAGGTGGGATTGTTAGCAAATATTCTTTCATCAAATTCATATTATTGGACTTGCGGCTGAATTTTTGCTGATCTATTTTCCTTGAAATAAAGAACAGTTAAGTGACAAAGATTTAGTGTAAAACCCCTGAGCCTTAAAGTGATTTGCAGCTGTATCTGATTGTTTTTTTATTGTTGAAAGAAAAGATTTTGTTTTAGAATGGTTTAGTAGATAATAGATGAAGTTGAACAATTCATTGCTTACAATTATTTAGATACATGGAAGTACAATCTTTCAGTGTTTGTAGACAGTAATCACGTTAGCATGTTCCCTCTTCCTTCCTTCAAGTAAGCCCGCAGACATACCTTTGGTCGTTTGATATGATTTTTTATTGTCTGGGATTTGTGTATAAGGGGTACGGTACAAGAATAATCTGCTGCAATCGCCACAGTGTTAGGCCATGCTTTTTATCACTGTAGGATCAAGATAGTTTCTAAGATTTCAGCTCTCATGTTATCTCATCGATAAAATCTTATCTTCTTAATAGATATAACCAGCAAACTACATCAATTTTGGAAGAAGAAGGCACTGTTTATCTTGACCAGCTGAAAGAGTACCTCTTTTTCACGGAGTCGTTGAGGTAACAAGCTCAATCCACTGGATTGTCTTTCTTGCTCCTATTCTTCCATGCTACGAGGTACAGCAAGAGCCCGCAAAATGGAAGCCAGTTTGTCAGAGACTTCAGGTTGACATTTAGTGTTGCCCTCCATTACATACATTTTGTCAAAATCAGCCATAGTAAATTTATGGATTCAAACAAATTTTATATTTTAGGAACCCTTGTTAAAATTGGATGCCAATTTTTTTTATAAAGGTTTCACGCAAAAGCATTTATCTATACTTGTATGCATGCTCTGGTGATGATAACCGTATGTTCATCTCTGAACTTCGGCCGACCTGCTTGAGATTATGCTCCAAGCTTTGCGATCCAAGATTTCTGATTTTGCTTTGATCCATGCTCAGCTGAGAGCAGCTCTTGATGTGGTCAAAATACCGGATTTTCTTTTGTTGGTTAAAGTTAGAGGGAATGTCAAGTAACAAAAGCACGTTTTCTCTTGGCTTTTCCCAAAAGATTTCAGCTAATATTTCTCAAGTCCTCCACCATATTATAAGAAACCTTTCAGGCTGTTTCTCGAAAAACTCCCTTTTAATAAGAAACCAAAACAGGCTGTGTACTAGAAACTGACTTCTTTTTTGCCGGCTCCAACTGTTTTTGTAACATGTCAACTACATATGTTATGGTGTTGGTAGATTTTGTTATCATTTTAGCAAATCACAGCAACCAATAACCAGTTAGTTAATGAATACTTTCATATATTCGTCAACAATCCTGCAGCTTAGCAGCTGCTTGATTCGCAGATAAACATATTTTTGTCGTGAGAGATGCAAAGACATTGCAGCGTAACCTTGCCTTTTTTGCCAGTTGACAAATCTGATTGAACTTCTTATTGAGAAATGTAGCGACCCCCAATCATGACTTCGTTTTCAGAAGCTCTTGTGGTTCACATTTTTCACAGGGAACTGGACCACAATAGACATCAATTTTCCTTATCAATCTGTGTATTTCATTGAAATTGCAGAGCAATCGTGAAGAAACAACAGCAGAAACAATGCGAGCTGGAAAAGGCTGAAGATGCGCTAAGTGCCAAAGTAGCCCAAAGGGACGAGGTTCTTAGGCAAATCCAAGCTGAAACCGTAATTTCTATGTATATTGGATTATCTTGATGTTCATTAGTAAATTTCTACATTTTTTGGGGAAAATCTGACTGCCAGATTTCGGCTTGAAAAGCTGCTGTCAGGCAATCCTTTAACACTGGAAAACCATCTTGAAATTTGAATGTAGGTATAGCCGAACAATATAAAAACCAAAGGGTTGTTGCCGCATTCTAAGGAAAAACTATTATCATTGATCCTTACAAGGTCGGGCATTGATCTTATTGACTATATCTAAAGGTTGTTTGTACGGGTGTTTTGTCATTAGAAACAAGGCTCATTTCATGCATAGAGTTGGTTTGAAGCTCTGCTACAAACATTGGCAGTTGTATCCTGTGGTTGAAGCGTTTTACGTCTGCCTTCTTTTCAAGGAAAAGTGCAAATTTAGCTTTTCAATACTAGTAGCCTTGATTGGCGTTAAATCTGCTTTTCATCATACCTTTATTCATTGAAGTGGATCAGAAAGTTATTTTGTCTTATTTTTCCTAAAGCTTGCTTTTAGCCTATATTTTTGAATCTTTTGTTTTTGCCATTCAATTATCGTGATGCGCCGTAGTTATCTTGTTGCTAACCTTTTTTATTCAAGGGAGAGAACCCTCCGCCATCGCCTCCAGGATTTTCCTTGAAAGGAATTTCCAACATTTTGTTTGGAGCTGAGACTGTAGAGGCAAAACAAGAGAAGGCAAACGAATTGAGTAAACAAGTTGAAGAAGCTGAAGAAGCTGTCAGGGAGCGACAGGCCGAGGTCAAGTAAGATGCTTGAGGGGTTTTTTATCTTCTTAGAAAATGTTGAGAAAATGCACTTGAATTTCTAAGTATTTTTTAACAACTGCAGTGAAGTTAGTCTTGAATTATTAGGTCTAAGCAGAAGTGAAGGGACCCAATGGTCTTGAACCAAAATATTAAGTATAATAATCGCTCCTCCTTTCCAGACTATTTTTTCTACAGATAGATGTATTGAATAGTTTTAAATGCTTTCGTTTCCTTGCGCGTAATTCTATTTTCTTACTGTCTGTCATGTTCCGTTCTTTTTATCGCTTCGACAAAAATATGGAAGTTCAACTAGTTTTACTTTGCCCGGGTGTCACGTCAGTTATTTAGGTGTTCTTTAGAAATTTTTCTACTTTATTTAGCCTCTTTGTGGACAGAGCCTTGAAGGACTACGATCGATTCAAAAAGCAAAAAGTCCGTGACCTCACTGAAGTCATGCAGAATTATATAAAGATGCAAATCAAATTTTGCAAGACGGTAGATCTTTTTTGAATTTATATGTTGATATCTCGTATTCAACTAACTCGCCCTTGTCTTTTAAACAGACAAAATCGTCCTAAACCATAAATGACAGTATTTTGTTCTGATTGTTGTGATATATTTCGTTAGAATGATCGTTAGTTTAAGCGCATTTCTTCCCGAAGATAGTTATTAACCATTTTTATTGCTTTACCAAGATCTGACTAAGACTTATCGATTATGATAAATTATGTTATAATGTTTTGCTAATGTCACCGAACAGTCTATGTTGGAAGGTGATTTGTTTTGAACTTTAATGTTTAACTAAGAGGATATTAAACAAATGCAAAATAGAATGATATTGCTTCCATGAGGTTTTTCTTGATTTTTAAAGCTAGTTATATTCAAACATTCATGATGTCGAAGAGCTTGAATTAGGATGACGCATTATCTTTTTACCATTCCAGGGATTGCAGTCTTGGAAATCAGCCAAGGAGTGCTTCGCTAACATTTGAACTTAATAACTTAGGCATATGATTCTTTGTATCGATGAATAACAAAAAAAGTATTACTTTGAATTTTGGACTCAGCATCTTTTTCAATTATCTAGGATATTCGTAACCATTCATAATTTTTGTTGCAGTTGTACCTTTAATTTAGACAGAATTATCGACCAATGCAAAGATGTCTTTTGAACTTCTCCTACATCTCTGATGCTTAAGGTTTATTTTGCAATTGCTTTTCAATTTATGAAGGCGGACTTAGTTTTTTGAAAAAAGGAAAATAACTCACTTGTTATAAATTGAGGCAATTGAGGTAGCCCTTGGCAACGAAGTTGTAGTGGGTTTGTTGTTGTTGTCCACGATGATAATGTTTTTGCCAGGCTTCGCCGAGTAATTTTTTACATTCGTGTACGATGCGTCATTAAACATTGCTTTTTGTCTCTTATTTTACACAATTATACATCCTACGCATTACATTTGAAAAGAAACCTTGCAGGCACCTTTTGCAAAACAGTTTGTGCCCGCAGGTTTCAGGGAGGTCTGGTTTTGTTCACTTTCGGGTGCATCCGTAAGACACGTAAATTTTAGAAGTATTTTTCGATAGTAGGCTCACGATATGTGTCTTATTCCTAACAGACAGTGTGCTAGCTGCTATTTCCAAACCAAGTTAATATTTCTTGGGCAAAAAAGGACAGCGAATTGCTAGTTCTTCAAGTCCTATTCCGTAAAAGCCTCTTGTAACACCAGCTGCAAAAGAGCAAATCTCATGTCCTTTTTTCCAATAAGGAGCTCTCTTGCTCATTTTCTCACAAAACTTTGTTCAGACATGGACAGTTAATCTGTTGCAAACAGCTCTCAAAAAGATGAAAGTCAATGTAGAACTGCTTGATTCTTGTAAATTTTGATAAATCAAGTTTTGAAGCTACGAACTGTGTAATAAGCCCTTTTCTAAACAGTTGTTTTTTAAGCATTGCCTTGAGTGATAGAAGAATGAACATTAGTTGATACAAAAAAACTTGGAAGTCAAGGGAAAACGCTATTAATGCCAAATGAATTGGGGGCAGTTTACCCTCTTGCTATCAAAATAACCCATCAACGTGCATTTCATTGTGCAAGTTTCGCCAAAAAGCCAAAAAGTAAATTTGTATTTCGGCAACAAAGGGAATGAAGCACAATCTTAAAATGCGTGTTTGTAGTTTGAAAAGTAATCTGCTTTTCATTTGAATCCTTTTCCTGAGTCTAGACTATTCTCATCTAATAACTGGATGAAATTTGACACAAAGAGATAAGAGCTGGCACGATAAGAATTGTTAAAATAAATGAAGAAATTTGATAAAATACACCATGACTTGTTTGTGTGGCCCCTGTTCTTTTAATTTCCATATAATGGATGATTTCATATGCTCACATATGTTTATAAAAATAAAATAACGGATAGATTAATACATTTATACACTGTTCTACATTAATCTACATTAAAAAACAACGAAATCCCAATAACCACTCTGGACTCTGCAAAATAAGGATAAGCGCTTACCACAGGGGGCTTTTAAGGGTGGGCGTACGCTCGAGGAAGCCACGTAAGAGCGGCCATAGAATTTAATCTTGTAGCGTACTATAGTGGAGGGGGAGGTTTAATGCAGAATACAAGCCGATAGCTAAGTTTTTGGTAAAAACCTGCGGGAGCACTGCGGCTTTTTTCAAAGATGACGAGGATATCAACATAGAGATTTACGTTAAACAAGATTTGAGAAAACATACTGTAAGCGATTAACTACACTTGGTACAACGGTATAACAATCTAAAAAATTGGAAGCTGACATAAATGGCAATAGAATTGAATCCTTGATGAACTCGCCCCTTTTTTCGAAAATTCAATTGCACCACGTAGAGGGGATCAAAACAGAGATCGGCTGTTTAAGATTCGTCCAATTTTTGAGATGCTTCGTCAAAACTGTCTGCAACTTCAGCCAAAAGATGAACAAATTGATTAAACAAATGTTTCCATTTAAAGGCAGATGTCCTTTGAGGCGATGCTTTTCCAAGAAGCCAAAAAGTAGGGATTCATCTTGTTCTCCAGGAATGTAGAAAATGGGATTTGTTACGACTTTGATATATTTCGCCTACTATTCGAAAACCATGAAAGTTGTTATGTCATTGAGACTCTGACGGAGACAGGGATATTGACATTTCCATAACATAAACACGTTTTTTGTGAACTTTAAAAAATTTTCACAAAATCTATATTACGTGTTTTTGGGAAAGAAAACATTGTCCAACTTTTTTTAATTTTTTCATCAAACTTTTCTTTTAGTATTAAACGCCGCCCTCTGATAAACGCCGTCCCCTATTGAACGCCGCATCCAAAAGTTGGATTTTTGAGAAACGCCGCGGCTTTCTTTAGGGGGAATACGGTATGTCATTACCATAAGTAGCCGCATTGGAAACAACAGGATATAGAAAAACGTATGTATGTAAGTTGGAAAGTTAGATTTAGTAGATACATAGAGGTAAGAGCAGATGCACGTAGATATACAGAGGTATGTGAGACGTCAAGATTTGTGAAAACGCACTGGTACGAATTAAGGCTATAACGTTTCATGGATGCTAACTGCTCTGCTCAAGAGGCTTGAGAAAGCTCTTGTAGCTTGTCGATATTTTGTTGTTATTTAGATATATTTAGGACAGGCAGTACTTGTAAAAGACAGCGCTGGGCCTCGTCGCTGTACGTTTTGGACAGACAGTACTTGAGAGACTGTGCTGTGCCTCATCGATAATTTACGTTCGCGGAGAACCGATGATTGTTTTATTGCATTAGCTGAAAAGTAAAGTTTAGCGTGGAAAGACTACAGCGATTTTCGTATTACACCCTTTACAGTCTTCACTCTAGTCTTGCCTCCTTTTGTGTATAATTAAAATATTTATCTGAAACTTAAAGATGTCCCACCTCTATAACAAAGTCACTGTGAAACATTTTTTGCAAATCCACAAATTTTGAACACGAAAAGGATTAGCGGGGTGTATACTGCCTTTAAATTTGAAACAGAAGGAACATTTACAATTGCCTTATAAGAAAACGGTCTGTTTTCATTTTTTTATTTTACGCTACGACGAGCTTCAAGAATCGCAGATTCATTACGCTCGAAAATGATAAACAGGATAAACAGGAGGTCTGGAATAAGGATGTAATGCGTGGGGTTTTTGGAAAAATTAATAGGCGGGGAGACGTTTATTCCGGACTAGAGAGTAAGTACGTTAACAATAGAAAAGTTAGCCAACCGGCGGGATATGCAAATTGAGCTAGATTCCGAATAGATGAGTCACAAATGGTAGTTCTTATTTGACACATCCTCTTTTTCCGACAGTTTTTGTTGTTCCTTATCATCGATAATTTATTGGCTAGCTGTCTATACTATAGTTGGCTTGCGGATCGACATGAAGACAGTAACATCTTGCACATAATTACATAAATCGGTATCCTTCATCAGATAAAAATGTCGTTAAATATGGATATTGAAGAGCAGAGGGCCTAGCACTGAGCCTTGTGGAACGCGGTAATTTTTTACTTAACGAACTATTTTGCCTTCCATGCAAATAGCTGTGTACAGGCACCTTTGCTGAATCCGTATGCAGAGAGTTTTGCTATCATAAGTTCATGATCGAGGCAATCTCAAGCCTCAGTAAGATCCATTAAAATCTCTCTAGTATATCCTTCTTTTATCTAGGGATGATTTGCATTTATCAAGAAGCCTTATAAATGCCGGCTGTGTGTTGTAGCCTTCCCGAAAAGCACAGATATTTGATAAAAGGAGATCAGGGAAAGGCCTAATTTCCCTTTCATCATACGTTCATCAACTTCTGATATTGGAGGCAAAACAGTTATTAGTCGATAGTTTCCTTTTTGCAATGAATATAGCTTCTTAAAGACAGCTGTAACACTGTCCTTTTCTAATTCAGAATGAAATATATCTTTATTGATAGTACAGTTGGAAGGTTTTTGTAATATATCTCAGAAAAAAAAAGAATATTCCTTTCGAATCCTGTAAGGTATGTTGCCAATCGGGTATGCTGAATTTTGTTTTAGGTCTTGTAGTTTGTTAAACGTTTGTAACCAGTCGAACCTGACAATCTGCAGGTTGTACTTTCTCGTTTATACTTTGAAAAGAATTGTATTCCCTGATGGCAATTTCAGCCAGATCTAAAAGTTCACCTGTACAGATGATGTTATCCTCAAATTCAGTAATTCCCAACACCTCGACATGCTCTGAGCCAAAGTGGCATTGTTTTTTGGACAAATCACAGGCTTGTTTGATCATATGAGGACTCATGTGAAGGTAGTCTTTCAAAATAACTCTTTTGACGTAAAACTTTTGTAAATTTGACAACTTTATTTACTTGCAATTTCACTGTCCCAAAATTCCAATAATTCCCAGCACTTCTGTTTGAATTTAAAACTTCTACTTCTATTTCTTCGTATCGGCATTGGTTTAAAATTGCTACATGTGATTCTGATATCTTTGTGATATGAATAGTCAGAAACAAAAATTCATCTGAATTCCTTTGTATCTGATGTTCAATTGCTGCTTGTGCATGCATTCAATGATTTTTATTTCCTTGTATCCTTGTTCATTGTGCGTTCCAGCCATCAACTATACCAATGCTTACATACTGTGTCAATGACCCAAATAAAAAGAATAAGTTGAATATTCCTTTTTCACATCAGACAATCACTGTCTTGTGGAGAAAACTTCAAATTGCATGCATACATAAACTGCACTGAAATTTCAGGAAACAAGCATTTCAAAGGAAATTGTCTTGCCACTAAATCAAATGAGGTTGTGTGAAGAAATGCAGACATTAAGACACAGAACTTTGCTACATGATTCTCATTCAATAATGAAGTTTTACAAGTTTACGCAACAAGAGCTGAGGCAGTTGCTGATTCACTAGAAAAAAAAAGAAAAGAAAATTAAAAAATTGCATTGGCAAGAAGTCGCAATTAACAAACGTTTCTTAACCAATTTATTTCCCAACCTAAACAGAACTTTGCTGAAAAGTAATTTGAAGAGAGAAATGAAAGATATGTCGAATAAAGAAACCTTAGAGGTAAGAAATATTACGAAGTATCCATATGACATTGCATTAATTTGTTCTTTGACTTAATGATCAAATCTTTACTGTGTAAGAAAACAATCTTTATTGCAAAATTTCTTGTTTACTAGTTAACTTCCCTGCAAAAAAGCTGATTTATGACACTGGTATGTCACAATGTTTACAAATAGTACTCATTTGAAGGACCATGAAAGTAATTCTGAAAAGCAGCCACTGCATCTAAACATGTAAAACAGACTTGCTAGGTCAAAAATGATTGAAATGAATGCCATGATTTTAAGTGGTATTTATTTGATAATTGGATTGCCGTTGCAACCTACTCAATTATGCACTGCAAACTGACATCTGAATTTTACCTAGGATTTGCACCTTTTCACTCAAGCAAATTAACTGATAGAAATTTTATGTTTGCCATATCCGGCATTGGAAAAAAACTGTGACCTTCATTTCTAAAACAACTTGACGATAAGCTAACAACTTAATTAGATTATTAAATGCATGCTTTGGCTGGCTAGGCCCTTTGAAAAAACCAGTCAGTTAACCCAACAGGTACATCATATTATCTGCTAATTTCACAACAAAACTCACTATTTCCAATTGGGTGCCAGGACTCTCTTTGCTTTGTAATAGCGAGCAAGTCTGTGGATCCTTGCCTCAATAAGAATCAATCTGAATTTTGAATCTTTATCCTATAAAAAAGTTAGATAACTATTTCACATATACATACCTTCTGAAAAGAAAAGAATTTTGCACTGAAAGTGGTAGTAGTAGAACAACCTCATTTAAAATAAAATGTGAAAAAGGCTCAGCAGTTAGGGTTGCTGACTACAGATTCAAGGGAATGTGGCTTGAGCCCCGGACATGACCTAATTTTCACTCAGAGTGAGGTGAGTTATCAGCTCTCTGTATTTCCAGGTATAGGAATCACAAGGTGTGGTCAAATTGAGAGGAAGTAACTTCTCAGCATCCTAAAACTATCTTCTGATGCTTGTTAGCAATACAATACAATACCTATCACCTTTAAGATAGTTGAAAAGCCCACAAGAAAGTGTTTGGAATGTTTCCAGTAAAATAATCATAATGCCTCAGAATGTTACAATATGTCAGCAAATGAAACTCAGACATATGCTTGTCTGTAAAACTCATCAATGGCATTACTTGGCAAAAAGAAAACAACAAAAACTGAGATCAATAAATCAAGTTCATGTCAATTGAAGCAAGCTAGAACTTAGCTGGAAAAGAGAGCTGAACTCATTCAACATAAACAGGCAACTGCCAGAACCCACCTTTCTGTTTCTTTCTAAATGCTTTCTCACAGCTACAGCCTTTTTAATGAGACAGTAAAGATCTTCTGGGAGTGCTGGTGCAAGCCCTGTTATCAAGATTAAAAAAAACTTTACACACTTTGCAGAAAAAAGAAATGATTGTATTGAATTTGAATGCACAAATATGTGGAAACATGCATATATTTTTCATAGCTGTCTCAGACTAAACAAGTCATCATATTTTTCAGATATATGCTTGTCGAATGATGTCATCATGGACAGCATGTTTGACAGGCTTCTTTCTTTCACAAGACAGTCTCCCTTGCCAACACCCGTGCAAAAACACGCCTTTTCCACAAGGGACAAGAATGGCATTAACAGTAAATTCCAATAAATTGTGGTACTCCTGAATGAAAGATCAAGTTACTAATGAAAACAAACCATTATTGCTTAATTATTCTTGTTATAGAACATGGCATGAAATAGTTTGTTTACAAACTGGTGGTAATCATAGATTTAGAAAACCATTTAGAAGGTAAGGCAATTGTGAGGCATGTGAGCCTGCAGGCATGCGCCCCATGTTTCCTTTAGGGGCGATTAGTAGTGCATCCAATGATAACATTTCTCTTGAAAAGAGCGATTACTGGATGCTGATAGTTCAATCCACTTGAGAAACTCTTTCTGGAAACGGAAAGTTTGACATTGAATCCTAGTTTCCATTACGTGATAACGTCAGATTGATCAATCATTTGTGGAAATCGCTCTCTTTGGAATACAGATGAATGGGAAAATAGCATTGGGAGCTGGGGATAAATTCTTCAAATTGATACAGAGAATGAAAATAAATCACCAAAAGAGCATCGCCAGAGTTGGATGTGGATAATAAAATCTAGAAACTTGGCCTTGTTGAAGGAAACATGAATGTAACTATATATACAATAAAGAATTTAGTTCATTTCAAGGTTTTGTCAAGTTTAGTGTTCCAATAGAAAAAACTTTATTGTTCTGTATTATCAAATCAGTTTGATTTAAGCGTGTCCCACCCATATCGCGTGAGTTTTTGGCAGCGCGCATTAATTTCTGAACATGAAAGCGCTGATAGTCTTATGACCCCTCAGACCCGTCAATATTGTACTCCTTTTAAAAATATTGTTGGACAAAAAGGCCTCAAGTTGGAACTCAAAGATTAACAGTGCAAGTTCATCAAATACATCTCACTAGCAATTTATTCACTAAAAATTAACACAAGGTTACCTTTGGCTTTCAAAATTCGAAGAATTTTATTGCCTGTTACATATCGTACTTGTGCAACACCATGAGAATCTCTCAAAATGACACCTTGATAGAAAAATATGGACAAATATATACTACAATGGGAAACACAAGAATAAAAAGAAAAACTTGCATTAGCTGTATGTAGAAAACTAGTAATGTAAAAAGATTGCACACTTCAGTGTCCATGAAAAGTTAGAGGACAGTGAGCTTTTTGATGCACTAGGGTCAAATAATCTATAGGCTCATATAAAATGATTGAAAAATTGCATTTCATAAATTGCCTCAGAATATTTCATCTGTCAGCAAATGATACTCAGACATATGCTTGTCAGTGAAAATCATCAGTGGCAAATTAAGATTTATGGCAGAAGGTTTTTTCCAATTCCCATTCTTGACTTGTTAAAATACATCTCGAGAAGTAATCTTGAGACCAATATTCATGCAACTTTGCCACCTGGAGCAGCTGTATGTTCATCTTCAATAAAAAATATCCCATCTACAATAGTTTTTTCTCAGAGGCAAATTTTAATTTGATAATATATAAAGACAGGCAGTTTGGTTCTTAGAAAAAAACAGAAGGCCTGGGCTAAGCCGAGTTGATGTCACATCGTAAATTTACAATTAAGATGTAAATAGCTTAAAAAAGCTTCTATTAGTAACATAGCAACTGGCTCTTTCCAGTAATTTCATACAACATCTTCCTAAACAAGCAAACTTTCCTTTAATGGAAGAGAGAAATCAACAACTACATTTAACAAAATGTTTTCATAGACCATTTCAGCCACAAACCTATTTGGGAAGGAGTAAGACCCTTCTTTGCCAGCTTGTATATTTGTTCTTTAACATCCTCTGATGTCAGTTTCAGCCACTAGAAAGTTCAAACACAATCGTTTAGTTGAAAGTTGATCCACATTGTTAGGTTTATTATATCCTGCAACTAAGAAAAATCTTGCTGCTCAGGTTATTGATCATTAATCAGAGTACAGGACTTTTTGAGGAATTTGCCCATCATTAACAAAAAAAATCATCATGGCAGCAGTAGTAAATATAAACTAGATTCCAGTGAAAGTGCGGATTAGGTAGTTAACCATGCTGAAAAAAACATTTCTACATTTGCGAATCCTAAATATACTTCTATTGACCACTTGTTTATTATATAACATCAAAGCAAAGGCTCAAATGCCTCTCAACTCAGGGGCAGTATAAAAGTAAACATTTGTGGACACGCAAAGGCAGCTTTTAAAAGTAGTTTTCAAACAACATAACTGTATGTAAATGCTGTAATGAAAATCCAATCTGAAGAACAGAAATATTGAACATTCATGTTCATCATCAGAGAAATGGGAAGAGAGATTTTCAACACTTACATGTTTGATGAAGATGGCAATGTCACAGACATTGATGCATTATGGTTGCAGCCCTGTTTCAAAGGACTGAAGATTGATGCACACTAAGAAGAAATTCAGTGGTGGAAAGAAGGTGGTTTTTATATTATAAGGAAAAGAAAAAACAATGGATAATTCGATGGTTACATCTTATTTGTGCCATTTGTTGGCTTTGGTGGTACCAAAGTATCATAAAGCATTTGTCTTTGAACTGTCTACTTCCTGTTATGGTAAGAGTGGGGAGGCAGATTTAGAGTGGTTCTTTCATCACACTAAACCAACACAGAAGGTTTTTCATTGTTTCAAATGCATATCCTGTCACGCAATTCTCTGAACAGTGATTGCTGTAATTAAAAGATGATTTCCAGGGCAACAAGACAAAGTTTCTAATTGAAAAGCAAATGGCTGAGGTGCGCAATATTGCTGCTATTTTAGAAGCAGGGCTGGAATCATGCACCACAAACTGAGAGGTTTGATAACTATTTCTTAGAATTATAAAATCTTGCCTGTGAGCTTTTGATAGCATCATATCTGATAAAATGAGGAACACTGAGAAAGAGAAAGATCAAGCACCAAGGAATGTAGTTATATACATGCAGAAACACAGAGAACATATAGAAAAAGATGAATAAAGATGTTGCTTGAGTTACAAAGCAAGTAAGTGGATCTGCGAGTGAGCTTAGCAGACATGGATCTCCACAAAAAATGAAACTTAACTTTGGATCTAGAGGGTCTCATAATATACCTGGGAACCCACAGTCAGAAGGATCTAAGTCAGTTTAGCATCACCCTAAATGTATAAAAGCATTGCGGATAAATTAATGAACCAAGAAATTGCCCTGCTTGTTGTTGAGTGTGTAGAAAATGTAGAATGAGAAAGCGAAAAGATGAGGCATTTGGTGTTATGGCAAAGAGAGTATCTCACTGATAAAAAGAATCTGTGTGAACCAGTGTGAAGATACATAGTTACAGAGGAACTGATATACCAGTACTTAGAACAACATATATTTGTGGATGTAAAGCTGTGGTGTGGTGGAGACAAAACTGTGTTGAGTCTCAAGGATTACAAACATCTGAAGACTGTAGCATAGATACAGCTGACAGATAAGATAAAGAGGCAAAAAGCAATGTAGCAGAGAAGTCCCAAAAAGAGCAAAAAACTCAATGTCAAGATGTTTTATATTGGACTGGAAAATCTGGAACCCTTGCATCATATGAAAAAAGAGGCTAGTTCAAGACCAATAACCCAACAAGAAAGATCCCAGTAACTTAATTTTTTTAACAAATAAACTTTTCTGTTGCTTTGTACCGCAGCATGTTTTTCCAAAGGGAAAGTAATACTAAAAAACCTTTATATCATAATTATAACTTAGATCATACAGTTTAAGTTGTAATATGTCTCTATTTCAGCTCTTTAACTTTGACTTATTATGATACTTTTAGCACCTAATGATTTTAATTTAAACATTCAAGTCATGATAAGCTTTCTTTTACTTACCTGTGAGACATATAATGCAAATTAACAATGATCTTCAGAACTTTGTTAATTTGTTGAAAAATATTGTATTAAATCCAATTTGCCCATGTACACTTACCGTTGGGACACTTCTTCTGAAGGGCAACGCTGAGCCAGAGATGCCCTTTCTGGAAAAGGAAAAACATTAGTTACATAAAGATTTGCTAGAACACTTGTTGAAGCTGCGCTAGGGGGCCTGCATAAACATTGTAAGCTTTTCTTGAACTTTATTTTTTCGATTTTACATTTAATAATATCCTTTGGGTATCAGAATAACAAATTGCTGGCGAACGGCTACTACATCAAATTTGAATTTTGTGAAGTAGGCCATATTCTTCTGCGGCCTAAAAAGCTATTCCCGAACAAACTTTACTCTTTTATAGATCGATCCGTACTTAGAGCTTTGAATAAGAAGCAATTGAGAAGCCAAACCAAATCGATCATATGCTTATCATTGAAGTTCGCAGGAAACTCTGAAAAAAACATGTATTTACCCTGGTGCGTGCATACGACCCATGTCGGCGAGTAAATTGGAAAAAGAACGGCAGCTCGCTTTGCATCGCCTCGTGTCTCTCTAGACTAGTTACCAGGCCTCCACAATAGCTTTGTCATTTCGGCCTAAATACTTGTTTCAAGAAAGTACTTGTGACTGAGTTTAAAGATGTCGTCAGAGCGTTACAGTTTTAGTTTAACTACATTCAGGTAAAGAGAACTTTCAGTTATTTATATATCAGCTACTTTCGGGCAAAATTCTTTGTCACTGTAGGCCAGTTTGTGGAATTTTCTATCAATTTTGAGTAAATCTGTGATACTAGTAGTACTGTAATCTGAAAAATATTTATCCAACTTACAAGATAAATGTAGAAGGTATATAAGATCAAACATGTTTATTAATACAAGCCTTAGAAGGTGCACAATAAATAATCTTGTTATTTTGCTCTACAAATTATTCAGATCTTGAATGGTGCACAGAAATTCTTAAATAATTATATTCTAGTTAAATTAAAAAGTGGGCTTGGAAAGGGCAGCAAGATCACACTATGAGGCTCAAGTTAACAGCTTTTTTTGACTAAAAACCACATTTTGAAAAATGCTCCTATATCCATCACCATAGGCTTTGCCTAAGATTTTATAGGCCCTTGTTATTGCTATTAAGACCAGGATGAAAAACATGCATATGCTTGCAGCTACGTTGGACTTCTTGTGCTTGCACCTTGGACCTCTTCACGGCTGTTGTGCCAATTGTTCTCTGGGAAATGAAGATGGCCAATATTTTGCCATTTAATAGATCGCAACACACAACTTTCGAGAATTGAGTGATTTTCAAAATGCAGTATAATCTTCCAAACAGCGCTTCCAAAAGATAGACGATAGATACTCCATTTTTTGCATGAACTTTGGTATGTTATTTTAGCAAAATAAACCAGTCTGTGGAAGCACAAGCTGATTTTTGATGCTCCAGTTGGCCTAAAACTTAATATTTTCCTAGCGATTCTCAAAGATGCAAACCCCTCTGCAGTGTGTTTCTCTTTAGCTTCTCAGTCTGTTGCAATGAAAGTATAAACTTAAAAGTAAAAAAATTAAATGACAAATTTTATAATGCTTTTTTCATTTATTTTCTATATTTTCAGTGAGTTTCATATAAAAATACCTCCAATAAGCCTTGTTTGGTTGGTTTCAGCAGTAGTACAATTAGACAAATTCTGTTAAAGAATTTTGCAGGAACCTGATTCAGGGAAACAAAAATTTTTTGTAAAAAACCCAAAAGTGCAATTACAATTTTATTTCCCATTTCTAGTACAGAAATTAATGCTGATTCCAAAAAAACAGCTTCTCGATAGCTTTTCAAAATTTTGAGATATCATCGATTCTCCTCAATTCAGTCAGAGAACAGGCCTATGCTGTCTTGACTTCCAGGGCCTAGCAGCTGTGTCTTGTAACCCAAGTATCAATGAAGTCGTGTATATTGTACTCTCATCGGTGAACAAAGCAAGCAGAAAACATTTGTGGCCACAACCTTGAACAGGCTTTGTCAGAAGGGATATCTCGTGGGACAACATGCCAGTTGAGCGAAATATTTTTGGGTGAAACAACCAGCATACAATAGGAAGATCAATATGGAACAAAACAGTGTTTTGTATTTGTGCTCATCGTGCCATGTGAATTTGTGTATGTCTCATGAAAGGAAACAAATAATAAAGGACTTTTCTTTAGTCTTATCACCATATTTCTTTGGATAAAGGACGGTGACGCAAGAAAATAAATACCACTTTTACAGCCTGGATACAGAAACTCAAAGGAGTCAGTTTATAGAAATTGGCTGAAATGACACTAAAAAACCTACCTTACCAGTGCAAATTATGACCAAAAACATTTTTAAAAGTTTGCAAGACAATTTTGTAGCGATCATTTTTTTGTTAAGTGTCTATTGCCATGGCAATTCATCAAGAGAAAGGAAATATCTTCGCCATTGATTGAATGAAACTTCATTTCCTTGACCCAGACTAATTGCTTTACACATTTCTTGTCGACAGGATAGTCAGTACAAATGTGGAAATATAGCAATGTCCTTTCCATGTTTGGTAAATACACTCGGAAAATACAATTTATTGTACTTATTGAAGCATTGGAGCACCATCCGCCATTATCCAAATGTGCAAAAAGGCACAAAGTCCTGTGAATTTTGGTCTGTTTACAAAGGTGTGACACAGCCCCTTAAAGATTAGTTTAAAGTACAGTTCAGAATATTTCTTGCAGTCATTGCCTATGATATTGCTTTATCTTTGGCTGGCTCTGAGGCTGTTGTTGACAACTTTTATAGTGTGAGGGAACCCATCACCAGGTTTGGTAGAAATATTCCAGATAAGGACAGATACAACCTACATCTTCACAAAGATCAATGATGAGAAGGGGCATTATTCATTTCTCACAGAATTTCAGTTTACTAACTGCTGTCAAGGCCGTTGAGAGGGGGGGGGCCAATATGCCCCAGGTGAGTTGTAATGGCCATGATGGCCCCTCTGTTTTGGGATGTCCTCTCTCCTAGCAGATCTGATGCATTGCAATGGATGCTGCCATGGTCCCCTGTGCACTTGGTAAAGAGGGATGTGGAGGAGAGTGCTATTGGTGCAGCTTTGGGCTTAAAAACAATATGCAAAATCACTGGTTTCAGAGTCCTGCCTTGGTAGAATCACATGCTCTCATTTTCTCTCATTTTGTTTTCCCAAATCCTGTCCTCCCATCAAATTGAACATTGCCATTATATTTCAAAATGTTTTTCTCTATCTTTTTAAGTCCATCAGGAAAGTTGGTTCAAATAGAATATGCACTTGCTGCTGTGGCTGGAGGGGGGCCTTCTGTTGGAATTAAAGGTAACCAAAGTTCCAATTATCTATGTATAATTTCCTGAATAATTCGTAATTTTATGGTAGGGCTATTTCCTCGTGTATGTTCTCCTTTCTAACCAATTTTTTTATTATTTTTCTCTATCTTTACATTAACTACCTAAATGAATCCTTTCAGCATCAAATGGAGTTGTTCTAGCTGCAGAAAAGAAGCAAAAGTCAATATTGTATGAGGAAGCAACTGTTAGCAAGGTTTGCTCATTCATCATTTAACTTTTGCAAATTAGCAGTTTGAATGTTTGCAGAAGCTATTGAAATAGTATGAAGATGATAAATATACGAAAATAATACATATATGATTGCTAAAGACGTTTCTCATGAATTATATTTTCTCTATTCACCAGGGTAAAGTTGAAATTAATATTGGTCTATTTGAGAAAAAGGCTGGTTGTCTTTTGTCATAAGCTTCTAAGAATAAAGCCTTTGAATTCAAGAGGAGCATTTTTCCTTTATGTTCAGTTTAGGAGAGTGATTCGTAGCCCCCCTCAGCTTCTGAGGGGAGTGTTGAGGGAAGCAGGAGCTTACCTAAAATGGCCAACCCTCCTTACATGATATTCATCTTTTTCATGGTTAAATCAATTTGAATATGTGTGCTATTCTGTTGATGAAATATTATCCCATAATTTTTCTCATGGTCTTTTTATGAGGCAATGCAAAACAGATTGAGGCTGGCAGAGTTTTAAATTTCGATAAATTTGCACAGCTTAATAATAATAATAATCTACCATATTTATACAGGATAGCCTTTTCAGTAAAGATAATACTGCTTTCACTAAGGGTCCTGTTAAAATAAAAGTTTGTAAAGTAAAAGGTTCAGGTCCCTGTGACTTCCCTGCATTTATTGACAGAAAATGAGAAAATTGCATCATTTAGGATATAAACATCCATGTCTTTTTTGGGCTAAATGGACCATGTTTGTTTCAGAGGGATCAGTGTTTAGACTGTTTCTAATTATTTACATCAGGATCTTTCAGATTGTTTTTGTTAAGATGTTAAAATTTGCACACAATTCTTTTTAAGATTGAAATGATAACAAAGAATATTGGCATGGTTTATAGTGGCATGGGTCCAGACTTCAGGTACATTCTCAATGTTATTATGAACTTTTTATAAACTTTTTATAAATAATGAACTTTTTTTATTTTAAGTTGAACTATTTTCACTGCTGTTGCCCTTAAGACTCCCATGTCATATAAGCCCTGTATATTTTGGCAGTTAGGCACTATTTCAATAGCATGCCTTTCCAAAACATATATGTATAATGAAATCCTATTCAGTTATCTTTGATACGAGTTCAGAAGCACTCCTGAACATTTTCTGGTATGTGAATGTGCTTTGTTCATTTGTTCATAACAATATGCTAGTTTCTATGTAGTAGAAAGTAAATAAAAGTTTTAGCTAATCAAAAGGGTTAGTGTTAGCTATCATAAATCCTCATAAGGGAGACTTATACAAGGGGGGGGGGGGGCTGGCTGATAAAAATTGTCAACAGGTTGTCTGGATGGAAAATATTATGCCAGAAATATGTGTTTCTAACTAAAGGTAAAAAAGAATGGTCATGAATTCAAATAGGATAAATTTGGGAAATAAAGTTACCTGAAATATTCCTTTTAGCCAGGTAGTAGGATTATTAGAAAAGGTATTTGGTTATAAATACCAAAACATTGTCTTTTCTGTAGCAGGATGTCTGCCATAGTTGAGTGCCTATATATATAATTCATAAATATATCGTTTCCGAGCTGAAGAATTTTAATTAGTTCATTTGAATTCTTTGTGTTAGCGTGAATCCAAGATTGTATTCATTTCCAAAGCTTCTGTCATGGTATAGTCCAAGGCTATAAAACAACATTAAACCATTAAAAGATACTGCTTTATAATCATTTTGAGGAATATGTCAAAGGTACTTAGTATCCCTTTGGTTGCTTTTTTGTAGACTGTGAACACACAATTTATAGAACTGGAATGGAAGTAAATTAAAATAGACAAAATATTTCAAGCTTGATTATTTGTTTTCCCCTTTGATGCAAATTATTTCTTTGAATAGAATTAGATAAAAAATTTTGCACCTCTGGATCAATATATTGTTTTTGAGTTCAAACAGTGACGTCATACCATAATTTGCCGAAATCGTCAAAATGTTATAATGTACATTAGTCGAAAGCTTTACTCACAATGAGTCGAATAGTGTATTACTTTGATGAACTAGACATACCTGTCTCAAATTATGGCCGTAAAAAAGATTTTCCATGTGCCTATTTTAAGACGTCATTTCCGCCAACGTCCATCGAAAGTCAAAATGTGTCCAGGTCCATTTTGTAGAGCGTACTTTAAAATACCAAAAACAACTTCCAAAACAAGGTCTTGTAAAAGTTGTCACGGAACCGTAGATTTCGACCCAACTATATTTGGTAACAAATTCCGCTATTTCTGAGATAGTAGGTTACAACCTTTCTAAATTAATTTGGAATGACTCTCATTATAGTCGCCTTCATCCGTACTATCTCTATTTTACAAGCAGCCTCGCTTAGGCCACTTTTATGCCCCCCTCCTCCCCTTAGTGAGTATTGACGTTAATTGTGAATGCTTTCTTCAATTTCCAATCATTGTGACAAGTCCTACAAAAATGAACATGAAGTTTGGACTAAAAAGAACACTCTATTTATATGAGTCGTAAAACCTTTTGTGTAATATTTGATGGGTACCTGTAGCCTGAACCCTCCAAATATCCACTCGTATTTTTACAGTTATAAAGAATTCAAGGAAAGTTTTATGAAAATCAATGCTAATGCTTTATAGAATATCAATATATATGAGCTATCAAAATGTCGGTTTGAAGTAAGAAATGTTTCTAATCGGATACTAAGATCAGATGAAATAAAGCTCTCTACACCTTCGCTTTCATTTCACTATTGAACAACTATATTAGATATCCATATTCATTATTGTGATAGTGAGACTTGTTCCTAGTAATATGCAGACACTTGTTATTTATGTAAGGTGCTAATTATCAACTGATAACCACAAAAATGACTCTGTCTTGAAAATATCGTTTCCCTTTGTTTGTAATTTCCACCTGCAGCATCATATTTTAATTTATTGCGACAGCAACTGGTCGTAGATTGTCGTCTTTTCTGTTATTGGATTTCCTAAAATGAGTAGTTTAGACGCAAATTTGTTTTTAAATCTGAAAATCAGGATAGGAAATAATAGGTTGTTATTAGATAACTAATATAAAAATGTTTGATGATAAGAGAACCTACGAAAATTTTATATCGGGATTGATTGTTTTTCCTTTCCTACAGATGAATTAGCAATCTAACAAATAACAAATTTTATATTTTAAGATTGTTGGTAAGAGAAGCCCGAAGGTTAGCTGCGAATTACCATTTAAAATACGAAGAGACAATACCCACGTCTCAGCTCGTACAACAAGTGTCTTCGGTCATGCAGGAGTATACTCAACAAGGGTAAAGCCACTTTATTTCCGTTTATATTTCTATACTTGGTTTGATGTTTGGTTTTTGTTTGGTATGTAGTTTAGTATGGTCAAAGTGACGTCATAATATGCCTGTGTTGAACTAGCGAATACTTTCGAACTAGCAAATACTTGAACGAGTACTTTAAAGAATTTGATTCAAATGTTCTGAAATGCCTTGATTTTTTATCGTTTATAACCCTTTTTCCTTTTAGTGGAGTTAGACCATTCGGGGTTTCATTGCTGATATGCGGATGGGATGAAGACCGACCTTTCCTGTTCCAGTGTGACCCATCAGTGAGTTCTTGAATAGTTTTGTTGCCAAATGCTTCTTACATGTCTATTAAATTTCTGCATGATTCTATTAGATATTTATATCCGGTGCCTTTTTTATTTAAAAACAGAACAGTTACTGCAGAGATGCAGCTGGCTTTTTTCCAAATATGCATTATAGGTAATGAGTTGCCATTATCTGCATTGTCCATCTGTTTCGGTATAGATGAATTCCCGCTGAGAAAGACTTTTGAAATACCCTTCAGGATATAGTATTTCTAGCGACTCGCGAGCCTTTTCGTTGACTGGCAAGCCAAAAATGATACCATCCTTCTAAAACTATTTATAGGCTTAGACGACTTTTCACCACCCTGTGATTTAGGCCCAGAAATAAAACGCTGGAAAATCATTTTATCACTACAACGAGTAATTTATGAATTGCAAGGGATATTGTGTAAGAGTTCCAGAATTATAATCTTTCTGCTATTTTAGGGAGCATACTATGCTTGGAAGGCAACTGCACTTGGCAAAAACTTCGTCAATGGCAAAACATTTCTTGAGAAAAGGTACTCCACTGGCATGGTTATTGTCGTTGTTTGTTTCCTCGGTTGTGTTCTCGGTTAGCTTCCTTAGCCTGTTACCAGCACTTACCGATCCTAGCCTTACAAAATGATAATAATCAAAGTATGAATGTTGGAAAAAGTATGTTGGAAAGCTGTAAAAAGATAATATGTTCTAAATCTATTATTAAAAATATTGTAAACATAATGAACTTGATCTATATTCAATTCGCCAGGTACAATGAAAACATCGAACTTGAGGACGCAGTTCACACGGCTGTTCTTACTCTTAAGGTTAGTGGCTTTTCATCAAATCTCAGGGCAATCTGATAGAATCGACTTGCATAGAATCCACTTTGATAGAATTGTCTTTTATATAATCGTCTTTTATCGAATCTTTTTAATAGAATCGACTGTGATAGAATGAACTGTATGTATTTGTATTTATGTCTTTGCGACTTTATTCTTTAAATAGCCCAAATATTCAACGTCGAGAAAAACAGGTCTACCTGAGTTTATAAATCATTCTGGATTTTATTTGTTCTTTTTTTTGAGATTCAACCGTATGAAATGATTCAACCGAATTCTACCGTATGAAAATGCGACTTTTTTTACAGGAGGGTTTCGAAGGACAGATGACTGAAGACAACGTTGAGATTGGAATTTGCAACGAACAGGGGTTCCGTAAAATGTCAACATCAGAGATCAAAGAATATCTCGCGTCCATCTTGATTTAAACGAAGATCACTTAAGATCTCTAATCGTTTTAAATTTGCTTTGTAATTAGTATTTCATCCTTCTTTCTGAAGTTTACTCACTGTTGTTTGACTTTTGATCTTTCAAAGCTCAAAGCCCACCTTGATTGACGTTTGTTCGGTCGATGCACCCGAGAAAACCGAACAACAACGTGATTTGGACAATTCACATCTTTAGAGAGCAACTGGATTTCGCAATGATTCGACTTTAAAGAACTCGAAGACTTTGTCTTAGCGTTGTTATCTAGGATTTTCAGCAATGTGTCCCTCCCTGCCATTGTAAATGCGAGTTACTTGTCCATCCTTCTCCTTGCATTTACTGCGGCAACTTTCTGTATCTGCATTGCCTATCAACGTTTTTTTCTCATTTTTCGTTTATTTTCAAAGAGCTCCATTTGCAACATTTGCTTATTTTGACAACCACTTCTATTCTGTTTTAACTACATACGAGTAAAGGAAATTAAAAGGGATCCGAAGAATTGATGTTTTTTTAGTTTAAAATATTCATTTCTAATATTTACTAGTTAGTTGTAGTTATACCAGTTACTGTTAAGGTAGTCAACGAATCTGAAGGTTTGTTTCTTTTGCATATCTTTTCCAAAAATTATTGCTGCAAAAAGTTTTTCTTATTTTGAAAATAAAAATTTTAGAGATTCCCACTGGGGCTGAATCCCTTTTTTATCAGGTGGCTTGCAATGTGCACCCAACCAAGAATTGGCGTCATCATTTCCTATGTCTTTGTATCTATGTCTTTGTATCCTCTTTGGCTGATCTTAAAAAATTTGGGCTTTTGAAACTGCCATATTTAAGTGAAAGCCGTTTATCGCAAAAATTGATCACGCAAAATTGATAGAGACAGTTGGAGCGGTTAGAATTAAGGCCTGGTTCAAACGTCGCGCTTCTCATGTGCCGAACCTAACTCAAGAATTAAGTACATTGACATAGTCATGCTTCACTAATGACGGTGATCTGATCTCAAATCTAACCTGAGGGGAAATCACTCCAAGAAAATCTCGTACACCTTTTGTGAAAATCCTATTGTTTTATCTGAAAATCCCTAGAAATCCTTTTGTTTTAGGGAAAATCTCGTACGCTACACTCTTTTTTTATAAGAACCAATAAATTTTAGTTCAGGCTGACTGTTCTTAATTTTTTCGAAAATCCGAGGCTGGATTGTTCTTAATTTGTTCTTAAATTAAGAGGGTGTAAGCAGTGCTATTGCTAGCTTTTTCGCTCTAAGGAGGTGTTCAGGCCTCATTTGCCAACAAAGTGGGTGAGACAGCCTTAATTTGCTGACAAATTTGAATATTCGCCGAAAAAGCACCCACACATCGCTAAAAAACCTCGATTTTGAGAAAAGACGTTGTTCAAAATTGCATTTTGAAGAAGCTCAGCCTCAGCTTGTTCTTGATTTGTTCTTAACTTTTGACAAGTTTTGAGGCTCGTGTTCTTATAAAATTGTTCTTATAAAAAAAGAGTGTATTTGAAAGAGTGAATTTCCCCTAGATCTAATCTACTCTAAGGTCCTTATTAGAAGGAGGGGGACGCTTATTAATTTTTTGATTTTCTTCTGACCTTATTTGGACCCCCCGTTTATTAATTTCTATATGCAGTCATTCATGTCTCTTATTTCATTTGTCCTTTGATCTTGCAGATGTGAAATTTCTTTAAAGTTTCTCTTAAATGAAGAGGTTGCATTGTACAAAGTTTAAACATAGAAAAGTAATGACATCCTAAAAAAATTAACATAGGTCTGACTGATGTACACAATGATAATTAGCCTGCTCATTTTAGTAATACAACAATACATTATTATATGGTGATAATTGTCATTTTGCTATCGATTGACCCTAAAAAAGAATCATCACGTGATTTTTCGGATTTTTCACATCTCCGACCCCCCCTCCCCACTTACTAGGAACCCCCCCCCGCGCTTATTTATTTTTCGAAAAATTTCTGACCCCCCAACTATCAAGACCCCCCCTTCTATTAAGGACCTTAGAGTATGCGGATGATATTGCACTGACTAACAAATCTAAGATTTTATAAGACTTTCTGGATGTGCGGAAATGTCCCCCAACCTCGTTTTGTTTCCTTTGTTTATTTTTGACGTGTCTTTTGTATTAGAGCGCGCGCTCGAAATCGACTCTCGAAGAACTATCGCTTATAAAACTCTACGAAATCGCTCTTGAAACTCAAAGAACTCGCAAGATAAAGGTTTCCCGTACAAGGACATACACCAGGTGAAATCTTTCCGTTTATTGATTGAAGCTTGATATTGTCGAAGAAATTCTGAATAAAAGAACTCTTAAACTCTTACATTCTAATTATTCGTTGCATATTTTATTTGTTAGCTTTTTTAGATTATTAGATTCTCGTTGTTTTTGAATATTTATATAGTCCTCTTTGATTATTTGGGCATCTCACACTTAGTATTAAATGACAAGAACTCTACGTGTCTACGAAGTTCGTAAACTGGACATGGCTCAGCAAAAGGAACTGTAGACAGTAGAAAATCCGTTTGTTCTAGTTCCTAAAGACCGGACAACGTAATTGTATAATAGGTCTAGTTGTACCAGGGTCTCCGACGAAGAGGGGGGGGGAGTGGCCATGGCCCCCTTACTTTTTTGCAAAACAATAGAGCTTCTTTAAAAAACTTTTGTTATGATTGTTACACTTTCCCTTGGCCCTTCCACCTTCCAACCTGCGTCGGAGCCCATGTGTACCTATTACTTTGAGTAGTCTTTAGAGCGAAGAGCAAGATAGAAATATCGTGCGACTCGTAGCGAGCAAGAATATAAACTGAGTCACAATGATATAGAAGCGCCGATGGCACTAGATGCCTAACTCGACATAATTGCCATGGAGCTGGTGAGGCAAAATCACTCAAGCGGAAATACTGGCAAAAAGACGATCACGCATAAGGGCTCAGTACGGGAAATTGCAAGGCGGACGAAGGAAAACCAATGTTTTCGAAAATCGGGATAAATTTGAAGATCAGCTATACTGTATCAGCTTGCCATATTCATTTCGAAAGTTTCAAGCTATAAATAGTTTTTGTTAAATGGGGTTTTAATATTTTTGAACCAATTTTCTTGCTGCGGCATTCGTAAAGGCCCTGGCCTAGGCAATGTTTACGTTGTCAAAAATATTGTTTGAAGCCATAATAACTCTTATTTGATAAAACTCGATGAAATATATCTATCAATGTCAAGCTGAATGGACTTGTGATTCTCTTTTAATTGATGTACGATGTTCTGTGATGTTATGGTTCTAAAGAAAACCAGGTGATTTCTTTCCATACTTCACTCGTTCATCGAACAGTTTAACTATTTATCTCACATTTATGTTGAATACATACAGTCCTCTAGGACATAACTCTTTGTGAACCACTCTGTGGTACTTCTTACCCCACAGCGTTTACGATTTATATTTTATATTTACGCTTGAATCTGAATGACTCAAAATGTTTGCTTTTTTCAATGCCATTTTTAAGTTTTGTACCACCAAAAGATTGTGCGTCAACTTGACGAAATGGTTACTAATGAATCAAGGACCATAGTCTTCAAGTCACTGAATGACTCCACAATACTCGAGTGACCTCCTCACCCGAAATTCGCTCGACTATAGGTTGCCATAAAACGATCCACACCACAAGTGGTCACAAATACCTTTCTTTTCGAGGTGCGAAGTTGTGGACTAGCCTCTCAGCCGATTCAAAGCAAACAACCTATACATTTTTCTTTTTATCGTAGAGTTTTGATATTTTTATACATAGTTTGAAATATTGTACTTTCAATTTTGAGGAATATTTAATTAAAAGTAGCTCAGTATCTGTTCACGAGAAGAATTTACAGCTGCTCCTGACAAAGATTTATAAAACCGTAAACAACTTGAATCCGTCTTTATGGCGGAAGTATTTGTTACTAAAGATGTACCACATGGCCTTTGTGGCGGTAATAATCTTGCTTTGCTGAGTGCTAGAACGAATTTATATGGTATTGTTACTATCAGATTTATTGGTCAAAAATTATGGCAGACTTTGCCGAAAGAAATCAAAGAGATCATTAGAAATATTTACCAGAAATATTAAGTCCATCAAAACTTTGGACTGCGGCTGCAAATTGTGCAAAGACTTTGTTCCGAATCTAGGTTTTTTGTAATTAGTATATTTTTTAATTTGTATATTTTGTATAAGCCTTAATTAGCTAAACGCTATTTTCTCTGCTAACTTCAGATAAATTGTTTATTTATTTATTATTTCGGATTTAGGGGAAGGTGTCACAAAAGGTTGAAGCTTCCTTGAATAAAATATATGTTGCAGCAGGAGTTTGCATAAATTATATGAGGTGTTTAAAAAAAAGCAAATTATACTTGTAGCAAATAAAGATGCGTTCTGTTATGTTCTTGATTTCTAATCGCAGCAAATACGCGGAAATGAACACGGCCTATATTCAGCGAATGCAATCTTCAAAACTTAACCAAAACATATCAGCATGATTATAGGTAATTTAATAAAACAATGGAAGAAGCACGTGATAGATATTACAACTACTTCCCCTTTTCGAAAGTAATGTTCGAAGGTAAAAAGGTTCCGTAACGATCTAGAGGTCGCCTCTGTCTAACCGGCCTTTCTCTGTTTATTTCTGTTGCATCGTTCCTTTGCTCTTGTTCTGGCTTTCTCTCTTCGTGGTTTTGCTTTCCACTGACTCATCTATGTCGAAATCACTGTTTGTATCTTCGTAATTACTGTTGCCAATGAACTTTTTAAAATGAGTAACATTTCTCGTTATTCTGTGCTTCTTGTTATTTTCTGCAACAAATTTACTGTCATATCTGCTTATTACAACGTACGGTGTTCTGTTGAAGAACGGAGTTAGCTTGTTCTTTCTTGGCTGTCGTACGAGAACAGTATCACCAACTTGAATTGTACTTTGCTTCACATTTCATCGTTTATCTGCATAGCGTTTGTGATACTCTTGACTTTTCTTTTCATTTTCTTCAGCCCAACGATGTTTATTGACCACCTTCATCCTTTCTATAGATGGCAATTTTTCTCGGATCTTTTGATTGAATAGTAGTTCGCAGGGTGTTTCTTTCGTTGTACAGTGTTGAGTCATTCGATATTGTAGAAGGAACCTGTTGATTTCCTGTCCCCAAACTCTTCCTTCTAACACAGCTCTTTTGATGCATTTCTCTAGTGTTAAACTTTTCACCCTCTCCATTTGCTTGCGGCCAAACTGGGGTAACTGGCTTGTGTTTTATCCCAAGTGCCTTACAGTAACGCGCAAATTAGTCACTTTGAAAGGGTGAACCATTGACAGAACGTATGACAACCAGTGGCGTGGTGGCAGGGGGACAGGGGGCAGGGGGCCATGGCCCCCCTTGAATATGGGTGCATTTGGAGATAAGGGGGTGCCAAAATTGCTTGCTTGTAGTATTTGGCTAGGAACAGCAAAATTGATCGTACATGGGTAGAACACTTTGCAGCAACTTGCTGTGAACAATCTAATAAAACATGCGATTCTACAATCGAAGCACGCTGCATTGTCATGACCCAATCAACATTTGTGTCATATATTGCTCCTTGTTGTGGTCAACAAACGATGTGTAGATTTCCTAGCTGCAGCTTCGAAGCCTGCTCTGAATATCGAGGAGGAGAAGGGAACGAGAAAACGGAAGTAGTCTGTTAAGCTGTGGGTTTTGAATTAATTGAATTGAAGTGAATAAAAAGTAAATTAAGAATTGATTTAGGTTTTTTGGAAACCGAAATTTTTGTTATCGAAATTATACTTGCTGACAACACTAGAGACTTACACCGATTGACTTGCAAACCAACAAACTACCAGCTATCCAGGAATAAAGGTATCCATTTAGTCTTAACTATCTTCTCTGGCTGAGCTGTTGCTTCTTCGGTTTTTTCATAATTTCTCTTAACCTTTTCATCCTAACGTTCCAGAAGTTTCAATTTCAACGCCTTGATTTTTAACTCTAAGTTGGTCAGAAATTCTAATCTCCTCCTTGCGAGAGGCAATCGAAAATATTGCGAACTGTAAATGCCTCCAATTAATTTTGCTCCATAGGCTATGAAAATGAATAATACCTCCTCTAAAAAGCAGTTCATGACTCTCTTCAGCTCCATTTATTGAGCTGACATCAAAACCTGAGTGAACGCCGAAGGTTTTTGGGCCCAAGTAAACGGAATGCACCCTGACGATCAATACAACAGCTTCTTGTTATTTACACTGATGTGCACTCTGAAGTAAAGATCACCCTTTCTTTCTTTCCCCAAAGCATGACTCCTCCCCTCCCAAATTTCTTCTAAAAATCAATAATCAATGTTTTTCCGAAAATTGTCAAATCGTCTATTCTGAGCGGTATAGTAATTTGTTAAATTTTAGTCTTGGAGATGCATTTTTAGCCATTCTAGAAGGCTTGATTTCAATAATTTTCTTCCACGTCGGACCCAATCAATGGGTCCTCCTATGTCACTAAACTTTATTCTTAGCCCCCAGATTCAATTTTGATAAAATCGCCCATAATAAGTGCTGTAAATAGTAAATAGACTATGGCTACCATTAGTTAAAAATCTGAGGCCCCAAACAAAAATTTGCTCTAGTTTATTTTACTCTGAAGCTGGTAATCTGGATATAATAAACGAATTTAAAGCCCCACCAGCCGGTATGTACACATCAGTGTAATTGAATATAATGTCTTTTGACTAGTATTTTATGTTTTGCCTACCGTGATTGGCCACCCCAGGGAAAACATAGCCACCCCGCCACTGATGAATACTGGGGTACCATGTCTAGCAAAGATTGCATCTAACCTTGCAATGGTTGAAGACGCTTTTGTTGAGTGAACAACTTCAATTTCTGGGTATCTTGAATACCGATCGATGACTACTAATAATAATTCACCTGAAGGTAACGGTCCACAAAAGTCCATATGAAGAACTTGCCAAGGACCAGATGGCATTTCTGAATCGGCTCTGGTGGAGATGGTTCTCCTTCTGCTTGACAAGGCAGATATTTCTTTACCGAATCTTCGACTAAATTATCAATTCCAGGAAACCAGACCTTTTCGCGCAATAGCGCTTTCATTTTTGCCGACCCTTGGTGACTTTCGTGAGCTATCTCTACAGCTTTCATTTGCAGGGATTTCGGAATAACAATTCGACTTCCTCTCAAAATTATCCCTCTTTCTCCAATCGTTAACTCTTCCTTTATTTGTCGGTACGACTTCACGGTGTCCGTATTCCACAAATTCGAACGTATTGCTGCTCGAAGACCTTGAAGAACTCTATCTTCATTTGTTGCAGTAACAACTTCATCAAATGTTATTGCTTTAGGAATGCTATGACGTGCAAAGAAAAGTAATGTAAACTTCAGTATAACTTACGTATCTACGTTCGATCGATTTTGCTCCTGTTATTTACATCTACTAAGATTGTAAGCAGTAATCTATTCATAAATTTTATCACTTCCTGTACGATAGCAGCAATAGCGTTTTCTGCATCTTTCGAGGCCCATTCAAAAGTGCTTATAAGAATGCGCGGATATTTGACCATTGCTTGTAGCAAAAACGTATGGATTTGGTTGATAGACATGCTTCAGAAAGTCAGATAGCCCCCAAGAAAGCAATAAAGCAAGCAGGCTAGCAAGAATCATTGGCTAATACAGGTTAGGGTACTGGCAGTTTGTAGCTTATGTCGACCAGTGGCTTGTACCCCCAGAACAGATTGAAATGATATTCGAAAGCGACTTTTTATTTTCAAGCCTCAAAAGGTTGGACACCTGAATTGATTGTAAGGCTTGTGAAGGCAATTGATATGTAACGATTCTTGCAAATGGAAGATTTTAATCCAGTGGGGTTGAACAAATCATTTGTGTGTTTAAATTTTCAAAACAGTAGAGCCTCGAAATAAAATTTCTTGGCAAATGATAACGATTGAAATGATAACGATTGGGATTCATCTTTCTCGTGATCTCGAAAAACGGAAGTAAACCTATGGCCTTATGAGCCAGTTGAAGACGAAGATCGGCACCCCCAGTTCATATTTATTATATTTTTACAAGTTTTTTTGCTTAGAGCAATTAAAATATATTAACAATAAAAAGTGTGTCTCGTGAAACAAGGGATCTCCCTTTAGTTCAAATAGTTTCAAAATTCCCTTCTTAGAACTTTAGACATGACATCTGTATTTATTGTCATAACAGTGAGAAACCAAATTGAAAAAAGTGTTTTAATTGCTTTTTCAGGAAATCTTTGAACCATAAAGCAATGTCTTTTTATTTCCTTATTTTACTCTGGGTTTCAAGCAGGTGCTGCAAAGTAGTACTTAAGCTACCTTTCAAATCAAAATCTTTAATAGAAACTCCATGGATTGCAAAGTGTTTCTATGTCATTTGATATTTGAAAACAACCTGAAAAACATCAGTTGATCTGTTTCTAATATCCTGTTCAGTGCTTCTTTGAACGCAATCAGATCTAAAAAGTCTGCGAAAGATGCTAAGCTTCTACGCTTCTACGCAATGTGTTACATTCTTTGTTGCTAGAGCGTTTCAAAGTTAGCTAATTGTTGTTTTCCCTTCAATTTGAAAAAAGAGAAAAGCAAGGTTTTTGTAGATTTGATAAGCTCCCACTCCCCAGAGCTCCTTTACACCAGACCTTCACCCTTTTAAATTCAAGATTTTAGATTCTAGACATATTTCTTTAATGATAGACTGAATGAAAATAATCATTATTTCAATTCATTTAGCATTGCCTGATCGATGATAGTAACAAAGAGCAATCAAAGGTCAACACAAATTCGTTGAAGGCCCTTTTGTCATTTCCTTCATCTAGTTGAGCTGCAATGTAGGTTTTCCATATTAGAACAGTAAGACGGGTGCAGACTGCAGATTCATCCACTAAATGATTTCATTAGATGTTTCGTTGAACAGCAGCGCGTAAAAAGTGCTTTAGTGTTCTTTTTTTATTTCGGTTTACAATATACTTTACCCTGCGAAATTTCATTTCAGCTTACGACTTACTTTAGCATGCAATGTTTCATATCGGTTTACGATCAAACTTCATCCTGCAATATTTCATTTCAGTTTGCGACGATACTTCGAAATGCGATATTTCATCTCAGTTTGCGACTATACTTAATCCTGCGATGTTTTGTTTCATTTCACGACAATGATGGCAATATGATACATTTTCAGTCTCCATAATCATGATTCTGTTTAGCATGAGGTCAAAAGACAGATGAAGCTAGATTCCAAGTGTTTCAAAGCACCCTACCAGGTTAAACACAACCTTTGTCTATTAAAAAACGGTAAACCTACGCTCCTTCCTCGAACCCAGAAATCCCTTGACAGTTCTCGTGACATTCATAGTTTTTTAACAGCATTTCCTTTTGGCAAGGTATTGAGATTTCTTGATGGTGCTCATCAGACCCAATCACTTAGTGAAAATTGAAAACATTTTTAAGATGATTAGCCCTTATATATCCACTGCCTGAAAATGCTTTAAACAATAGAGAAAAAAGGCCATTCAGCTTTGTAAGTTATTTGTAAAAGCCCAAAATGTTTAAGTACCCTTAGTGTAGCATGAAGCAAGAAAACACTAAAAAAATCCAAGTCGTCTGTACTTTTGGCAATGTTGATGTCATGGTCTAGATAACCTAACTAACATCATATATTTGAGAATCTTTAAAAATTTAAGTTTGTTACCGAAGGTTTGGTCAACAGTTAAAAACATGCTTTGCCAACATTTATGCATGAATTTGCCTTCTAACGCATAAGCATCCGTCTTTAATTTCTTTGCTCTTAAAATGATTGCACTTGCCAGCCCTCCCCAGACGAAAGAACATCGTCCTAGATCGCTGTTTGCATTCGCTCGCCGGTTGATACTGTGTTTCCGTGCATATGTACTCGTCAGTGTTACTAGGTTTTATGTTTATTCTATTTATGTTAAAATATTTCCCAGCATCGAAAGTTTTTTGCTTAATTTCGCATGAGCATGACACGCCAGATTCACCATCGATCTTCAGCCTAAGATAAATCAAAACATGGTTTTCAGCTGCAATTCAGATTGCGCAAAAATTTAGCAATCACATCCCGGATTTTTAGAACTTCTTCAAGACTGAATACTTAGAAATTGAATAAGGGGCTACTTTGTAACAGATTGAATAAAAATAATTTTTTGCTAAACCTAAGCTATCCTATCTGTCTCTGGGGAATGAATAGCAAGACTGATGATCCTAGTACTTCACGAACCTTGGTTTGTGAAGGCAATTCATGGACCGTTTAAGATATACCTTAACTGCACTTTGCCAAAACCTCTTTACGTGAAATTTCTCATTATGTTGGAAGTATTTTACTTGACATTTTTTCGTTGTAGGTAGAGTTCCCTTGTTTCTGCATACTGCTTTCCATTCTTGTTTATCTTTGAAAATAATTGTCTATTCTACTGTCTCACTCAACCTCATTGAATAACATCATTGAATCGGTAGGCTCTTAGTAGAGTGTTATATTCCTATCTACTTCACTTGCTGCATTGTCATGGTATGAAAACCTGATTAATTCCAGCTCTACCAAAGAAGCAATAGTTGACAGAACAAGTAAAGGAAAAAAACGTTATATTAATCATAGTATTACTCTCTTCGATATTTAGAACCGTCTTATTTTCTTAAATAGTTTGACTAAAAATATGCTGTCTCTTCACAAACTTATAAAATAGCTGACATTCTTATGCTAAATTTGAAATATCAGCAGAAGCAAATTTCGTAAAGTGTGGATAGAAAAAGAAAAGTTTTTATTTTACCTTTGGACTTCTTCATTCTGTGTACTTGGATTCATATTTTCTGAGCCTTCGTTATTGATAATTCGTTCAAAATCCTTTAGAATGTTCTTAATCTGTGCTAATGAATTCCTTCTCCTTGACATTGTGCTGCCTGCGACGATGATTATTCCACACAGAGCTAGAAACTTGAAAAGTTGTGGGAAAAGCATAGTTAGTTCTTAATCTTCTGAAAATTAAGCGTCTTAAGGCGTTAGGCTGGATAATCGCCTTGTGCTCGCTACCATCTGACTTAAATGTTTTAAATCTGTCACAGCCTATGTCTATATTCATGCATTTAGGGGGTCCTGACTTTCGTTAACCGCCCTCAGTTATTCTGTGCTGTGAAGCTTCTTAAGCAAAAAACAAACAGACAAATATTACAATGATCGCTAGCGTCATTAAAAGATAACGACCTCTGGCCAAACAGAGACTGGACATTTACTGCAATAATTATCAAACTCGAAGACGGAAGTGCTTGTAGAATTCAAGACATGTTCAACAGGTCATTTTATTAAGACGCGCACAATAGAAAGCTGTTTGATACAGATGTGATATCCTGACAAATGAAAACTTAATAATTACCACAAGCCAGTGCTTTTGTTGAAGTAAAACAGGTAACTGTGATTGCGATTGATTGCACAGGCGATGTTTGGTCGACAATTATACGTAGATACGAATACCAATCAGAGAGAAGCTTGAAAGCCATGAAGAGCACCCTTATGTAAAACTAGAGAAATGTGTTTTCACGCCTTGTCGAATAGTGTATACGACTGCTAAGTAGGATAGATTTCATGGAGAATAGATGTATTACTTAGCATATCTATTCAGTTAAAAAAGGTTTTAGTGTATAAATATTGGAAATGAGAGATTCTGCTTATCTTTGCCTGCCAATCATAAGCATAGCTTCGCTAAAATTGAATTTTGGATTATTAGAACGTGTAAATTATCTTAATCGAATAGGTAATCTAAGAGCTTGAGAAGCAATTATGGCAGAATGCAACTTAAAAATCTTTCAAAACAGGCAGCTTATATTGCTTATTTTTGATACTTCGAAAATTTGAGCCCTTGATTACGCTGTTCTCGGGAGACATTCGTGCTTTTAGACTAAAACAGATAAGGAGGGTTCTCAGGTTTTTTCATTGCAATTTGAAGTGTTTGTATGAGGGATAGTATCACTAATCTAGGCCTATGAAGCAGGTCATAAATTTGATGTCTTTCTAATTTCAAATTCCATGGTAGATAACACAATAAAGAATTAAATAAAACGTATCTAAGACTGCACTTATAAAGTATTTCGTAGATATCATTTGAGTAATTCCGAAACTTGAAGAGTTGGACACGTGATAAATTAATGTAAACTTATGGTCCGTTCCATCTGATCGAGAAACAAACAAAAATTTGAGAACAGAGCATTTCATATAATTACTTAAATATTATTGACCACCCCTAAAGCTTTATATATTCATCATTTTGACTTGGTACACAGTCTAATTAACCTCAGCTCTGAAAAAGTGGCTGACCATTTAACAAGCTTTTCTAATTCCTGTAAATAATAAATAAATAAAGGTAGAATAAACAAAGTTAGAATTGTGTATATTGAATTAATTTACTAACAAAATAAATATGCCAAAACTTCTAGAAGATGGTCTAGCACAATTTTAATCCATTAATAAACCCTTGATAACTGCACTTTAATCAGAAGTTAAGGCAAATATTCTCCCACTGCCAGGCATAAGGCAAATAAATAACTAGAAGCCAGGTATTAGGATAATAAAATATCTCTATAAACTGGTTGCTAGAAAGCTCTTGATCAAGCTTTCAAGTTTTATATGAGACCAGAACGGATTTGTTTGATATGAAATTTAAAGCAGCAGCAACATTCATGTTTACTTTATTCAAGGTCTATCTCACAATAGATGATGAAGATTAAGTCATTAACATTTGCTTAAAATGCTGTATTGGATAAATGCATGCAAATAAGAAGTCAGAAATATCAGAGGCTTGGTATACTTTCGGTCAAGCCTAAACGGTTCTTGAACATAGGCCATAATCTTTTATCAAATGTATCGTTATAGCCAAGGTTTGATTGATGAAACATTCAAGACAAGAATATACACATAACAATAAGAATTATTTCGAATAGAAGAAACATTTTTTCCCAAATAAAATATGTCATGAGATCTTGGTGATTTGATACAGGATTAGAACAAGTTAGTACGTTTTTTAATTAAAATAGCAGAGTGAATTTACGAGTACTACAAAAAGAAACAATGAATAGCTTGGTCTACTTGATCTGTTGTTTAGATAACGATTTTCAGGCTGTTAGCTGACTCCAGCTGCTCTCGTGTAATGCAATGGATTTTTGAAACTTATAACAACAACAACAAAAAATTTTATTTCTTTTTCCCGCAATGTAAATGCGTAGTGAATTCAGATGACTGCATCAGCAGATGTTGCTAAAGGAACTTTTGCTCCAAATTTCTTTTCACAAGGTTGTATATTCGGCCAATCAAACGAGAATGATGGCAAAGACTATCAAAAAGCCAACTCTTGTTTAAGAAAACGCTATTAGCAGATGATTTTTCATCCTCGGGTCTATCAAACATAACAAAATACTTACAGTTAATCTGCTTCTCCATAATGTCCTGGAATCTCTCCCGCTAACGAAGGCAAACATTTTCAGTTCACTTATTTCTTTTAGTAATAATTCAAATGCAAATCCTGACTGGTAATGATTTGTTTATCTTAGATTGCCATAGAGCATATTATGATGAAAATCAGTCGACTGTGGAAAATCCATTCACTTAATCCTTGCATCAAAACCAATCGAAAAACGTTTAGGTTATGTTTAGGATAAGATAATTCTACGGACTTTCATAAAGGATCGTTCGAGTCTTGGAGAACATGTGATTTAGCTCTTCTATAACTTTAAATTAACTTAGAAAATTGAAGAAAACAATACACCAACTACTCGGGCCCCAAGAGATGTGTCCCTCTCCAATTTATTTGCTAAATCCATTGTTACGAGTCATTGGTTTGTTCTTGCTCTAACCCTCTTTTCCAATTTACATAGTGTCTTATGATTACAGTATTTTATTTTCAAACAACAATTATGTAGAGTTTTTAAGCCAAAACATTTAAGTAACATTAAGTAGTTTACAGATTTGTATAAACAGCAAAGTAACATACTAGATGAAAGTTTGCATTTAAAATTTTACGATAATACAAAAACAGAATCGCAAGATGGAACTCAATGGGTTGGTCAGCTTACACTAGATTGCTCAAGCTGATGACTAGCAGCGGACTATGCCAAAAACTGGCAGGAAGTTATTCATTCTTGACACTGTATTATAGATCTTTCAATTATGACGAGCCTGTTTAAGGATTTTTTTAGTTTAAGAAGCTACAAACAGAAGATTTGTTATACATCTAAAAAGATTGCCAATTTAGTGATTGTACGGTCAGACACCAGCTGCTTTTTTCTCGTCATTTTCTTCTGCAAATTACCATGGATGCTGTTTACTTCAACCGAAAACCTTTGTTTTCTTGAGGTGGCAACAAATTATCCCTAATCGTTGCGTTTTATGCCTTGGCAGTACTGAACATGTTTTTTTTCTCATGATCCAGCAATTTTTCTCAATCTTTCATCAAAATAAACTACATTTTAAATAGCATCTAATAGAATACGTAATTGTTTAAAGATTTTACAGTAAGGGGGTGATTGGTAGACAGGGCCGGCGAAACGTATTTGAAAGTGGGGGGGGGGCAAAATATCAAAGTCTTGAAAGGACTAAGGAAAAGGCCGCCACCATGGTTGGTTGCAAGAAAAATTTTAGAATTATGGTGTCTTAGGGATGGCCAGAAACTGTATCTAAAATGATTGTTGACTGAAGGTGTCGCATAGTCGCGGCTATTGTGATGTTGACTTGAAATAGAAAAGTTTTGCAAAGTTTTAGAATAACCACTATCATATAGCTCGTAATGAAACCTTCTATAGATTTTAAAAGTACCCGAAATAAGATGGGAGAGAAAAATAAATGAAACATTAACGTTGAAATATCAACAGAAGAACTATCAACTAAAAACAAAAAGTTAAGCAATTTTGTACAGTTAAGATATAACTTTGTAACATCTGATCTTAACTTTTTCGGAAATGAAGTGCTTTAACAAAAATTTGAAATACCTTCAAACTGTGCTTGTCAAAATGAGTTCAAATTAAATTTATAATTGCGTGGATATTTTCTCTTTCTTAGTAGGAATGGATTATCCAAACGATCAAACTCTAAAGTTTTTTTGATGATAATTTTTAAGAACAAATCTGCCCTTACTTTATTTTTCATATCCTCAGAAAAGTTCTTTCCAGCTGTTTCTTTTCCTTCAACAGCTGATTTATCTCTTTTAAAATGTTTCTGGGAAAGTTTTCGTTAACAAATAGACCTTGTCTGCCAAGTTTAGGCAATGGAAAAACCGAAACTCCATCAATTTGTGCCAGCATTAAGTTATTCTGGACTAGGTTTCTCGGTCTATTTGTAAAGCCATACTTTTACTCGTTGTAAAACTTAGACCATGATCGATTTCTTCGATCTAATTCCCATATTCAATTTTATGAATGTCTTCTATGGTAAAGTCATAGCAACCAAGGTAAAGCTGAGGACGCATTTAAGAGAATATCAAGCAAAGTTATTTACAAAATCATGCTACATTTATTGCCGCTTTTGCCTAAAATTTTTCTTTAGCTCTGCAGAAAAGTGTGTGGGGGGGGGGGGCATGGCTTCGCCGGCCCTGGTAGATAATACTTTAATGCTCATGAAAAACCTTTTTACATCTCTGATAATCGAAAAAAAATTGGATAACTTGAAGAGAAAATGACAAACAGATAATGATACTATTCCATCTTGGATTGGTAAAAATCTTCAACTCTTTTTATTTTTCGAAAAATTAGGTTTTGAAAATTCATCATTTGAAAATTTTGTTTTAACATTACATTTTCAGTAGCCAAATATGCTCTGATAGCCATAAAAAAGTGTTGTTTGCTGCAAAAAATTGAACATTTCTCAGGGAATGTAGTATTCTTTATTTTGACTTATCTTATAACATCATACTTGCCTACGCACAATGATTATTTATGGATACAAGAAGTTTTTATACAAAGGATAACAATTTATTGGTTAACTGCGTTTCTTATGAACATTTTGTCCATGAAATTTGAATAATAGGTATCCTCTATCGCTACTGAAATCGTAATCCTTTAGCAAGAGACACTGCAGCTGTGATCTAAAGCATTGTTGTTTAAGTCAGTTTGAAGCTTCATAACCTTCCAGTGTCTGAAAAATCTCTAGCTTTTTCTGATTTCTTCTACAATAAATTTTTCATTACTATAACAATCTCAATACGTTTCATTCTCTTTTTGTTGCATGGTTCCATCCATTTGTGAAAGCAGAGTCACCAGCTTAGAAAAATCCATTGACTCTCGTTCATCACGTTTAATTAGCTTTTTACTAAGGAAACAAGAGGTCCTTTGCAAACATCCTGACCAGCCTTGACGCAATCTTGCAATTTAACTGGGAAATTCGTGTCGTTAATAAGGTCTCCTTTCCTAATCCATTCTTTTCCACCCTCTTCAGCACACCAGGCTAGGTTTATAACAACCGACATGCTGTAGTCCAGTGCTTCGTTTAGCTCCCCTTTAAGATCAAGACTGTATGAAATTGGCTTTCCTTCCTCGTAGCTAAGCTCCGGCGTCTTAATGAACTTTTTAGCCAGTGTCTTACTTGCTACATCTTGTTTCGTGGCATCTTCCAATGAAACCTTCATGCATGATCCTTCAGGTATACTTTTTACTTCATTTGGAAGAATGATGTTACCCTCGAGCTTTTTCCCGTCAAAATTAGCTGCTTCAAGCAGATGGAACAAAACAAGAGACAGTATCACCCTTGAAAGCATCTTCAGAGTACGATTAATCTTACCTGTGTTCAGATAAACGCGAGAATTGTAACGTTTTCTGTGTTATTTTGCAAACAAAGCCTATGAATCTTTAAGCTTTGAGTCGATTTCATGGTGGCAGCAAGCAGGTAAAGATCACTACGTTTCCCGAACCATAAACTTCATAATTCATGCATCGCTTACTCAATAGTCTTTTACCTGTACCTTTTTTAATGAAATGTAACGGCTGAAAGCTAAATGTAGCTCGCCATTTTGATATTCTGTTGTTAGAAAAAAATGATATTTTCGGTCCTTCAATTCAACACACTGTCAGTCATAGAGAAAATATTCAATGTAAATGCCCCTAGCTTAAAAAAACCATTCAGCTCAAAGATCAAACATTTTGAAAAGCTAGGGCAACAAATAGCATATTATGACTGTAACATCCAGAGTATAATATCCTGAGTTCCCACGTTTGATTATGTTTTCTGATAACGTTCAAAATATTTGAGAGAAAAATCAAATTTCCGTTAGCCGTGGTAAAGCAAACAGACTTAGCTGTCGCACAACATGTTTTCCACGTGCAACGAAACAATAGGCTTTTAATATCTCTACATCAAGCGCAATTTGTATGTGTGAAAACCTACAAATGACTAAAATTACTAAAAAGTCGACTACTAAAGCTTTTTATCAAAACAGGATTGTTTTTCTCAGAGTGTCTTTCGACATTTATTTCTTTGCTCCATATTTTCAATGACGTAGTAAAAAGACATTTGGATGAACGCCTAGGATTTCCATCGTAGTCAATCAATGTTTCCATCAAACCAACTGCAGGGCCAATGACCATCCTAGAGTACGTGTCTTGAAAACGCGGCAGCCTTTCTTCTCCTCTTGATACCAACTTCCAGAAGTTGCGCTTTCTTTGATGACCTCGTTGTCACGAACTTGACGTTTAGCGACAAGCTGTTTGCATATCTACACAAAAGGTTGGTGGGAAAGTCTAAAAAAATCGAAAATACTCATAAAGAATATGCATTTGCCTAAAAAGGTATAAATGGACAACCATTGTTAAAAGAAGCTAGGATGGTAAAATTATTCATGACTGTTTTTTGCAAAAGCCCAAATGGCTGACAATTTCCTTTAAGTCATGTCAAGATAGAATAAGACAATTCTATCTTAAATCTTAAAAAAAATCTCTCTGAAGAAATTTTGCGAAAGTTTTCTTTCGGCTGTACCAATATTTCAGTTTTCCTGACATTTAGTGAATTTTTTTCTTATTTAGAGTCTTAAATCTACATTTTGAAGTGATTTAATATTTTTGGGCCACTGAACTTCAAAAGAAAGGATAAGATAAAAAATTTCAACTTTACAACTTAACTTAGAACAAATAAACTTAACAAGCAGCGTTTCCTAAGAGTGAAGATGAAGCATTTATATTGGCAGTAAAAGCAAACATGGCCTGCATTCTAGTTGTGATGCTGCATATGTTGGCCTGCATTCTAGTTGTGATGCTGCAACGTCTAAATGTCAACAACGCAAAAGACAAAGGATGAGCAAGTTGGGGTCAAGCCTAGCGCACACAGCAGATTTTTGTCGCAAAAGAGAAATCTTTTGTCTTTTACGATAAAATTCTGTAGTGGGTGGGGTCAACATCGAACATTTTTTGATTTTGCGATAATTTTTGGGATAAAAGATGTTTGATATTTGCCTTTGATCTTTGCGACAAAAATATGTTGTGTGCCCTAGGTTTTATGAATGCAGATACTCAAACGGGGCGGATGGGCAAATAGCACAGCCCGAAGAACAAAAATTTTGCGTACAAAAATAATGGATTCGAAAGAATTTGAAGTGATGCTATCCTATGCATACCACAATATGTTCTCCTAGTTTGAATTTTCTTTTACAGCAAGATTCGGAAAGTTCTTTTTTTGCGTTGTTGATATTTAGACGTTGCAGCATCACAGCTAGAATGATAGTGATAGTCAGTGGCGAAGCTAGCCAAAAATTGTTGGTCCTGCTATATGGACAGGGCCACGCCCTTATTCAATAGGAAAAGCCCATAGACAAAAATTCCTTTTTGCAGATGAATTTTTTCTTAAATTCAGTAAAAAGCAAATTTTAAATCGATGTCTATCTTTTGAAAAATAAACCCATACTTAAAGACGACCTTTAGGGTGCTTACTTTTCAAACAAATCTATGTTAAATTGTAGTAAGCCTCTACAGCTGAAGTAAAAGTTCAAATTGGTGATAACTAAATTTGACGATAAAAGGGGGTAGGGGTGGCATTTGAAGTTGCATATCATATATTTGTGGTATTCCAGATTTTGGTCTTATAAACCTGACCATCTAGATACTCTATTAAAATAATTTTAATAAACAACAGAGTTTAAAGTCTGTAGTGGCAAGTTCACATATTCTGCAGAACAATTATTCTGCAGCTGATAAAGAGAGGTACAATTGAATAATGTGTCGCATTATCAATGAAAACAACTTTATTAGCCAAACCATTAGACGAGAAAACAAATCAGGTAGAAAAATGCAAATTCCGCTGAAATTGGTTTATTCTCCAACTCCAAACTTTCAATCACACAACAGTAAATTCAATTATGCTTTCATCGTCCTTGTCCAAGTCTAAGAAAATCTTATTTAGGCCACCATGATATACCGTGCCTCAAACGATCGTACGAAGGCCGAAATCAGAGTGCCTCATACAGCCAATTCTTGTTGTTTACATTTCTTTCTTGCGAACTTTGGACTCTTTCTTGTTACAAATAACATTTATGCAGCTCAACTGAGGCAAGTTTTGCTGTCAATAATAATATCATTGGTATTGCCAAAGCAAGCAGAAAATCCGCATTCACATCGCCTCGCCATAATACTTGAACTGGCCTCCTTGCTAGTATCTCATAGCAGAACGAGAATGCACAGGGCAATTCTTGCAGTCCTGCTCTCAGAAATAGCAGGACCAAAGGTTTTCAAAACAATGCTCTTTGACCTACGTAGGTGAACCCTCGACCAATCAAATCACAACTGCTTACGAAATGTTATGATGATCATTTCGACGAGGTCCTGCTCCCGAGATTGAGCAGGACTGCTCTTTGTTCTAGACTATTGTGAAGCAGGACTAAATTCACAAAAGCCCATTGTGAAGCAGGACCAAACATAGGGTATCATAGTTATGAGCAGGACCAAAATACAGGGTTGCCGTAGGAGAGAACAGGACCTTGAGATTAGCACGGGATGCCTGTATCAGCTGGCGGAACTGGGGACTGTTTATCAAATAGAATTTGAAACTTCTTTTTTGCAAGGAAGAAATTGTTTATTGTTTACAGTAAATCTTATCTTTGGAAATTCTTGGTCCTGCTCAGCAGGACCAGCAGGACCTTTGGCTTCGCCACTGGTGATAGTGTCATTTGATCAGGGTTCATTTTATGACTGATTGTCAAAGCAGGAATTGGATCACTGCCTGTTATGCAACAAAAAAATACTTGCAGCTATTTTCCTCAAAACCTCGATAATATTGAAGGCCATCTTATCTTGATCAACAATTTTGAGGTACTAATTAAGACAGCAAACAGTGTTAAGGGCTCGTCACGATTAATATTTTATAGTGATTAATAATGTTGCAAGTTGCTTTGCATTTGTTTATGGTGTTCGCCGGAGTTTGCTGACTAAACTCACGAACGCCCTAAAAAAGCTACATTTTAATCATAAATTAATCACACAAAAATCAGCAGTCACGTCAATCACAAATATTTGAATCTTTGACCACGTTTATTCACCTATGATATGGAAAAAACAATGAAAACCCTTTTTACGCTTTCCCAAACTTTTAATGAGCACGAGCCAAACCAGACTCTACTATTCAATATTTTCCTAAATGATATTTTTACAGCCTTACTGAAGGGTCTTTATGTAGTTTTGCTGATGACAACACGATATCTGTCACTACAACAAATACTGATGAACTATTGCAACTTGTAAAAATTAACACCAAAAATGTCTTGCTTGGTTTAAATCAAATGAAATGATTGCAAATCCCTCTAAATTTCAAGCTATCACAATCGGCAGCAAAGATAAATGCATAAATGCGTTTGAAATTGACCAAGAATTTGCAATAGAAATAGAGAAAAACGTTACTTTGCTTGGTATTCAGATTGATGAAAATTTAAAGTTTGATGTTCATATCGATGAGATCTATTAAAAAACAGCTGAACAGTTAAATTCTTTAAAAAGATTGGCAAGACTTATGGGCGACAGAAAAAAAGATAATTATGAATTTACTTATAATATTTCATTTCAATTATGTGGTAAAGGAAGTCAAGATAAGCTAGAGAAAATTAACAAGAGGGCATTAAGACTAGCCTATTCGGACTATTCATTTTCGTACAAAGATTTACTTGCTAACTCAAAAGAAACTGCCATACATGTCCAATCAGTTAGAATTTTAGCGCTCGAAGTTTATAAAACACTTAACAACCTTAATCCTGTTTTCATGAAAGACTATTTTGTACCAAAAACAACAGGTCATAACCTTTGATTCAAAAGCCCCCTTGACATTCCAAAAGCCAGAACTACAAATGATGGTATCAGATCATTAAGTTTTCGAGGGCCTAAAATCTGGAATTCACTCCCAGAATCAATAAAGACAGCACAAAATACTAGACACTTTAAGAATTTGATCAAAACTTGGTTCCTTGATAACAAGTGCGCATGCTCGTTTTGCAGTAAATGAACTAACTAATGCAATCCTTGAAATTGCTTCATGCTAGTCTTAATTAATGTATATTCACTATTGTAAAAACTAGCATTAAATAATCTACAAAAATACAATGATAGTGCTTCATTTGATTTATGAAATACTGTAGTTTAATTTGAATTATTACTTGATTTAGGGCAATGTATTTTTGGTCTGCTTATGTATCTGAACTAATACATTGTTTTGCTTAATCACTGTAATCACTAAAAATAAAATTAGTCACAAATTATCACGAGCGATTATTAACCTCGCACACTATTTTGAGGAGTGATTTGTCCCTCGAATTAAGCTAGCTAGACTCAGTGAGTAAAGTTCATTGCACACAATCCGATATCACGCTCAAACTGAAGTGGCTCTAGACTATAATTTTCATAAACACACTGTCTCATTTTTACAAATAATCAAACTTCAACCAGCAAGAACTCAGTGAAACTTTAACAGAATTGAATGAGCTGCAACTCCTGCTTGTGTTTAAACATCTCTTAAACGAAATATGGTAGACCATTCATAGCATTCGTCCCACACCCACTCATGTTAATTGTTTTCCCTTTAAATAAGTAATCTTTGATCCGATTGTGTAGTTTTCAACATGTAAACAGAATTACACAGGTACCTTCACCATTACGATCAAATCACGCGTGAAACCCCTTGATGATGAAAGTAATTGATGAGCAGTGGGTAAATATATTCAAGATAAACATGTCCTTTGGGCTACGAAAAAACTAGAGTAAACTGCAACTATTCTCATAATTGCTACGTGGAACGCGACAGAAAATGCTTTGCTGTCTGATCTGCCTACTAGCGCTGCTAGTTACAACTCATGGAGAGGAATTTAACCTTAAGGGCAAGGTAATAAAAGGCATTGTTGAGTTCCAAGAGGCATCAGAGGCTCCCGAAAACTTGAGTAAAGGATCTTGTTTGAATGTGGATATACAAGATACAACAGATCTCACAGCGAAGTCGAAGGAGGTCGCATCGGTAACTGATAGGGCTATTGCCGGGAACTACAAGAAGGATCGCACACTTTTCTACCAAATATTATTAGGAGATGAAAAATTTTCATCAGATAAACAATATTCCATCGATGTTGTTCTAAATGTTGGCTGGTGTAGAAAGGTTGCAGGGAAAATAGACTCGGGAGAATGGATTAGAGAAAATGACTTTCTCACAGACACAAACTTTTTAATCAAAAATCTGGAAAAGTGCAGCGCAATTTCTTCCAATGAATGTCAAGGACCAAAAATATCACTGACCAAGAATAATAAAGAAGATGAAAAAGTAAAGAAAGGGAATGAATAACTAAAAATTCAATATAATTACTACAGGACACAATGGCTAGGGGGATCCGGTGTATCCAAGGAAAGCTATGTTTGATTTGAATGTTAAAATAGACACCAGAGTCTAATGAATCTAGAAACATAATTTCTTGATGATATTATATATCTTGATAGCCCTTTTCAACATTTAACAACATTAAATTTCTTTTGTTGTTGACTTCTTATCTTTATGGCTTACTAACTTGCAAGAAGGGAACCGCCGACAAGGGGACAAGGGGGATTTACCAAAGATGCGATGCAACGTAGGAGGCGGAAAATCGTTAAAAACGTTATCGTGAATAAAAATAACTTTTCATTTCATTTGATTTTCAATAGTTTAGGCACGACAGCCTCTCAGTTAGAGAAAAACCGGTTTAAAGGGAGCCGTGCATCTGGGTTTAAACTGGTTAGTTAAGGGGTTCTCCGTTTTGGATAATTTGATGATTTGTCACAAAGGGCCTGCAAACTCGCATTGTCTTGTGTTGTATTGTATTTTATTGTATTATTGATTATTTGATGTTTGTTTTTACAATAGTGAATATACACTAGTTAAGACTAACATGAAGCAATTTCAAGGATAGCATGAGTTAATTCATTTACTGCAAAATGAGCATGCGCACTTGTTTTCAAGAAACCAAGTTTTGATCAAATTATTAAAATGTCTAGTATTTTGTGCTGTCTTTATTGATTCCGGGAGTGAATTCCAGATTTTAGTGAATTCATTCAACGCAACAAGTGATCAATGTTGCGTTGCCTGATCAATGTTTTGAATCATTCGATATATTTTATGAGAAACGAAGATTTTCATTTAAATAAAAGGTTTGTTAGTCATTCAAGTACTAAAAAAACAAATATTTCAGTACAAGTATCTTTTAAAACAAACAATGCTCGGGAAAAGTACTTAATGTCTTCTTGTACAAAATATTTCTCATAGGTTTCCTTAGAACCAAATGACGGATAGTGTCTCTTTGTTCGGTGACCAAGTGCTCAAGAGCTACATTTTAGAAGCACAAGAATATCAAGCTTTGGCCAAACAATTAGATTTTTCTTTTCTTGGCCAAACAAAAGCTCTAGACTTTTCACTATACAAAAATCTAGTAAAAATTCTTGTCGTTTGGCCACCTGGTATAAAATAGCATAGTATACTTGTTCTGTATATTGTTTCTTAACATTTTAAAAAAGATCTAGATGATTTTAAAGTTGTATAGTGTTGTATTTCAATTGTCCGGTTTCTGGACTTTTGTAGAGCTTGGGCATGCCTTCATTTCCTGCTGTCAATGTCACTTCTAGAAAGTTTATATATCTGTGCTAGAATTTTTTTCTAGGATGTTTATATACTTTTACAATTAAAGTGAAGGTGAAGAAGAAGTAATTAAACGCTTTAACAAACATTTAGCAAAATTTAATGTAAAAATGAAAAGTTTAGATGTTTGCTACAACACTGTAGACCACGAGATTTGCAAATGTATAGCAAAAAGTAGAGCTAAAAATCTAGTCGTTTGGCCAAACTTTAACATATGATAACATGCAACAGGACACCTTATCTGTCGTAGGGAGTTCTTCTTTCCATCAACTAATGTCAGTTGATTGATAAACAGATACCTGATCTTCTAAAAGAAATCATCTCCATTCATCCAAGTTTCTAATTGCTAACGAAATTGCTTCTTTATTTTTTATCATCTTAGGTCTTAGTTTCTAAAAAGCTGTTTTTACAATAAAAAACACGTACCAGAACTTTGAAGTAAGAACACATAGCAAAAATTACTTAGTAGCTGTGCAGCTTCAAGACAAATTTTGACGAGGGAATCAGAATCTAATCAAATCTGAAAGGGAATCAGCGATCAACCTACCATAGAATCCAAGGCACAGATTGCCAAAACTTTAAATAATTTGTAAGCATTGTAATATAAGGAGTTCAATGCACGAATGGCAGATATAGATACGTCATGCAAGATTGTATCTATATTGTGATTTTATCTTGAATGACGTGTTTCTATGATCAAAAGTGACTTATATGCTTTCTACTCTCGTGCAACCCGAATAAATTGGTCTTGGGTGTTGCTCATTCAATTAGTTTCACGAATTTCGAACACTGGGTATATCACATAAGAAAACGAAACAAAAACCAGCTGTAGAATTTATCAGTAACTGAGAATGGTCTCATCAATGGCTGCATTAACTATCTGGAGAAAAAAAAAAATTTTCGTGACGAAATTGGGCAAAAAAAGATAAAAAAACTTCAAGTTGATTTCACTTCTTTCAAATTCAAAAAGTGCAAGTCAATACTACAATTGTTTTTAGTAAAGAAATATTTTCTACTTATTTTTAATTTTATAACATTCAAATTTCATTGCGCTTTTAAAAGGTGCACAAGTCAAGCGTTTTACTTCCATAAAAAATGCCGATGCCTCTAATCAGATATTTGTATCCAGTCCTCTATCTTTTCCGTCATATTGAACAGATTTGTTGTATTGATGTCAAGTTAAGTCAGTTTATTACCACCTTAGAATATAATGTAGCTGTCGGTTGGCTATCAATCCTTTTTCTCATTCCTAAATTTTTGATGGCCTGTGAATGTTGGTCTGAATTAAAAAGATTTTATTTTTGTCAGTTTTCAAAGAAAACTTTCCAATATCCCATGTTTGAAAAATAGGTAGATTCAGACGGCATCGTGGCTTAAGATATACATCAAAAATACTGAAATTGACAGCAGAATATGCAGCGGCAAGATGTGCACATTTGATAGCAAGAAACCAGTAGAAGCATCAGTTCAGCCCATAGAGAAGTCAGATTTCTTGGATGGCGAAAGAGCAGAATGTGAAGCTGGATATCATATTTGTTGAAGGAGAACCAGAAGCTGAACATTGATTTGTATTGGATGTACAATAATACTCAAACAATATTAAAGAAACAATTTTTTGTCATTTTGGAAGTCCATTGGTGTATAATAAAAATGAAGTTTTTCTAGCGTTTGAAAATTTCCGTTCCAAGAAAATATGATAGAAAAGTTTTTAGGTCGCCCTGCTTCACTGAAAAAAAATCCCACCGAAAATTTTTGTCCTTAATGTAGTAACCTAATATATAAAACTTTTAGCCTGAAAAAATCTAAACGAGGGTCTTTTCCTTACTAATATGTAATGCATAAAGATGAAACGAAATAAATACAAGTTGTACTCATTAAATTTCTTTTTACAGAGAAATTCAGTTGAAATTATTTAATATTTATTGAGCAAGTTTACTGAAATTGACAGCAGAATATGCAGCGGCAAAATGTGCACATTTGATAGCAAGAAACCAGTAGAAGCATCAGTTCAGCCCATAGAGAAGTCAGATTTCTTGGATGGCGAAAGAGCAGAATGCGAAGCTGGATATCATATTTGTTGAAAAAGAACCAGAAGCTGAACATTGATTTGTATTGGATGTACAATAATACTCAAACAATATTAAAGAAACAATTTTTTGTCATTTTGGAAGTCCATTGGTGTAAAATAAAAATGAAGTTTTTCTAGCGTTTGAAAATTTCCGTTCCAAGAAAATATGATGGAAAAGTTTTTAGGTCGCCCTGCTTCACTGAAAAAAATCCCACCGAAAATTTTTGTAACCTAATATATAAAACTTTTAGCCTGAAAAAATCTAAACGAGGGTCTTTTCCTTACTAATATGTAATGCATAAAGATGAAACGAAATAAATACAAGTTGTACTCATTAAATTTATTTTTACAGAGAAATTCAGTTGAAATTATTTAATATTTATTGAGCAAGTTTGATTTCAATGACTGAATGAGTCATGCACTTCTTGAGTTGTAGTGCAACGGTCAGTTAAGTATAAATTTTGAGATTTTCTGCGTTTTGACACAATTATACCCCTAAATTTTAAGGCTTCAAAAGTTTTGTGCCCAAATCGCGTTACGTCACTTGACTGTGTTTTAGTGACGTTTGTCTTGCAATGACTAGTTTTCTATAAAACTTTATTGCCTATATTGGTGGGGGCCCTACTCTTGGTAGGAAGCCTAGTGCCCGAGACCTTTGGGCCCCACCCCTTAATCTGGCGCTGCGCAAAAGAGAGGGTGGTAGCGAGGGGTCAGGTTAACAAATCACAAGGCCAAGATTTGCATTTCACGTTTCATGATAAAGAATCTAGCATTTTTACGTTTCCCAGAAGAGATATCATTGTGAGATGAAAAAAACGATTCTCTGAGCAGAAAGGTTACAAGCTGCGCTCCTCCGTTTCCCGCTATTGTCCTCTATTTCTACGATCGAATTTAACTCATTGAATTTATGTGGCTCTGCAATTCAGGATAAAAGGGTACGTCAAATTGTTTGAACCATATCGTTGAAGTTGTATGGTATGATTATTGTAGGTGGCTGTCGTAGATTGAACTCGCCGACAAGATGCCCTTTCCAACTATGGAGGTCACAGGAGACTTAAATTTATTTTTGTAGGTAATATTATTTTCGCGATAGAAAAAAATATTTAAGGAATTCGACAAAGTCAAATTGATCTTGTTCTGCATCGATTTTTATCGGTCAAAAAAGGTTGCATTTCGAAAGCGAGTTCCAATTAGCTGGCTTATCATCCCTTCTATGATAAACTTACATGTCCTTCCAATGTCGATTCCCTTTATCGATTCCCTGTTAAGTCAAATATAAAACCCTCCACGCTTTAATTTTTTCGGAGTATTATGGGTAAAATTATAAATGATGTCACAATATCAGAGTGGTCGTTAATGATCATTCTAATTTTGCCTGATTTTCAACTTAGCCAAATATTCCCATTTGAAGCTTTTCTATAGGTCTAAGTTTATATCTTGAATGTGAAATCGGTTTCAATAGTGGTGTTTATGTCCCGTGCATGCTGAAATTCTAAAATAGTATGATACTTTAAATGTGATAAATGTTTATGGCATAAAACTTTCCAACCTTTATGGTTAACAGAGAAGCGGATGGCATTTTCACTTTACTGCCAAAGTTAAAGATTTAGCAAGCATTTGGAGCTCTGGCTTGACATTTTCAGACAACACTTTACAGACAAGAACAAATCATATAGACAATACTATTGAGCCCCATCGATGCTACATTTCAAAAAAGCCTGACATTCTAAAAGCCTGACAGTACTACCTACAGCCCAAGGAAGCCTTTAACGCACATTAAAAACTACCATTTAAAGTTTTTAGCGCACCAATTGAAGAAAGATTGAGGAACTTTCTCAGTATTCCTAGCTGTAAATGTTTCTTAAGCTATAAGTCAAGTATTGCATCATTTGCTAATTTTCTTTCACTTTTCACAATCCTTAAAGGACTCAGGCGTTTTAGCTCGGGCCTTTGGTTGCAAATATGAGAAGAAAATGGTCGTTTATAGGAAGTTGAAAACCTAATTTACATAGCAAACAAACCGGCTGCTTTTATTAGAAATCCATTTTCAAATTATAACACCATCAAGCATGTCAACAATAGAGAGGACAAGTATTGACGAGGCTCTGATTGGATATCCAGACCCGAAATGTCGACACGAATAGCAGCGGATAAAATCAACGATTTCAAAGACGACCCTTGAAAAATGGTCTTCGATAACCGCTTTATTTGCAGCCTTTTATTTTTGTCAATGAATTGCCTTCTGCTTTTCGACCACTCTTGAAATTATCTAATTTATTTATTTTGATTTTATTTCAAGTATTTCTTGTTTCAGCCACTAAAATTTTACTATTTTGATGATATCCATGATTCAATCATAGCCCTTAACTCGATAGGAAAGCAGGATTTTAAAATCAGTTAGAATTTTTAATGAAGCATACCTTTTAAATGTTTCATGAAACGAAAAATCTACTTTCATCGCAAGTTTCCCATACAAAAGTTTGAAAATGAAACAAAATGCAGAAAAGTTTGAAATTGCTGAATAGGAAATTCCGAAGGCTTAAAAAATGTTATAGAAACAAACCCAACAAATTGCATTAAAACGTGTTAGTAAAAACTTGACAATTTTTTGCAGAAGCTTTGGCAAGAGTAACAGACACGAAATCTTGTCTGAAAACAAACTCGTTTAAATGCAGCCATTTTATCCCATGTTCTGCATACAAGCGTTACAGGTAAAAAAAACATTTTTAGGGCAACATACTTTAGTTCCTATTTGCAGAAGCGAAGAGAATTCATCAAGCTCGCATAGAAAGAGTTATTTAGTACATTGTTATGAAAAGTATCAATTTATTATGTTTTTACATACCGATCTATCTCACAAAAACATTTTTAAGGCAAACCACAAAATAGGCAGAGGGAAGAGCAATTTTGTGAGCGATGAAGCAAAGTTTAATAGAATACGTGACTGCAAAAGGCCTTCTCAAGCAATTAAGCAATTATTAACAGTTTTATGCTTTTTTTCATCGCATAGTATCATTGGCTAGTAGTGATGGGCAATACATTTTCCAAAAAAGGAATGATGTTTTAAGAAAAATAAGGGGGGGGGTAAATAAGCAGGAACTATTCACGAATATTATTACACTAGGCTTTAAAGGAGTACAAAATATCAGAATTTTAGTAAAACTCAAACCATGATCCATTCTTGTCATTTTCTGGCTTTAGGTTGAATGAGGTGAGTATCTAAAGGATTTACATTAAGTATCAAGATTTGCCAAGAACAAGTTTTAAATCAAGTCTTCGACAACTTTTTAGTTCCTAATATATTTGATAGCAAGTCTTCAAACTGCCTTACAATCTTGAAGAAGTTAATGGATCTGTAGAACATTTCATGGAAAAACCTACGCCAAGTTTACTCTACTTTTCTCTTTTGCAAAAAACTGAAATACTCAGGTGAAAATAAAGAAAAGATCAAAATAAAACGAAGGCTCTAATTTGCATCTTGTCTAAACAAACAATGATACAAATAAGTAATCATCAATAAAAGCCCTAAATTATTTATAAATTTCTTGCACAGTCTATTGTTGAGGTTTTTATAGCGATGACTTTTTACTATATACTTAAATTCTGTAAAGATACGGAGATTCTTTTGTTTCTAGTGGCAACGAATGCCATAGTTGATGTCCAAGGCACATGATTGTTTTAAATCCTTAACCATTGGCATGTGAAAGTGAGAAAATACTATCAACATGCGGTCATTGCTTCTCAAACTTTATGATGTTTTTCTTAATGAAGATTCCAGGTACGAATTTTGGAATTCGGATCAACTTTTAACAATTTCTTTAGTTACAAACGGTAGATTTTTTAGCGAAATTTGATCAAGTCTAACTTGTCCATAATTCTTCAAATTTTGACCACATATATTGAAAATGATTTTTAATGCGCTCTCGTTACGAACTTTATAACTTTTTTGATCCACGAGTTTTGCATCGCATGTAAGTGCATAGAGTATTCACCCAGTTTTTGCATGTATTTTCAACATGACACTTGAAGTCTAATTTCTTATCAGGTGCTACTCCAGGGAACTTCTTTTTTTCAGATTGTTGTATACAGGATATGCTAACTTCACTGAAGTATAAGGGGATTAATTTCCGAATAACATATAATGGCAATTTGCATCATTTTGCTTCGTTTGGTCGTAAACAGCAAAGTTGACTGGCATCTACCTCTGTTTATCTTCAACATTGTTTACATCAGAAACACAGAAAAGAATGATCTTATCGTTCTATACCTCAGTGTAGAATAGAAGATATCATTGATAATTAATTGAAGTCCCAAGACTGAGCCTTGCGGTACACTTTTGTCGGTTTCTGTACATACAAACAAACAATTAAAATTGGTTGAAAGCAGATATTAGCAAAGTCGTTGGCCGGTATTAAACGGACAAATGTGTTGTTGTGAACAATATCTCAGACAAACTAAAGAAATCTGGCTTAATGAAGCTAATCTGAGACATCAGCTAAGCCTATGCCTTTGCATTGATTGTACATTCTTCAAGGGCATTTAGGTGTCAAAAGGCTTTTATTTTGTCATTTATGATCGCCCCCTTCTTTTGATTTCAGTACAGTTATAAAAATGGCACACAATAATTAGCTGTTTTAAAAAATTCATGTATTTTATGTTAGGTACCATTAAGGCTTTTCTAGGCTCTTTATTGAAACTTGCAAAGAATACTGCTGGCCATTATTTTTAGGTCACTTAGTATTTTCTCTTTTATATTTTAAATTTTGTTTGAAAATTATTTTAAAAATATGAAGCAGCTAATGAAAAAATGCTTAGAATTAAGACTGAAAAAATGACCGATGGTCAAGCGTTCAGGCCTTATATTCTGTTTCCTATGAGAATGTTTATCTTAAAGACTCATTGCTAACAATAAGCCATTGCGCTGCGCAAGCATCCCATAATGCATTTTCTGACAGTCTGAAATCAATTTTGGTTAATCTATAGAAGTTTACGCTATTATTTGTGACAGATGTGTCTAAATTTTAAAACTCGAAAAAAATGGGAATGAATTTTAAAAAGTTTCATATTGATAGAATAGCAAGCATCTGGACATTTTAAAACAATAATCTGTTGGAACTGCAGGAAAACGGTAAGTCAAGCAAATTTATACAGAAAGCGCTGATCATATTAAATTTAAGGAATAATTTTTTAAGGAATAATTTTATTCAAGATTCTTTTATTCAACGGCAACAGATTCTCTGTACGATTGTCTGCATGAAAAAATTTGCATGATAACATCTGAATCCTGGGGCCAACACTGACTAAAAATGAAATTTAAGAATTGATCAGTTTTGCTGTATGAATAAGAAAGCTTCTCAAAAATAGCCTACAAACAGTTTTGAACACCATATTTTATTAAATGGCTGGAAGAAGCTGGAATTCCCAATAATACAATCCTTTGTGAATCCTTTGCAAATAGCTGCGGATACTTCATCTTTTTCAGGCAGGGATATCATTTCTTTTTCCTTCTGCAAAATCTTTGATAAACCTTCAATCGAAATGTATGTAGCTTGGACACGGGCCAGCCCAACACCAATTAAAATGGTATAAAATGCTAAGAGTAACTTTGTGCTTCCTTTATTCCCTAAGATAAAGAAATTGAACAAAGATGCTATTTTCTACCAAAGACTTCTGTGCCAGAGGTCACTCAAGTTTGATCACAAATTAAGTTTGCACCCTTTCCACCTTGCAACTATACGTAAAGGGGCTTGCCACAGGCAAGAAAGCAAAATTGCCAAGTCTGTTCTGAATTGAACAAAGTAAAAATTATGCAGCACTTAATAAGATCTATCAGAGCCTGATATCAATAGATGCAATGCAAACCACACATATATAGTGTACTAAAAGCTCTACAGCGCTTTAGAAAATATATTCAGAATTATTGTACCATACCTGATCAAACGGCCTTTTAGGGAATTTCTTTTTAACGACTTGTCCAAACAACTACCTGCTGCAGATGTCTTTTGAAAACTACTGTGCAAACATCCATTGCCGAAATCATTGGTTCGACATTTAAGAAAGAATATTTACCCCTGCAGTATTGAAAAAGTCATGGCAACAACTGGAAGGTGCTCCAAAGTGGTGTATGTATCTATACACGCATACATTTCTTACTTTGCTCAGTTTTTGGAATCTTTAATATTTCATTTCTTCAAGCTAAATCCTGAATGACAAAGGAAAATCATCGCTAATTACTTTTTTTGCATTTTAAAACTTAAATTTTGACAAAATCGTGACGCTGCAGATGCTGAACTTAGTTGATGAGCGGTAGCAAAACCTAGAAAAATCACAAATCAGATGCTGCAAGGAGAGGCAGATAAGCATAAAGATTGCTGGGTTAATGCTCTCTGAAAATTTAGTTAAGTAAAATTAGAACTGCAACATTCGTAATATGTCAGATAAACTGTAATGTTGATATACAATCGCTTTGGCAAGTTCATGCCTGGAACGAAAAAATGTCTGATATTATAAGCATCAAGAAAATCTCTATCAAATCATGTATTGTCATATTTCAATGCTGTACATGGTCCTATTTGTATGCGTGAATGCTCTCCACCCTTTCTCAAACATGCAATGAAAAATTTGCCGTTACTCAGAGTATTGCATCGTATCACTATGCATCTAACTGTCACTAGAGAAGTGTTCCAGCTTTCGATTGTAATCAATTTGTTCTATTCATTATTAATAGTGGAACAATTTTGTTCTTATTTAAATAGAGAGCCCTTTGTAGATTGGCAGTTCTAAAGAGCTACCCTTCGTAACTATTTGAAGATATAGTAAATAATTTTGTTTCTAGTTGTGTGTATTTGCAGAGTGCACTGTTGTAGACATGAGTCTGGATCTAAATCGCTCATAGCTTTCGAAGTTGTCAAACAACATAAATGGTTTTCTTTAGGAATCTAGATTAGTTATCAAAACATGTCGATTAAAATTTTCTTTAAAAACTTTGAAGTCATTTCCGACTTGTAGAAAACAATTAATTTGCAAGACATATACCACAAATTCTTAATGATTGCAATCTTATAGTTTTTCCTTAATTTTGCAGGTACCCATACAAATGTTGATTAGAACGGTGGCAGCGCTTGTTCAGGATATTTAAAGATTAATCATTAGTTTTGCAGTGTTAATTGTGCCTCATATCACGCATAAAGTTCTGCTTGCCGCCAGTTGATAAACTGAGTCAGAGAAGTCTGAGAAGATGCCGCTTAGCAAAACTGAAACTACTCTACTGACAACTGGAATGCTCCTTCTTTGCTTCATATCAGTTGTTGGAAATTTACTGACGGCTATTGCAACATGCAGAATCTCAAAGTTGCGAACAAGAACCAACATCTTAATTGTCAACCTTGCAATATCAGATATTCTAATTTCAATGCTTGCTGCACCCCTGAGAATGTTGCAAACAGATGGACATGCCTGGTCACTGAGGCTAGACAACTGCAGGATAGTAATAGCATTGACTTTGTTTTTTTGTAATGCCTCAGTTCTTAATTTAACACTGATAAGCATTGACCGTGCGGCTAGCATTGCTGCACCATTAACATACAATCATTCGTACGCAAGTAAAAAGTTTGCCCTGCAAATCATTGCTTCGTGGATGACGTCTGTACTGATATCGCTGCTACCGTTCTTTGGATTTGGTTGGAAAATAGAAAATGAGCACAAAAGTGGTGGAAAGACTATTGAAATGTGTAGATATTTGACAATACTAGACGTGGATTACGTACTGTTTGTTTTCTCTGTGGCAGTTTTTTTCCCACTGCTAGTAATGATGACTTGCTATGCATACATTTTCAAAACTGCCCTTCATCATTTGAAGAGGATAGCTGCTGTAGAAACGATTGCCTTGAACAATAACAAAATAGGTGGAAATACCCAAAGTAAGTACAATAGTATTTGGTATAAACCATCTTAGGCCTTAACTGCTAAAACCTTACCCTACATAAACTCCATGGCACTTGATAATTTCCATATGATATTTCTGACTTTTTCCACGAACCCCGGCATTTCCCGAAGCAATGCATCACTTTGCCCGTTCACTCTTATGATTCGCTTTAATTGCTAAAAACCGTCAATCATTAAAAGCTATGGCATCCTTTTCCAGTGAATACCAATACAGAAACTTTTAACTGAATTCTCTGTTTTAAGATCTTCGCATATTGAACATTGTTTAGCCTCTTATGCCCAGTCCGTCATTTGGTCCGCGCTTTTGGATTCGTGAACAAGCTTTGTTGTCATCACAGTATATGTGTGTACTCCTGCAAGTACTTCTGCAAGTATCTATAATTTCTAAATTTACATATTTTGGGTTTTACCAGGTATTTCTACAAACAGTTGCGCTACATCAGGACCTCGTGCAAAGAGCAACAGATCAAGCTATCGCTCCTTTCTTTTCAAGAAGGAACTGAAAGCAGCAAAGATGATTGCAATGGTGATTGGCTTCTTCACCGTCTGTGTTACTCCGATTGTTATCGTGGACATTACTGAGATTGCCTGTGGATACCCATGTGCACCAGAGAGTTTTGTGCTGTTTGCTGTTTGTCTTTCGTACATGAATCCCGCCGTGAATATTCTAGCCTACGCCACAATCAGCTCGGATTACCGAAAGGCGTACAAACAGATTTTTGTGTCATTATTTTGTTGCAGAAATTGTCCATCGTATTAGTTAGAACTTGATGACATAATAGGTAGCAAGCGTTCGTCATGCATAAAGATTCAGTGAATTTGCAGATTCAAAATGGTCTTTGTACTAAAGCCAGAAAATTATACTTGCAAGACAAAATTTGCTTTCTTTAACTGAATTTTTGCATCGAAGATGTTACAAGCGATGGAAAATGATAAAGCCTCTTCTCTCTGAAAAATTGTCCATGCTTTATTCCATTATGTTTTGATTTGTAGCAGGGCAGCTCTTAGTTAGCATGCACCTAATAATGTCGGTATGAAGCGTGAATCTTGGAATAGGAACTTCGAATGCTTCTCTATAACAGAAAAGAAAGCACTAAGAGTGATAAAAATTGTTCTTTTCTAACTACTTAAATGTTTCGAGCCTCGTTCTCGTACTACACACATAATCCTCATTTTCACTTAAGCGTTTATTTGTCACCATGTATTCTCTTACTAAATATGATTTGGTATTTAAGGCAAGAACTAGGCAGCTACATGAAACCTATTCTAGCACTATATCACAAAATCTAGTCTACTACGTTGGAATTGAAAAACAAACGGAGAAATAACTCAAGAATGTATTATGGACTGATTTATTTATCAACAAGATAACTAGTTAGACTTAAACTTATTTTAAGCACAGGTTGATGCGTGATGGATCTATTGGCGTAGCATGAATTGTTGAAGTAGGTATGCGGCGCTTAGTGGGGTCAACAGACCGGTCCTGTGAGAGACCAGGGGAGAAGCCCCCGAAAGCGTAGCCTTTTAATGAAATCTGATAGGTGAAATCATGATATTTGAACAGGATTTTCTACCATTTCTAAATAGAACATCTAAAACACATACTTAAATCAAGTTTATACCAATGAAAGTATTACTTTTTTCCCAGTCATCATTTTAAGAACGATATCAAATAGATGAAATATATACATTATTTTTAATACCTTTAGTTAAGGTTGAGGGCAAAAGAGCAGACTGGAGTCGGGCCTCGTTTTATGTTGTTTTGACTTTGTTGTTAGAAAGTGCTGACGTCAGAAATTATGCTGTGAGTCCCCGCAATAAATTATTGGTGGCAACCACTCTGCCTATGGTGCGCATATAAATTCATAAAATTTAATGGCCGTACCTATTATCTACTTGTATTGCAGCTCAAGGCGTCTTTTTTTACTTAAGATACAATAACTGCACTATAAAAAGCGCCTCTTCTATAATCGATCCTGTCGCCCATGTCATGTTCATATTAGAGCACAATTTCTGAAACAAGAAACAATCCCAGATCCTTTATAACGATTTAATGTTGTCGAATATATGAATATTTGATAAACCACATCAAGGCCAAATTGGTATCCTGACAAGGCAGGCACCGCGGAGCAGGGGGGCTGGGGAGGAGGGGGGCTTTAGCCCGCTCCGTGGAGCCTGCAAGGCAGTCCCTCCCTCCCTCCCTCCACTATTGGTACTCAGACTGAAAAAATGATAAATGGCATTTATAACTCCATCTTTTGCTTCTCTATAATCTACACAGTGGATTTACTCTAATCTACATTTTAACGAATTGCGTCGAGATACATCTGGGGCATGCGGCCGCCGAACTGCATACCCTAGCTCTTTTTTAATCAGTTCCTGCCCTCATTTCACTGCACATTAAATTAGGGTTAGGGTTCTGGAGGTAGGGTTCTGGAGCACAGGCTATAGGAACTATGGATCATGCTAAAAATCTTTGTTTCGAATTTTTGCTTCTGATATGAATAGAAGTTTTTTTATAGATCAGTTTTTTCCGCCTCATTCTGGCTCTATAGCTAAAAGGAGGTCCTTAAGTGCCTCCTAGTTTATATCATCTTTTCTTCGGTAGAACAATGCCTAAAGCACAGGGCGTCGTGGCCTGGGGAGGGGGCAGAGAGACACATGCCCCCTATCATCGACCATTCCCCTATCACCGAAGAAAGTTTAAAGATGCTATTCAGAACAAGGAGGTAGATATAAACAGAAAAAGTTTTCTGAAGACAGTAAAACTCATGATTATTTATTTTACAGTCGGGCCTATCAAAATCTGTACATTTATACAAGAAATGGCAAAATGCGAGTGCACCGGTTTAAAGGCTGCGATCAACAATGGGCCAAGAAAGATATATCAGGGGTGTCCAACATACGGGCCGAGGGCCATTTTGGGAATAGTTACCGACTTATTGAAATCATCAAAAGTGATAATGTGAAAGATACATATAATTTAGCATGTCTTTCTACATTTATAAAAAACTGCGCATGCGCTTGATGAAGTCATAATTTTAATTGAAACTCGTTGTCGGAAAATTTGCAAGCTGTGCTCCAACCCCCCCCCCCCCCTAAGAGTCACTACACTTCTCTCGATTCCTGCTAAAACAGTAGCATACGACTTCACTGAAGCTTCAAATGCAAATTCTGAGAGATTGCCAGCAGAGACTTACCATTTTTTCATAGCTTTCAAGGCCGACGAATTGGGAGAGGGCCAGATTGCCCAAGGGCCTCGAGCTCTAGGAGACCTCATGAAGTTATCAATTCTGCTTCAATAAGAAGTTGATTAAAAGAAACAAAATTAAGCCTTGAAATAGCAAAACATTTTAGACGAATGAATGAATTAAAGCTAATCTAAAGAGCGTGGTCGGAAACCTCTCAAAAACTTCTCAGGGTCTCAAAAACCTTTCGGCGGCCCCGATGGTGTTACATGTTTTTTATGGTGCAGATTTGAAAAATTATATTTTAAAATGCCGTCATTAGCTCATTGGTGATTTTTTGTAAAATAAAATTAACCAAAAAAATTAAACATCTTCTTCCCAACTGGATAAATTTCTCCTGACAGGGAGGAATCAGCGATATTTCTGAACTATCCCATAAAGCATTACGAGCTCAACAGAACAGCACATGTGCCCCTTCAACAATATGGCGACAGAAGACGGTGGCAAGCCTGAATCTTCATCAAACCAAGATCCAGGTCTCCGAAAGAAAAGATGCAATGAAACTTTCTTGAACTCAATTCAAACAATACTAACCAAAGACAAGAGGTAAGGCCACTTACAAGAGGTATGATATTCATTGGCCGAAGCGAGCTGGAGACTGGCATGGAGCAGGCCATCAATCTCTCGTCAGCACCAGTGAATCAGGGTGAAATTAGTATGAGAGGCATGATTAGAATAAAGAAACCGCTCATGTGCAAAAATATGTAGTTTGAATTGCAAGTATCAATCATTCGTCTAGCTTCTTTTCATCAATTTGAAGGAGAACAAAATGTTTCTTTTAGTGATAATGACCTGATGGCCTAATTTAATTTATAGTGTTCAGGGTTGCCTTTGTGAGTATTTGCACCCTCCTCTCCACCTATCCTCCGCAAAGAAAATTATGAGGAATGACAACATGTGGCGAGCAGCTAACCATCTTCTTTCAGTTATCATCTATGCAGTCTTTCCAGGCTAAACATTTACTTTTCAGCTAAAACAGTAATACATATCCTCAGTTCTCCGCAAACCCAAATTATCAACATGGCACAGCACAGTTTTTATCAAGTACAGTCTGTCCAAAATTTACAGCGACGAGGCCCAGCGCAGTTTAAATTTTCATAGCCTTAGTTTGTTCCAGTGCATCTTCACATCTCTCTCTGTATCTGTACCGGCTCGTGCCTCTATGTATTTCTTAAATCTCACTTGCCAACTTACATATATACGTTTTCTTAAATCTCACTTGCCAACTTACATATATACGTTTTCTTAAATCTCACTTGCCAACTTACATATATACGTTTTCTTAAATCTAACTTGCCAACTTACATATATGGTAATGCATTATTATCTTCTGTCTATATGATAACAGGTAGTAAGCTAATATGTTAATGCACATAAGGGTGATACAAATACATAAGGTTACGTCAATGGCAGTGTTTGAATCTTAACAGGGTGTATTTGAATCTTAACATAAATACAGGGTGTGTCTAATTATTCAAAAGCGTTACTTCCTTAATGTGTATATTAACAAAGATGCAATTACATGTGTGGGGCAAAATTAGAGGGAAATACAAATGAACAACTGTGACTAAAACGAGGAAATAGAATGAATGGAATAGGTGAAAGTCTTAACACAAGATTTGCGGGGCGAGACAAATAGCAGTATTACATGTTGAAATCTCACTATCTCAAAACAAGAAGATACACCATATCTGATTTTTTGTTATAGACAAGCTTATTCAACATCAATTTTGGCAGGATCAATTTTGTATTTTGTCTAAATTTGATGAGAAAATGTTGGAGAGGGATAATATTTGGCAACATACTTTTTGTGTTGTAATCTTATGATCTTCAAACTGCTCTTGCTTAATCAAAAATTAGTCATGGGTATTCTCTTCAGGTAAAATTGGCATTCCTTGTTGGTAAAAGGGCATTTTCTGGTGCCGAAAGGGCTACAGATGAACATCTTTTAAGGCAGGGCAGCAGGCACTGCTCTATGAATAGTCTACGAGCAAGTGCATATTTCTGACCTTTGACTTGTGCTTTTACTTGTATTTAAATACCATATTGTATTGTCAATCTTCCAAGTCACATAATAAAAAAAGCCACACTTATAATTTGCAAATACGTGTAAAATTTCCTGCAACAGTCAAACAAGGAATTTAAATGTTTTTAATTTAGATGAAAATTTTCATTGCCCTTAGATATGCAATATGTGCCTGTGGAAAAGTGCTACTTGTCTACAGCATAAAAACTGAAAAATGTCTGAGAAAGTTGAAAGGGCATGATGGAAAAATAGTCAATTTCTACTTAAGAAAGAAATATCCAACACAGGTACAATTTTTTAATTTTCTTCATATATATATATGTTTATTTACATAAATCATTTTACTTTATATCATATATGTGTTTAATTCTTCATTGAATTGCACCAAGATAAAACAAAGAACCAAGATAGATCATGAATAGATCAAGTTTTCACTTTGCCTCAGTAAAGGGCATACAAACATGAAAGTTAGCACAGGAAAAGGGGCTAGAAACCGTCTTTAAAACGAATGTCCAAAAAGGGAAATGTATTTCTTCATTCATTTTTTATAGTATATTTCATATTTTACTCTATAGTCTTATTCGACAATAATTCATTAGTTAAAAAGGGTTCGTTGATAGAAATTTGTTGTTTTAGTTGACAGAACTATGTGTTTAAGAGGGGACGAAGGATCAAAAATTTTGTTAAAGAACTTGCTTTTGGAAAAAATTGTAACAATCATATTGTTATCATCAATTTTCAATGGCCCCTAAGAGGGGCTTTTTATCCTTAGAAACATCTTCATATCTAGCTTATCATATGGCCTCATACATCCTTATTTTCAAATTGAAGATGAGCTGGATAGAGTCAATAAATATATAATTATATTATACAATTATATATATATATATATATTGTTAATTGGCCAACTCTAACTATGGAAAAATAGTTTGATAAAAGCCTTGAAATTCAAACAATTCAAGTGCACCATAAGTAAATACCATACCAAACTATGCCCCCTGTCTTTCCACATAAAACTTGTCATCTTCAAATGGTTAAATAAATAAAAGTGGTTTTTCAAAACAATAAAAGTAGTTTTTTAAAATTTCGTAACAAGGTACTTTCTGCTGATGAAGGTGGCTCGGTATTCATATGGGACTATTTGCAAGGCACAGTTGTAAAGGTAAGAGTGGTCAAAGATTTATGCCATTGTATCAGGAAATGTTACTAAGAGTTTTTTCAGGAAAAGGTTTTTTGCAAGTAATTATCTATCAGGTGCAGAAATGGAACCTTTTTAGATTGGTAGGGCATGTGCAATGAATTTTCTGAGTTTCTGATCTAAGAAGCCTTTGCTCTTAGCCATTAATTCTTTTTCCAAGTCTCAAAATTACAGTTTGAAATCCAAAGTGCAAAAATGCAATTTATGATGAACTTGTGAAGGGTAAAAGAATGCATGCATAACAATAGTTAAAAAGAGAGCAGGTGAGGTTCAGATTGAGTATTATCTGGATCAATTAGTCAATTTTGTCCAGAGAATATTTCCAAACACACTATGACGGAACCCCTTGATTATTTATCACATTTCTTGAATATTTGAAAGTCTCTACCAAAATAAGTTAAGCTAAAATTAACTAAACTGAAATAAACATGTTTTAGCAGAAGAAAAAAAAATAGGCAAGCTGGGGAGAACTTATCCAAATTTATGCATCATGAAGTATTGTTTTTTAGACTCTTAAGTTAAAGCAATCAATAAAGAGCATGATGCAGCATCCAATGGATGATGATATCATCTTTATTAGCAAGAAGGAGCTGAACTCTAAAAGTGGTGAGGAAATAAGTCTTTATCAATTTCAATCAAAGACAAACCTGTGTTTTCTAAGATTGTAAAAAAGCTGTAAACCTCCTGCATTCCAGTTATTAAATGTAGATGTTTTGGCTTTTAAATTATATAGTCTCTAATTTTGTATTTTTGAAGGGTCACGTTGGATTAAACATTCAGGCCTCCAAACATCTATTAAGGAGATTGTGTCCTAGATTGTTGAGATAGTCCCAAGCACTATGTTATTTTTTGCTGTGCTATAAAGACATGCAAATTTGATATGATATCTAGTGGGATGAAAGGTGAACAAATGGCACTAAAAAGCAACCAAATATAGCTTAGATTTGTTCAGGACACCTAGTGATCATTAGATTTCTTTGCAAACACAGGGCCTCTGACGAAGAGGGGGGCCTCACTTTTTTGCAAAACAATAGAGCTTTTTTTAAAAACCTTTGTTGTGATTGTTATATTTTCTCTTGGCCCCTCCACTTTCCAACCTGCGTCGGAGCCCATGAAACAGTATGTTGCCATGTAGAGATATATTTTTCATTGATAATATTTCAGTGGCATGATTATTGTAAGAGTTCTGTAATGAAAAGCTCTCCTCCTTCATCAGAAAAACATGCAGTCAAGCACTCACTGCTGAAAGTAGAGTTACGTTTAGCTGAAAAAGAAAAGGCAAAGAAAAATCTTATTTGTACGAGTTTATGTTCAGTGGCATCAAGTTCTAAGAAGATAGCTATCAGTTATGACGTAAGTTGAACATCAGTGCCCTATGTACTAAGGTTTTGACGAGGTTGATTTTGCGTTGTTTAGGGCAAAATGAATTCCAGTGTTTGTACTGACCGGCAAAAGTCTGTACACTTTGTCGACCAAATGTATTTATTTGAGTTTTTCATTTGTTTTGTTAGTTGCAAATATATTTAGATTGCTTCTCGAAGCAATCAAACTTTGTCTGTTTTGACAGGATGCAGAATAGATTTGTGATTTGTTGTTCTTAGTTTAAATGCCACTCACCTTCGTATAATGACTTTCTCTGTGATTTTTGTTAAATCTAAAGTGTCATTTAACAAAAAATCTTGCAGGGCAATGTCATTGGTTATTTGAAAAAGAATATGTTAAAAGTTTACTCATCTGTGGATAAAGAGAAAAGACAGTGAGTACCAGCATTATTACTATCAAATTTAATACGGTCGGAAACCTGAAATGGTGAATAGACTTTGGATGGAACTGTAATTGGTAGACTTGTTCAACATGTAGAACAAAAAAACCGTATTGTGTTAATTAGCAAATGATGGGAATGTTAACACGATAAAATTAAGGAGTTTTATTTATTAGGATTGAATAATCATTTGGGTATATCAACAAATCACAGCCATTTGCTTTTCATATATTCATATATTTAGCTCTCTAACTGTGCTTCTATTTTGTGGCATGGAAAGGAGATGTTAAAATATTTAACAAGGCTGGTGTTTGATGAGCATCAGAAACTGAAGAATTTCATATGTGGAAGAATCTTACTATGTTAATGCATTATTTGTTAGTTAATTTAAATCCTGTGAATGAGTATTTTTGCTTGATTTACATATTTAGTATTTGAAGTTCCAATTGCAAAACAAGTCATTTCCCTATTTGGTTTTTATTTCAGATTTAGCTTAGATGGAGAAAAGCTTCTGCGAATCACAAGCCATCCTTCTAAGTTGATATTCGCCACTGGTGATTCCTTGGGCAGAATTGTTTTGTGGTTTGTCATATTTTAGTCTTCTTTGTCATGTTTTACCAAGCTTATTGAGTTTGATTGCTGGAAATGACACTTACCCTATCAACCCTATCTATCAAGACTCCTTCTCTTTAGAGGTGTGAAGAAAGAGTGCTGTCATAAAGATGGTGAAAATAAAATGTGTCCAAGTGATAAACGAAAAAAAACCTTTTTCATGATGAACATCTTTGCTTCTCGTGTTGCAATTTTCAAAATTGGTTTATTAAAATTGGTTTTGATTGTATATATGCAATTCATGACACTAGCCTCACATTGGCAGGAAAAAAGCATTTCAAATGGCCTAAATTTTTCTGTGCTCTTGCTTACCATTGGTTGATTGTGGCCCATGGCTGATTGATGATGTCCTTAGAATAAAAGAGCTTATATACATTAAACAGAAAATTTAAACGGATTAGAATAATTTAAAACTTTAATGCACACAATGTTATAAATCAAATTCTATTTCAGGAAAAATCAATAATACTTTGACAAAGTTTCAAGGTCTAGGTGCCTTGAAAAAGATATTATGATACCTTAAAAAGCAAAAGGAGAAAGGAAAACCAAGGACATTAATTAGCTGATAATAATAATTGTGTGCTGGACAGATGTCTTGAGGCTCAAAAAGCCAATTTTTCTGAAAATACCTGTTCAATTTGCTAACCATTTGATCTGGTAACAATGATTGGTTCTCCTTTTCATGAAGTGTATAATTGTTATACGATAATTCATTGTGGTTGTCAATTTATTTGCAGGAGTGAGCTGTTTACCGCCAAATCACCAATTACAACAGTCTTACATTGGCACCCACATCCTCTTCGTAGCTTATCATTCTCTCATGATGGTGAGTATTGAGTCAGTATTCACAAATCATTACCTTAAAGCTTTCAATCTGCTTGAGTTTCGAGCTTCAGCAACTAAAAATCATGTTTTAAGCAACGTCAACACTTTAAAAGATAATTTCAAACATTTTTTATGTTTGCAAAGACTTAGCCGGATGTTTGCCAGTTAACTGTGAAAATGTTCGGGGACTGGACAAGTAATAATGATTGGTGGTGTATCAGTGAAGCAGAGCCCAACAGAGTCGTTTAGCACAACAATAAGGAAATGTTTTCTCTTACATCTGAAGATATCACATATTGTGGTTGTGATTTCTGTTGCTGCTTCTAATGTATGTCAGTTTTATTGCAGGCCTTTATTTACTTTCTGGTGGTCCAGAGGCTGTAATGGTTACCTGGCAACTGTCATCAATGCAAAATGACTTCTTGCCAAGATTAGGTGCAACAATTACACACATTACATTGTCTGATGATGACACACTAGTTGCTGTTACGCTAAGCAACAATAGTGAGTTGCCTTTTTTTTTTGGTTATATTAGGCTTGTGTATTTCATTGTATTTCATTTGTTTTATATAACTTTTATAGATGCATACTAATTTAGCTTAAAATTTGCATCCTCGGTAATATGTTCTTGGGGAATGGCTTTGAAAAGAGCAAACATTTGCATATACTTGTGCTTTTCGTCTAACACTCTTCAGAGTATAAAATGTCAGAGCAAAGACCCAAAACTCTATGCTAGAAAATATATATATCCAGTTGTGGCATATCGAAATAGGTCAACCAGAAACGTGAGCACATGACTGTTGAGGTTGCCCAATGTTTTTGGGTAGTTTACAATGTATTCAGTTTGTCTAAGGTCTGTCTAGCTTTTTAAATCTGTGAGGTGCAAACACATTCTCAAACACATTCTCTATCAATGTTTATAAGATGATTAACTATAGAAATCTTCTTCTCTGCAGAAGTAAAAATATTCTCATTGGTAGAGAAATTGTGTATATGCGTACTTCAAGGCTCTGCAGAAGGTACTTTGTTCTTTTTATGTGTATTATAAATGTATAATTTATGTGTAATTTATGTGTGTTCCACAGTAATATTAAAAAAGACAGTGAACATATATATATACATATATTTATGACTTCCCAGCAGAAAAGCGTGTTATCAAGAAAAATATTTAATACCAAAATAATTTGACCTTTTGGTAGCTGATTTTTATGCGTGGCTTTACCCAATGTTGGCTTTTTAGCCTTGAAGCATCTTTTGGTTCTTCCTTATTGATCCCCTACCACGTTTCTTGTCGTTAGCTTTTTTTTCGTTAGGTTTCTTGTGAATTTTCTGGATCTTCCTATTTTAGACTGAAATTTTCGTTTGACTGGTTTCTCTGATTTGACACTGATATAAGTGCCCATCATGCTAGTTGCCCATTTTGCTAGTTGCCCATTTTGCTAGTTGTCCATTTTGCTAGATGCCTTTTCCCTCCTGCCCATTTTAGTAGGTGCCCATTTTAGTAGGTGCCATTTCAGTAGGTGCCATTTTAGTAGGTGCCCATTTTGCTGAATGCCTTGTTCAGTTTGCTAGGAGTTCATTTTGCTAGAAATTCAGTCTACTAGGTACCAGTTTAGCCAGATGCCCATTTGCTTGATACTTTTCTTGCCAAGTGACCATTTTCTTAGGTTTCCCATTTTACAATTTTGCTAGTTGCCCATTTTGCTAGTTGCCCATTTTGCTAGTTGCCCATTTTGCTAGTTGTCCATTTTGCTAGATGCCTTTTGCCTCCTGCCCATTTTAGTAGGTGCCCATTTTAGTAGGTGCCATTTCAGTAGGTGCCATTTTAGTAGGTGCCCATTTTGCTGAATGCCTTGTTCAGTTTGCTAGGAGTTCATTTTGCTAGAAATTCAGTCTACTAGGTACCAGTTTAGCCAGATGCCCATTTGCTTGATACTTTTCTTGCCAAGTGACCATTTTCTTAGGTTTCCCATTTTACAATTTTGCTAGTTGCCCATTTTGCTAGTTGCCCATTTTGCTAGTTGCCCATTTTGCTAGTTGTCCATTTTGCTAGATGCCTTTTGCCTCCTGCCCATTTTAGTAGGTGCCCATTTTAGTAGGTGCCATTTCAGTAGGTGCCATTTTAGTAGGTGCCCATTTTGCTGAATGCCTTGTTCAGTTTGCTAGGAGTTCATTTTGCTAGAAATTCAGTCTACTAGGTACCAGTTTAGCCCATTTGCTTGATACTTTTCTTGCCAAGTGACCATTTTCTTAGGTTTCCCATTTTACAATTTTGCTAGTTGCCCATTTTGCTAGTTGCCCATTTTGCTAGTTGCCCATTTTGCTAGTTGTCCATTTTGCTAGATGCCTTTTGCCTCCTGCCCATTTTAGTAGGTGTCCATTTTAGTAGGTGCTCATTTTAGTAGATGCCCATTTTAGTAGGTGCCCATTTTAGTAGGTGCCCATTTTAGTAGGTGCCCATTTTGCTGAATGCCTTGTTCATTTTGCTAGAAATTCAGTCTACTAGGTACCAGTTTAGCCCATTTGCTTGATACTTTTCTTGCCAAGTGACCATTTTCTTAGGTTTCCCATTTTACAATTTTGCTAGTTCCCTATGTTGATAGTTGCACATTGCTATATGTGCCCATTTCAATATCTGCCTATTGTAATAGTGCCCATTTTGACAGGTGCTTCGATCAGAGACACCTACAAATTATCAAGCTTTTTGTAATCAGTCTTTTGACTGCATATTCAACATTCATTTGCAGTTACCAACATAAATGCTGGCATAAAGCATGATCCTCGCACTGGTTGTTTAGTGCTTCCGTCTTTTCCGCCCGGTCATTTGCAGTTTTATGACGCACAAGAAGATTCAATTTTAACGACTGTGAGTTTTTTCAAAGTATCCTTTAGCAGTGACTCACTCGCTCGGGTGTACCTCGATCGATGTAACATGGTTTACAACTGTTATCTGGTGTGAGAGAGATTTGATTGCTTTGTCGAGCCTGCATCATCTCCCCTTCACGAGTGATACAAAAGTACACAATTATACTAGAACGCACATTTGTTCCTGATATGCAAGGGATGATATTGCTTGTTAAGGCACCTTTTCCTTTTTGTACACAGGTTGATATTACTTGTCAAAATTACGTCGTTGGACCCGTTGGCAATGCTGGCTACATGTCTGTTGTAGAGCGCTTCGAATTTAATTACGATGGCTCTTGGCTAGTAACGGTACGACTATTTTTTGCTTCTGCCAAGTGGCATGTTTCTGTTATCCATTGTGTATTTCGTTTACAGTTCGATCCGGATATCGGCACTTTCGAAGCTCATTTAAAGTAGAAAATCTCTGAATGAGTCAAATAGTTGCCAAGATAAAATACTTCCTTTGGTCCCTGATTAGCACAATGAAATTGCTGGTCGGGATTACCCAAGGGAGCAACATTCTTTCTAGGATCTCCAGTTGCTGTGACTGAGAATTAAGAGGGTTTCTTAGCATTCAACATCACATTATTTTGCACTTTTAGTGAGAATTAAAATGAATTGCATGTTAAAGGCGATAGTATTGATAAGGGTTTCATTTTCATTCAATTCATTTCAATTTAAATCGATAGCCCCATCAGTCCATAGAACTTTTTTCAGGGGTCGTGTCAAACATACATTATTATAAACTAGACAGCTTAAACCGACATCTAAGCTGAAAATTTGACAAACCGTTGATATTGTTGTTCAGAGCTATCCAAGTAGTCCTGCTTATTGATGAAAAAAATGGTAGCTGCTGTCAACGTCAATTTCTTTGCATTCTGTGCAAAGATTTTATATTAGTATAAAAGTTTTGGTATGCAGGTTGCCTCCATCAATATTCAATGTTTCATGCGCCTTTAATTTATGTTTCAGATTGAAAGAGGAAGTTATCAACTGATCCCAGATGAAGTCAAACTAAAATTTTGGCATTACCAGCTAGAAGACCAAAGGTTCATTGCAAATTTATTCTTTGTTATTTGGGTCTGTTCCGCTTAAAAAAATGTCCCCAATAGGTTTCAAACTTTATAAAAAGACCATTTTCAAAAACACTGAATTTGTTTAACACGTGAAGATAATCGGCACTTTCGAAGCTCATTTAAAGTAGAAAATCTCTGAATGAGTCAAATAGTTGCCAAGATAAAATACTTCCTTTGGTCCCTGATTAGCACAATAAAATTGCTGGTCGGGATTACCCAAGGGAGCAACATTCTCTTAGCATTCCATGAAAGCCCTAGGTGTATGATTTGGCAGTTAGATGACTGTTAAGATGATATCTCTAAACACACGTTTTATTCTGTTATCAACTTTTAATTTTTTCGGTAGTTGACGCTTCACAGCTTTGAAAAAGCTTTTGTTCAGTTCTCTCTGCGCTTAGTTCTGTGTTTATATATCCGTTGTATAACACCCACCCGACTTCGGGGTTTGGCTTTGAGAGTTCTGAACATGAATATGCTTTCAGGAATCTCATATTTTCTATTTTGTCTAATTTTAAGGTATGACCTAATTACAGTTGCTGATGGTCCTCATGAAAGTAAGATCACTTCGCTGAGGGTGAGACCAGAAGCAGAAGTATCTAGGTTTAATCAAATGGCCGTCACTACCTCTGCTGATGGAAAATTCAAAATCTGGACTTTCGAAGTTCCAGATTCTAATGGTAAGTTTAGATTGATTATTGCAGACTGAATTAATTTATGTTTATCATGACAATTTTAAAAAGTTTAAGAGCGAATTTAATATATTTAATTTCTTTTTAGTTTATTTTGTTATTGTGGTTTATGCTTTAAGATGGAAAAGCTGTGATAACTCATGCGGGAAGGAAGAAGCCTTTCCTTGCGACACTTGTCATAGCCAGAAACGTTGGTTTTTGACCAGTTAATACCAGTAAAGCCAGTTGGTCTTACCAGGAAAAAACATTGCATTCCGTGTAACTGGCCATTGTGATCTCATCCTATGTTCAGTAAGGGTTGAATGCAAAATTCAAAATTCGTAACTTTTTTTGCAGAAATTTCTCTTTTGTAGAGTTTCTGCTTTAAGTTATGAATAACAAGTTCCTCTTTGAGGCAATTTAATTTAGTCTTGACCAATGGCACTTCAGAGATTGGTAAACGTCTTTCTTGTGCTTTACAGTTGTCCATGATAGTTATGTACCAAAACAGTTTATTTCCATTGAAGATGTTTTGAATTCTTTCAACATTCTTTGACTTGAGCAGAAAAGCACTATTTGCTTGTTGGATTTATAGGGTTTTTACATTGTATTCTCTGTTCTTATTCCAATCAAGACATGATGGGATACAACAAGATGAATTCCTGGAAATGCCAGTACTCCTGCACTTTTGGAAGCTGGCCGTGTGGAAAAGCAGCCTTTTCAGAAGATGGTTCCCTGCTGGCAGTCATTTATAGCAAGGTAAATGATCAGTTTATGTAAAATAGTCACAAATCACTTTTTAGATTTAATCGTTTTTCTTTTAACTACCATTTTTGTTCTGTACTCCGTTAATGCATGGTTTGAATTGTGCATTCAGTGTAACTGAACATGTAATATTGTTGCATGAACAGCAAGGGAAGAATGCAATATAAACTCCCGCAACTAGCTTTGGAGGCAGCTGAACTCGTTTCACTTGCCTCTAGTTCTGGGTAACATTGTTCTTTGCCATAATCACAAGAAAATAATTACACTGCAATACTTATTTGGCAATTGTATCACATTAATAGTTTTATTTGCAAAATGTTTTAATTACGTTGACAACTTTGCATTTATTTTCTCTGACTGTAGCTTGTTAAATCTTTGCTATAATGCACTGCATTCATCCTTGTAGCATGAAACATTTACTTAACAGATTGATGCCTTCTTTTGTCTAGAAGTTAACATTTGAAATTTTCCTCGGCCAGGTGATAACTCTTTGGGATTCTGAGCTTGGATCTCTTAGAACGCGCTTTTACTGTCCAGTGCAAGATCAGCGTTTCAGGTATGTCTTGCTAAAAGAATTCCCTTAACTCTAAGAAGATAAAAGAATAACCTACAGACTATCAGTGGATGGTTTAACTACCGATTTTGCTTAATATAATGCAACCTTAACTGCAAATATCTTCTAAGACCTTAACTGCAAATAAATCTTTGCCCACAATTGCCCTCAGTGGTTTCTATAATGAAAATTTAGAAAATCGAAATGATCTTGAGACAAAATCCTGGGCTCAATCAGTTATTCTATTTGTTGTTAGCAATGTTATCTTTGGAGCTGGCACATCTGCGCCCTATTTGCTTGCAAGAACCACGCACTATCTCATATGCTGGAACCTGCTTTCGTGTTCCATGTGCTGGAGTTTGGATCTGCAAGTGACCTGCCTTACCGTGGACCCCTTCTCTGGCTATGTGGCAGTATCTGCAATGAAGTCGGGCTCAAAAAGCAGAGGTAAACGAAGCTTTTTTCTCATTCTTTCAGGACCATCATTATTTTTATTCAGAATGGTTAAAGGAGTGATAAAGGAGTCAGCATTTGTTTGCAATCTTGTTTGTTTGTTTGTTTGTTTCCCTGTGTGTTTTTCAACTTTTTTATGTTGGCCTTTTATATCCAAGCTGTTGTCGATTTGGTTTCAAATTGCATAAAAAAAATTTGTCAAGATTTCATGTTTGCTGAATGCAGCCTGTTAGTATTTTTTTCGTTGTTTTCCACTGCCCGTCAAAAGCTTAAGAAAATTTGAAATCCTATGGAGTAAATTTTCTCCAACTGACCATATTTCTTGCATGAATTATCTCGTGAAGGAAACTTTTTTCTAATTTAAGGGAAAATTGCCTGTACTACTCTGGTTGAGGCAACCAAATCTAAAGAATAAAAGATTGTTCATAATTATCAAGACAATTTGAAGTGTCTAGCGATAACAGTTTCATTCCTTCAAACCAAGCTAGAAGCTCGAAACATTGCATTTATTAAGTAAATCCAGTTGATCTTTTAATTACTCTGCACGTTTTAACAGTGTTTCTGCTCGATGCATCCACTTCGAAGATTGCAGCCAGTCTTGGCAAAGTCCCTTCAAAAGTCAGGTCGATGATTTTCTCCTCCGTCGACAACGTTGATGTGGCAATAGGTAAAAGATTTTGCACAATCGGAAGGCTCTGTATTCTCACGGCCGACAAGGTACCCAGTTTGAATATGTTTTTATTTTTTGGGATCGATGAAGCCTGCACTGGGGACCAGATAACAAACGTTTTAACTACACGCCATTTGGGGCAAGCTTGAAAAAGTTTTCAGATTGTAGTATCAAGATATATTTGGTGGTAAAATCAACTGATTTGATCTTACCTTGGCTTACTGGTGCTTTCTTGAAACTTTTATTATTTCTAATTACAGAAATCCTATATTTCTGTTAAAATCTTGCTTCTTAGCAAATTTTAAAAGAGATTAAAATTTTCTAAACATGCAGGTTATTCAATTTTTCAGTGTCAATGCAGCGCCCATTTTGCTTCATCTTTCATTTGTTGCAAAGTGATTCATCTAGTGGTAGCCAGAGGCTTTCATGATTCCCCCAGTTCTTTGATTTTTTCTCCTCTGTTTGCTTGTTCCAGGTAGTGGAAATGTAATAAACGGAATAGTCACAATGGAGAGTAATGAATGTAATTGTTTTGAGCAGAAGTTTGAATATGGAACGGATTGTCATTATTATTGTCATTATTATTGTCATTATAGTCATAATTTAAGGCAGCTGCATTTCACATTTCACGTCTATCATTTTCTATAGTTTAACAGCTCATAATTTCTTTTTTAGGAAATCTACAGCTTTGACAGCGTAATGAAAAGTGACGAAGTTCTTGAGACTGAAGTATGCTTATATTTAAATCAGGACAAGTTTTTTTCTTCCACTGAATTGATTCGATCATTTTATGTCATCATCGATCATCTGTCACCGTCATTTCTTTTGGGGCGTCATTTCTTCTGGTTTTTCATTTTTTATATAATTAATATTTTTTTCCTTTAGTTTCTTTGTTTTTATTGGGGGGGGGGCTCTCTCTCGATTAGTTTACCTACTTAGAGAGCTCCTCCTTAATCAATTTATATCATATATAATCATGTAATGTCATTCCCTTTGCTACTATTAGATGTTATCAATTTGGCACTGTATTATCTGTAATGTAATTGTGTAGTATTGTATATGGTGTAGATTGATGATCAAATGATTGATTGATTGATTGATTGATTGATTGATTGATTGATTGATTGATCTGTCCTGATGAACTGTTAATGCTGATGATTTGATCGGTTAATGGTCAGTCATCACCGATCATTTTATGCCATCATCAATCACTGTTTGTGATCATCTGTCTTTTGGTTTATAGGAGGTGACAAAAGAAAAAGTCAACAACGAGTTTCAGAGTATATTTCGATCTTCACTTGCGACAAAAGGTAACCGCAAATGTTTTATATAAAATTTAAATTAATTTTTTTTCAGTTTTTTACTTATTTTGCAATGTTTAATATTGGTTTATCAAAGAGTGCCATTTCCTCCTTTTCGATCTGATAAACTGGGACCTGCTAATGACGCGTGTGTTAATTGTTTTAAAATGTAATTATTTTATAATTTTCAGTTGTAAGCGCTCAAATTTTGACGAGTGTCGATTTCGGTTTCGGGAAAGGAGGAAGGGAGTTGCTGTATTTACTCGCGCCTTTGTATGCCTGTCCCTGTGATTGCCAGCTTAGGTGATAATGCTCCCCCTCTCACCTCTGGTCTAATTGGCTTTTGGGAAAATTCAGTGATAGTAGTTGCAGTTCTGTTCCATTCGGGTATAGGTTTAAGACTGTGACTATGACTTTGAAGCTCCTAGTTGCTTTCCAACATGGCGAGCAAAAGCATGTTTCAGCTCAAGCCGAAATAATTGTGGGAATAGCCTGGGCTTAGGCCAAATTCAGTTAGCTACTGCCCGACAAATAGACTGAACTACTTTACAGTTTACAGTTGATTGAAGTGAATTGATTGAAGTTATTAAATCTGACTGTGGGACGTAGCATAATGGTTTTCATTCGCAATGCGTCGAATTTTACTTACAGCAGGTCAAGAATATATATTTTCGTGATACCTTTCGAAAGTGAAAATACTTAAACTATACATAAATTGATGCGGTATCCTTAGAGGAAGAAAATTTCTGTTAAATTAAATGACACTTCTGTTAGAATATATTCTGTATTTCCAAAGTTCTCTCTTTGAAAACTGCCCTGTTTCTCCCCACTCCACCCCCTCCAACAATTTATATCTTGGTTAATTATGCGACAAAAGTAACGTAAGTATGCTGCACACAGCAACAGGAATTCATTGTTGACTTAATATCTTTTTAAGTTATTATTGTTCAGTTCAAGATACTTAGTTTTTTCTTCAGAAGCTGAAGGAAAAGAAGTGGAAGACGTTGCCAAACTTCCTCCTGGCCTTCCTTCTGCTCCTTTCATAAGAAAGGTAGTTATTATTCAAATCTATTGTATCATAATCTTAATCTATTCTGTTCTATGAAAATGTGGATAAGAACCATGTTGCTGTATCATTCGGTACCCTTTGGGTTTGGGCTGTATCAATCAAGCCCCCAGACTACAAATTGAGCCTTTTGGGGACAAATTGTGCCCAAAGATAAAGCTTGTTGTGTCATTCGATCCTTCATTTAATCAAAGCCAACTGAAGTAGAAACTGTCCCATTCCTGTTTGCTTGTACCTTTATTTCTTAGAGTTGAATTATGAAGGACTGTATTCCACAATTTAACCAAAATCAACTGCAAAGAGGCGAATTGCGACAACCACCCACCTCGACTGACTACTGAAAACAACAGAAGGATGTCTGGAAATTAGTAGCACAGCTGTAATCGAAGTAGTACATTTATAATTGCCCAGTGGTTTGATAAATATCTTTTGAACCGTACCATTTTGTATTGATATTATGTGATTGGGGTTTTATTGTAAGCTTCCTTGACTATCTTTCCAGGTGATCAGTACACCGTCGCACGTGCTGCCTTCAGTTTCTTCCTTGTGCTCTGCGTTATTTAATGCCGTCCTTTCGAAAAGTGCAGAATCGAATATGTAAGCTTTTCCTTTTTTCCGCAACCGTTGCTTCGTGACGTAGTTTTTAAGTTGTGAGATATTTTCTGAATATGAAATTGATTTATATAGAGATATTTTGATCGAGAAATTGCCTAACATAAAAGTGCATTCTTTTAGCTCATTATAGCCTTGTTTTCTGTCTCCTTTGATAGTAATGCTCTCGTCAGTTGCCTACCAGGCCTCCATTTATGTTAACATCACGTTGTTTATTGATTCTTTAACTATAAATCTTGTCCTGTTATGTGTTACTACTGTTTTTATTACGTTATCTACAGTTAAGAATCACTGAGAGCTAAGGAAAACCAACTCTGATTTTATACTGTTTGAATGTGTTCGGCTTTTGTATTGAATATAAGTTGGTCATTCTTGACTCTAATTTTTTCAGAGAGCAAGACGAAGATGCAGATTCACTTGATCACGAAAGTGAGTATTGATTCTAACTCATAAATTCATTAATTGAGTCGACGTTTCAGGTCAACCTTAAACAAATGTTTTGTTAAAATATTTATAATAAAATACTTGATACTGCGCTGTATTGTCCTTGATTGTATTAGAATGAATTGGCTATGCTTTTTTTCCAGGTGAAAGCGACGAAGAGGATGAAAGCCGAGCCGTAGATAACGTGAAAGTACAGTTGCCTTTGGAAGGCGATTCTCTTCCCAAGGAACCAAAATGGAACTCGAATCTCGCACACAAACGAAAAAACTTTGATTTTAACTGGCTGTCAGAATTTGTAAAAAGCAACTACAAATCTTAGTTTTTAGAATGATTTAAGTTGGAAATGGTTTTGTTCGAGATCTTGATTTTAAGTTTTGTTCAACTCCCCTACTTGCTAATATGTTGTGAGAAATTGTTGTTCTCAGCTTTCAGCAAAAAGCACAGGGGCAGCACGGTTGATGAGAATAAACAGGGTACCAAGTAATTACAACACGCTCACAATGTAAGGATATAAAACTTTCAGCTTTGAATCAGTTGTTTAGAGAAATAGCGGTTGATATGATTCTGCTTGATTGTTTATTAGATTTGTTGGCAGATTCAAAATGGTGAGCCAGGGCGTCAATGACGGATTGCCCAGCGAAAAATGTTAATGTTTCTGAATTACGTAGCAGCATTTCTATAAAGATATTGCTATTATTGAGTAAGGTAGAATAAACGTATTTTAAATTATCTTAAGTATTTTCTAGAATTAATCTAAATGGAAAAGAGCTGCATTTTTGGAAAAAAAGCCGTACTTGCTATGTTAAACTCTTTTTTTCTTTATGTTGCAATCCAGTAAAAATCTACAAACACATATTACGAACTACAATACTTATGGGGAAAAATCTTTAGAAGAGCAAGAGCTATTCCAGGGCCATTAGACCAAATAAAGAAGGAACGGTTTCAAAGAAAATACTACATAGACTGAATACTAAGAGAAGGGTAAGGTGGTGGCGTAAAACGGAGCTTTGGTTGATCTTAAGCAAACCGATAGATTTCTGCAAAATCTATTGTAATATATTTCTGTTTAGATCAATGGATAGGTCTTATCACCTTTCTTTATTCTGCTTTTTTAAACTAATAATACGATTTCTTTTACATTGCAAGATATCGAGTTAAATCCTTGCTTTATCCGACAATGTTTGTCCGCAATGGACAGCAAACTTTGTAAAATTGCTGTTCAAAGACGCTATAGCTGGCTTGAATCCATTATCTTTCTTTTGTTTGCTGGACATCCCTGATCATTTTGCACACCACTTTCGTTTTCCTCGTGAAATGTGACTTTGTTTGTTTTCCTGAAAAATCTTCGCAGCTTATCTCTGGATTCCTTCTTCGTTAACATATATGCAAGAGTTTTTACACTAAATGGCAAATATCCAAGGAATGTGACAGACATGTAGACAAAGTGAGGCAAAGGCACGTCTTGGAGAATCACAGACTCAGCTTCAATGATATATACAGGAAAATAACATATAACATAAACGAAAACCAGCATTAGGTAGTTATTGGCAATTTCCTTTTCTTCTGAATGTTTCTGCAGCTGTGCAGAGGTTGAATTACCGTTCTTTTTTAATTTTCTAAATATTGCGATGCTCAGCGAAGACAAAATGACAGTAGGAACAATTATGAACGGTATCATAAAGGCAGACATTTCGCCAACTGACGTAAAGAAAAAGAAGCACGCAGCGAACTTGGGTTTGAATGCTAGCTTGTCTGTCGCAAAGAGCATGCAGCCAAGGCCAAGTGCAACGATCCATGTTGATGCCACAATTGGTACCATGTACTTTGGCAAAACCAGTATTGCGTATTTTGTAGGCTTTGAAATTAAGAGAATGCGAAGGATGCTAAGCCACAGAATGGTCCACAAGGCACAAGTGGAAAGCACAATGATGCAAAATGCATTTACCTGGCATGCAACGTTGTTAAGAGGCCATCTGCCGTATGCAAGAGTCGCAATCTGAGTTGGTACAATCGTGAAAGTTGCCAATGAATCAACGATTATGATGTTCATCGTCAGCGAATTATGTAGGTTATGTAACTTTTTATTTTTTACAACAGTGTATGCAGTGACCGGGTTACCTACCGCCCCAATAATGAATATGATGGCCATAACAATAGTCTCGGCTATTCGGTGGCCTGGGTCATCTGTATGGAAATATTGCAGATCTGATCGTGAACTGTTGCTGCTGAGCATCTTGACGTGATTGCAAGCCTATACCGTTGTTGTTTCTCCTCACCCTTTGGTCACAGTTCAGTACGATACAAATATTTTTTCATGCACTTAAATTGAGTTAAACCTGCTGTTTCTGGCTACAAATGTGTAAAGGAGAATGCATCTCTACCTGGTTTATAGCGAGACTACGATTTTGTCTACGTATTCTAATGATGCAAAAATGTGCCGATGATGCCGTTCTAGAAGCGACTTTGGTCAGAGTGTAATCTGCCTAGCCAGTTATTGACCAATGAGTAATTCATTTTAGTATGGTGGCCAACACCATTATTCCAGCTGTCTTTACATGAGCAGGTTATTTGCATACAGTCGAACAATAGTTTCTGAAACTTCGAGGACTAGCATGTCGATGGCAATGTAAACATGCAATTGCTACCAACGATACGACATGGTTTATTGGAAGTCCAAGAAATGTAGCGATTTGCAATTTGCAACTAGGTATTGACCCGTTGTGAATGCCATGGTATTATCACACTCTCGGTTCAACCACATCCGACCACTATTACTGTACCCTACTATCGTGTATTACCATGTTTGGTACAGTAAAAACCAACATGTTACAAAAACCTTCCTTTTTGAAACCTGCCTGTTTTGGTTCCTACATGAAGAGAGATTAATAAAATCAGGCTGAAAGATTCTTGTGTATGGCTTTTGGTTTTTTTGGCAAATTTCATTCGGCAAAATAAATCATTGCTTATTAATTCTTCAAAATATGTAGTTGCGTCTTGGAGGTGCAATTTTCTTATCCTTTGTCCAAGGGTGCCTGCACACGATTAAGGCAGCAGGAGCAGTGCTGGTATTGAGGGTAAATAGTAGATTTTTTCCACTACTATAATCGATTATTTGTTAGGATGCAAAATAGAATATTTGCATGGGTCTGTTCCAACTAAAAAACTGGAATTTTTGCAATGAAAGGCTCTAAACCTAGGCAAAGTGTTGACAAATTTTTTTCCATGCAAGTACGAAATCATGGCAATTATAAATTGGCTGGCGTTGATTGTCTGCTTTGAGTGTAAAAAAGAAAATAATAATCACAAGAATAAAGTTTACATCAAGTAATTGTTTTCATGTAGCGTGTTTTTGTATTAAGGCATTAAGCAAAACACCCTCATTCTGACGATGGGCAAAATTGTCAGTATCCAATATCTTATAAGACGCCGTTGGTTTTTGAAGAATTTTATCGTCTTCTGACGAAAAATTTCTAATTTAAATTAACGTAATGAGAGTTGCTAAACTAGCCATCAAATGAGATTCTATAATGTTTTCTTAGGAGTTTATATTTTAAGGCACTTCTTGCCCCCTCTGCCCCTCTTGGAAGATGGTAGGAGGGTCAGCTGATTCTGCAGCCCCTCGAGGGTAGGTGCCTCTGCTTGAGTTCCTTTTGTGGTAATCAGGCAAACAGTTTTCTCCAAAAGTTTCGAAAAAATTCTTAATTTTCCCTCCATGCCGCTCCTAACTCTGTTTGCCATTAGGATCTCTTTGTGCTTGCTGGTACATTGTTTTGCCAGATTTGAAGAAATAATTCACAAGAATTTGGATGGAAAGAACGATGTTGTATATCAGGCTAATTAGATTAAATAATTCATTTGTCAAAATATTGAAGCATTTATTATGCAAAGTGATGCCAGCCCACTATATAACCTTTTAGACTGAACTATTTATTCTACAAAATCAGAACCTATTTCTAAATCAGAGTAATCAAGGTTCATCAATAAAGCAACGACTGTATATGTATATATATATATATATGTATATATAAGAACCTTTCCAAATTTCAGCTTCTTGGGGGTTCTTAATTATGGGGTTAAAACAGATTAAATTTCAGCCTCTAGGTTCTTATAAAAACAGGTTCTTTATGCGGGTTTTTACTGTAGTAGCTTGAAATCAATTGAAGCTTTAATTTCAGATTTCAAATTTTACAAAAAGTTTCCTATAAGTAGTTTGAATCACGAGTGTATTCATATATACACACTTAACAAACAAATATCGTGGCAATGTACGAGTTCATTAGAACGATCATCTTCCAATCTTCACCTGCGCAAATATTTATCTATGTATATTTATTGAAACCTGCCGAAGACAAGGTTTTCATTTCGAATTTAGAAAACATCCCTATCATCAATTAACATGGTCATTAATATTTCGCTACGAAACAGAGAAGCCAAAGGATATTCGAAATAATAGATGTTTCGAAACTTTGAAAGCAAATTCTGCTTTACGCCCGAAGAACATCCGGGTGTCAACTACTATGCCTGCCAAACCTCTTGGAACACTACAATAAGTTTTTGAAGATTTTAATACTGATGCCCCTTTTCCCCTCCGAACAATGTTGCTTTATGCAATGTTAAGAAGTTCGATAAGTTCGATGGTCATTCGAATGAATTCATTTCAGATAACAATGATATTTAACACTATGATGTGTATATGTAACATAAAGAAATTAAGAAACAAGATACAGGACCATTTTTCAGGTCTAACTAAACAAAAACAATCCTAAACAAATGTGGCAAACTATTGACAAAGTGCTGGACAGAAATTCATCGAAAATATCAGTTACTAGCTTAAACTACGAAGGCAAATATTTAACTAATAATAGCGAAATCGGTTGGTCCGAAACTAGCGGACGAAATGAAAACAAAATCGACTGATGACCCTCTTGCCAAAATAAGTGACAATAACTCTATGATTACTGATTTCAAAACAGTTGATACTCAGCAGATCTTAGAAGCACTGACGGGGCTGAAAAACGGCAAAGCCAGCGGGCCAGGTAAAATCCCTGTCAGATTAGCTAAAGATGCATCCGAATTTATTGCCCTCCCCCTTACACTAATATACAACTCATCACTCACCGCAGGTAATATTCTAGATATCTGGTATGTTTGCAAGGGTGACTCCAATTTTTTAAATCAGGTGTAAGGGGGGACATAAATAACTACAGGCCTATATCCGTGCTTTCAATATTTTCAAGGATTCTTGAAAAAATACTTCACGATCAGCTGATTGATTATTTCAAAGAGAAACAACTGCTAAAAAGGAATCAGCATGCGTTTCGTAAGCTACACTCAACTATCACGTCTTTAATAAAAAGTACTAATGAATGGCTTAACAATATTGATTCTCAAAAGATCCATATGACCATGTTCTTGGATCTAAAAAAGGCTTTCGATACAGTGGATCACAAAATATTGCTCGAAAAACTTTCTAGATATGGTGTACAGGGCAATGTGATTAACTGGTTTCGATCCTACATAACCCAACGTAAACAATTTTGCAGAATCAATGGTGAATGTTCCAAGCCCTTAGGGGTAGCATGTGGCATTCCCCAAGGTTCATGCCTAGACCTACTTCTCTTCATCATATACCTTAATGACTTTGAAAAATGTTTAAAGTTTTCATCGGCAAGCATGTATGCTGATGGTACACACACGACAGTAGTCCCTGAAGACATTAACAGGCTTACTCAAATGATGAATGAGGAACTAGAAAATATTTCTGAGTGGATGAGGATCAATAAATTTAGTGCAAATCCTTAAAAAAAATGAGTTTATGCTTGTCGGCTATCCACGTAGAATAAATAAAATTGAAACTCTAGCTCCTCTGAAACTTAATGGCACAGAAATAAAGCGAGTTAAAAAAGTAAACCTCTAGATATTATTGTGGACGAGAATCTCAACTGGAAGGAACACTTTAAATCTTTGAAAGGAAAAGTAGCAAGTGGTCTGTCTGCGTTGAAAGAACTGAAGCACATTCTTCCACGATAGAAACTATGTGAGATTTATTATGCGCTGGCTGAAAGTCACCTCCGATACGAAAATGTTGTCTGGGGTAGCCTGCCAAACACGAAGCTACAAATGCTTCAGCGTCTACAGGATAGGGCATTCTCAATTATTGAAAATGCCAAACAAAATGACCCCTGGAACAGTGATTGGCTAAGCGTTGATCAGATTATCTCTTTTGAAAGATCTATCATGACACACAAAAGAGTTAATAAACAGTGCCCTGAGAGCCTCTGGAACAAATATAATCAGAGGATTGAAATTTACAGTTATAGCAAAAGAAACAGAAGATCTCGATAAATCTTGACATCCCAAAGTTTAAGCTCGAGAATACAGAAAAAAAGGATTCCACTTCTCTGGTCTTGAAGCTTGGAACGAAATACCCATAGAACTAAGGGAGATCCCCTCGCTCTATCAATTCAAATGAAAACTAAAAGCTCTTTTGAAGAGCTCAGAAAGCCCAAATTAAAACACGACTCCCAGGAAGATCAGACGTCAAATTCAATTCACACATTATTAAATACTTTTTTAAAATTTTGCCTTCCATTATTAGTTTTTTAGCTTATCATAACTTGTATTTAGGTTTCTGATGGGATATTGTGTTGAAATAAGAATTTAATAAAATAAAAAAGGGGTCATCCATAAAGTACGTACGCACTTAGGGGGTGTCGACCAAAAATCGTACGCTTGCGTACAAGGGAGGGGGTGTAGTTGGTATTTAGTACGTACCTTAAGAAATTCCTAAACCGGAAATTTGAGCCTTGCAAGCTTGTTCATTCATTGTTCATATGGCAGAGATTTTAATGGGAAGTTTATTGCGTATTTTCCATCCATCGATGTGCTTCACACGATTGCATAAATTAGACAACTGCATTAACATATATTATAACAAGGAATGGTCAATATGTACAAATACCTGAATTTCCCTGGAAACTCTCAATTATTTTCATTATACCTTGAAATTTGGTTAAAAAGATATAAGCGTACGCAGTGTACGCAAAAAGGGGGTATATGAAAAGCGTACGCGTGCGTACAAGGGGGGAGGGGGTCAAAAAGTTGCTCTCAAACTGCGTACGTACTTTATGGATGACCCGCTACAATAAAAAGTGTTTTGAGGGGGAGGGGTGCGGTATCGGTCTTTGCGACCAGGCACAGTTTAGGACTATTGGCAGGGATTGTCTCTAGCCAGGAACTGGCGTCAATGTTGCACTGAATGCACGAAATGTTGCACTAATTTCGCCTGGGCTTAAGCTAAGTACACACTTTTTACTTTATAAGGAACCTTGCCCAAGACCTAGTTTTTGAAGCTCCTTATTTTGGACCTCTTTTGCACATTTGGTGCAATGAAAATTGCACATGATATATTTTACTTTCTATGTTAGTTTCGCTAAATTCTTAAATGTAGCTAGAAAGCAAGTTGAATAACAAATTTAAAGAATGTTTGATGTATGAATAAGTGAAAATTCAATCAAGAAGGAAAATGAAAAAAAAAACGAAATTACACAGAGACACTCGATAGCTACCTTCGTAAAACACAATTGATGTTCAAATGAGTGGAACTGGCTTTCTAATTCTTGATTGTTTGCAATGATAAAAATATACAAGAATAGAAAAGTTGCCTAGGGATTTTGCTTTAGTACAAACCGTTCTTTAGTTTTTCTGCTTTCTGCATGTAGTTTCCTTTTAAAGTGGTTCCTTCTAAAAACTGCATATGATGAGGTTAAAACTGAGGTTAATACTTTGATTAGGTTGAAACGACGAGTACTCTTTGAAGATGGCATCGAAAATGACTTTTAAAAAGCAAACATTTTGGAAAATACGACAGCTTTTTGTCTGACACTCTTCAGAGCATATAATGTCAGAATTTTATTTAAACAAAGATTTCCAACAAAATCAATGAACATATCTGCTGATGTTTTTAAAAACATCGATCGATGTTCACCAGCTTAATTGTGGTGATATTCAACATATCAATCAGTTCCTATTCACAAAAGATCGAACAACAAATAATTGATATTAACTCTCATGGTTAGACTGCGAAAATTTATGAAAAAATACACAGTTAAACAATGCAAATTCAACTCACCCAAGGCAAGTTATTTTTATACTAATTACATGCCCACAAAATAAAATTAGGCTGCCCACAAAATAAACATAGCAGTGACAATTTAACGTGTTTTAAAAACAACAATAGGTACGAAAATACATATATCGTGGTCTTTTGTACAAGGAAGACCGTGGAACTGATAACAGGGAAATAATTATTACATTGATGTTTAAACTTATGTGCAATGATTATTAAAATAATTATTACATTGATGGCCATGCCAAGACCTACGATGTTTTAAACTTTTATCAATATTGCTCATTCACAACAAAAAATTGACAAAGATTTCGGACAAAAATTGTCCACATAATTACTCTATTGTAAACATACCTCTATTTATAAAAGGTTGATTGATGGGACATAGTGCCTTTAAAGTTTTCTAAAGTGATTGTTTACGTAGGGGTCTCGCTATTACCCTGCGTTGATATTTGAATATTGGCAGTTTTGAGCTAAAAAATTAACTTCAAAAATTAATTGTGGCGACAAAAGACCAGACGTGTAGATGAATAACTTGTTTGAAGACTTGTGATATGCTTTCATTGTAAATGTGGTGGAGGGGGTGCTTAATTTCATATGGTTATTAATGCTTTAATGTGTCCTGATCTTCAATAGACAACGCTACTTAGAAGATAATTTAAAATGCCGTGGTTATTGTTCCTGCACCGGAACTCATCACATTTCAGCTATTCATCCGGCATGCATGCGCATCAACTACTTGCGCACGAAAACAGTCTGACGCCTGCGCACACCTAATAATTTTGTCTTGAAAAATTTCATTCGAGATTCGTTGACAGACCTTGTAAGCGATGTTAGGCCGGTGCTGCAAGGCTCATACAAACGAAGTAAATGTTGGCTGCCTGTGTGATTTATCGTTGCTAACGATATCTGAAACTAGAAATATTGCTTAATCGATTTCGTGAACCACAGGGCCGATCCAACTTGCCGACAAAGTTGGTGAACCATCCATTATTTGCCTACAAATATGAAAATTTGCCAAAAAGCAACCTTAGATGATTGAAAAATCAAATAGAAACTATGAATTTTTCCAAAGTGGGGGTGGGGATCACCACAATCGTGTCGGGTTGCCACTTGAGTTTATGGCAGAGCTTGCTCTGTGTGCGCTTTTTTGAAATCTGAAAAATTCAAGCAAATGGGCTGCATAGAAAACACTGTGAACAACGTAAATGGGCTAGTTATCAGGCTATTATTCCAGGGCCTTTTATGTATGTTTCGTGCGCAAATACTTGCCTACCGTATGAATAGCCAAAATGTGATAAGACCCGGTGCCGGAAGAATAACCACGGCTAAAAAACTGCAGAAGCAGACGCGTTTAACGCAATAAGCATACAAAATCCAATATACTTCCATTATTTACTTACAATTTAATTTACCTTACAAGCGAGAAATATTTCATTTCATAATGAATTGAAACTAATAAAGGCAAAATCCATGTGATTGTCACACGTGATAAGGAAGAGCATAGAAGCCGATGGCGGAGTACTGAATGAATGGCTGCTACTCTGAATTTACGGCTACTTCACTGGTTTATAGTACATTAAATGTACTGCAAAGTAGGTAACACATGGACACAGCATTGTCAAATACTGGAAATATCGCTTTAGAAAAGCATCAACTTTTTATTAGGAAATTTTCGCATCTTGTGGTAATATGCGAATTAATATCGAGTTAAGTATTTTGTGTACCTAACAGAATTTATAGAAATAGGGCAAATCATAAAAATAATGTTCGTTAACGCAATGTTGAATTATCCTCCCTTTAAGTAAGCAATTGCCGTAGTACACGGCATCGGCCCTTGTATTCGCGAGACCGAATTCGATGATCCAGTCAACCATTTGATCGCCACGAAATACGTTCTTGTATGATCGGAAGTGAAACCTACAGAACACATAAATATCGAAAATACAAAAATGAATTGAAAAAAGTAAAAAGTAAACGACGTCAGAAATACTTCTCAAGAATTTTGCACTTGATCTACCGCATTGAAATTAGGCGCAAAATAGAACACTGTTTGAGACAAACCTGAGGTCGCTAACTAGATCTTTTCTGCAGTTTTCGAGATGATGGGCTCGAAACCTCAAGCAAATATCTTTGACTGTTTGGTCAAGATATTCTAATGGTTCCAGTTGTATCTTCTTGGCAATGCATCCTGGTTGTATACAGCCGAGACTGAAATTAAAAAATTTGAGTAAGTTTGCTTAAAAACTTTAACGACAGGGTGAGCTGTCGTTGTCAGTTGGCACTTTCTGCTAGTCTCTACAACCATTCTTAATTTGATGTGAATAGACCTTTAATCACTATTTGATGCTTAAAATGTCCTGCTCGCTAAATGAAAGATAGGCACTAATTCCTTTCATATAAATAGCAATGGCAAGGCCAACAGTCACTGTTCAGGAGTGCTACGTGTGCTTCAACTGTAAAGTGATATTTGGTGGTATATAATTGAAATATTCGTTCTCTGATTAAGTTAAATAAAAGTACCACAAGCATCGATTAAATATGGCTGTGTGTCATAATGATAAATTCCAATTTGATAAACATAAGGTACTGTGTCAAAAAACTCAGACATCGTAGAATAGCATCTTTTGGGCCAAAACTGCAATTATGCATGCATGACATGCATGCCATATAGACCAAAATTATACAGATTAATTCAGGTTTCGTACGAGAGAGGAACGAGGTACTTCAGATGGCCTAAATTCTCGCATCACTTCTATAATAATCTTATCAAAGGATGTCAGTTTTTCCTCCCTTTAATCTATTTATCCAGTCTCAAGGTTATTTCCCGCAAACAATGTTTAACGATATCATATACATAAAAAGTGAATTTTAGGAAAGGAGTTGATAGTAATAAAAAAAATACCTACCGTTCAAAGGACAACAAGTTGAAAAATATCTTGTTGAAACCGAAAATAGCAAAGGACAGGAGACCCTGCGCGAAAGAAAGAAATTGTAATTGCCACATATAGACTTCTTAATCTAAAGTCGTAAAATCTTTCAGGTAGTTATTGCTATAGGGTACAAAGTTAAATAGCTTCAAAAAAGATCGATACCAAATGGGTGAATATCAAATTGCAAGTAAAGTTTTACAGGCCTTCTTCATGAAAAGTACGAAAATGAAAATAAACGACCAGAAATAAGTACACATTCGAGAAAGTAGCTTTTGATGCAAGATGAAAATTATGATGATCTTCTGAATGCTAGGTTGTAAGATCAAAAATAACTAAGAGGATACTTTGCTAACGGTTTGAAACCTCAAGTGTAAAGATTGAGATACAGTCGAGGAAAGCATGATACTAGTCTAATATTGAATGAAAGGGAGCTTTACCTGGCCAATTGTGCATGTGACTGCAAGGAATTCTATTTCCAAGAATATGCCCGCTCTGTGCGCCTGGCAGTTTTGTTTCAAACGCTCGAAGCAAAGAAACACGTTCTAAAACAGACAAAATGTTCCAAAGTTCTAAAACTTTTAAATGTTTCAAAGTTCTAAAACATTTAAAGGCCTACTGAAAATCCACAACATAATCATGGCAGACGTTTGCCATTTCTTAAAATGATATTAAATAGGATGACTTTAGAGAAGGATGTGCTGGAAGACAAATTAGCTTAAAAGAGAATTTAATACAGATCTTGTTTATTTTTGGATAAAAGATTGCCAGCAAATCTTTTTTCGAGGTCTTAGATTGAAAGAAACAGGACTTACCAAAACTGAGAAGAAACACAGAAATAGAACGAGAATGACGTGGCGACTAAGCTGGTGGCGATCTCCTTGCAGATATTCTTCAAAGGTGATCTTTTCGATATCCTTCAGAGCCTCGTATTGAATATCACCGGTATCAGAGGTAGGCACTGCTCCATACATTTTCTTCTTAGCGAAAACTCTTTTCCTGCTATCGGGGTTTTGTGATTCATCTCTTTCATGCGAGTAGAGTTCTTTTTGTGTCTGTTCTTCGTCATATTGATGGCAACAGCTGCTACCCTCGGAATAATCTTCTATATCCTTCATTTTTTCGCATAGGGTCTGACACCGACTGCAACTGAATGAAAAAGACAAAAACGATGCTAATATCATGTTCTTCTCGGTCACTGGCTTTTTGGGCCAAGGGTTTTATGAGATCCCGTGTGTTGCATGACAAATAACATTTAGATAACTTGGTATCTTTAATGTGTTTATAAACCATAATCAAAAACATACATACACGATCAAAATTTGTTCTTAGATTTTTGATCGTGTATGTGCCTTTTTAATTATGGTTTAATTCTTCTGTGATAATAAAAAACGAGTGGGTGTGATATAGTAAAGCGCGTTAAAAGTTGCTTGCAATTGCTCGACAAAATTGTTTTTGGCATACTTTACTACAATGCTTTAACTCAACTACGTTCTTTTTGCGACTAAATGTTCTCAACTGAACTCAGCTCAACAAATTCAGTTTATTTTTTACATGCCGTGGCTATCTACCTTAACCAAACTTAGATGTCAAGCCCCAATCTATGCATTACACATAAAACAGTGAATGCTCACGATTTCCTAAAACCTTCCTCCGCAGCCGTTTCGCTGATGGCTAATTGCTCCATGTCACTTCCGCTCATTTCTCTGCACCGACAGTATTTGTCATACCTCTGCAGGATGATTAAAAAAACCACACAAGAAAGAAGAGAAATCACTTGCGTTACACCATGAAACCAATTGTAGACTTTCTGAAATGAGCAGAAGGTAATCAATTAATGACAACATGCAGAAATCAGAAAATAACAAAATCATATGCTGCTTTCATCTTTAGCTTCAGACATTATGTCTGAGGCAAAGTCTTATCTTTCAAAACAAATGCATTCAGTTCAATTTTCCTATCAAATGCAGCAAGCATAAGACCAAAATATGATTCACACTTTACACTTTATTACGACAGAACAAATTCAAAATTATCAAGCGTTAATTTGCCATTACACTTTACTCTGAGGGGGGGGGGGCATTACTTATATTCCATGCTTACGACGTCATAGAGTAACTATGATGCATCCTTAAACTTAATCAAAGGTAATGAATATGAAGAATGAAGGTTTTAAGGAAAAAACCTACGTTTCCATTGATATATTCTAAAAAGGGATTGAGCACTTTAGAAGCATTGTTCTGCAACCCAGATATTTCGAGGTCAGATCCAGCCTTGGTAAATGCTAGACTGATGCCAATGGCTAAAGGAAAACTAAAAGAAAAGTACAAACACAATTAAGATGAAATCTCTAATTAAATCACAGTCTTCAAATTTGGTTTGATACCAACAAAGTTGGCGAATAACGAATTATGATTTGTTGCTACTAGGTAAAACATTGCAGCGGTTTTTTAGAGTATTGCGAAGGTACTGAAAACTTTTTTGAGGAGAACGATCCTGAGCCAGTTTGAAAACACGTTCCTCAAATGTCTAGACAGTTCCCCTGTAATGTTTCATAGTAGTACAACTCAGTTGCTTTGATTTCTTTTTCTTAGAACTTTATTCATGACAAAGATATATCATCAAAAGTCATCAAATTAAATAAAAAAGGCCGAAATAATTCAATATAAAATAGAACCCAACCCTCTAGCATATAAAGCAACGTTTCAAGAATGATCTGATTTTTTACCGAAAAATTATCTAAAGCCGACATTTGGTGAAACTTTGAGCCATGTGAATATTATAGTGCATCGCCCTGAATTCAAATTTCTGATGCTTGCTGACATTTGCTGCAGATTGGAAATGCTGGGTAAAGTCACTTCGTCATTTCAAACCTCAATCAAAATTTTTGAACTCTCATGTACTTGTCGAATTAAATCTCTATTTTATTTTTCAATGTTGCATACCTCACATTACTACCTCTGCAAAAATGTCAAGAGAACTTATAAAAAATTCCAAACTTTTGAAGGGTAATTCTTACCAAATGCCGCAGATAAAGATAATTGGTTTTTTTCGTGAAGCAACGCTCTCCCCTTGGCACCTCACTGCTGTCAACGCATAGCACACCAAGGTTGTCCAGACAGTAGTTCCAAACAAGCCAATAAGAAAAACGGCTAGAAGCACGTGATACCCATCTTTAATAGATACGTTTATTGACAATGACATTGCAAGGGATAACAGGAGCTGAAAAGGTTCACAATTACTAACTTGAAAACTTGTACAAAACATGGTAACAACTAGAATAAAATAACAATGAAATTAATTGTGGCCATTATAATCAGATTGTTCTTTGTTGCGTAAACATGCCCGATAATATGCAAACAAATAATAAAGAGTAAGCAAAAAAGTTGTTATAATCTTAAATATTACACCCCTTTCAACAACAATGTATTCACATTTGATTTAATGCTTGATTGCAGACAAACGGAGTAAAGAATGATTTAATCAGCACACAATTACCAAAATGATAGCAACAAACAGCAGAATTAATTAAAAGAGACCTGAAACCCGATGAGGGTTAATGTGCATTGATGCAGAAGCCGCCTGTAATACTTGGTTGTGAATAAAACAATCATCACCCAGACCTGCCACAAAAACAATTTTTTCATTTATTTACAAGCGTCCATGCAAGACTCAAGTAAAGGGAAGGTAAGACATGATAATGTTTGTTCGAGCAAAAAGTATCGGAAGACTCGAATTTTGTTTTTTGACAAATATAGAAGAATAAATTGTAATGTATGTAGTATAATTACACCCGGGGGCGTAGCTAGGGGAGATGGGGGGGGAGGGGGGGGTTTACACCCCCACCCAATACTTCAGTAATTCGTCAGTAAATCTTCAATTTGTCTTCAAAATCCTTAGCTTGATGGTAAAATCATCTAACAGTAGGTGAAAAAGTACCTAAATTCTTCTCCACTATGTTTTCATCTGTACATTTTTCTATACAATAGATGACCCTCCACCCCTCTAGTCTGGAAGGTCAAGCAACGCCACTAATTACATTGAGTACAATTGATGGCTCCACTAAAATCTATGAGCCATTGTCATATAGTATGCCCTTATATTTGTAAAATATAAAAAAACTGATTCAAAAGTTGAATAGAAGACAAATGCAAAAAAAGAGCAAACATACGCAGCAAACAGTGCTAAGGATGCCAGTGTCAAAAAGTGCTTTATTAAAACCACGACTGATCTCATCACTCTCAGAGCTCATCACCATTATCATTTTGGAAGAAACAAACATGATCGGAGCTGAGAGGAATGTTCCCAGTACCATGCTTGTACCAATCTGAAATGTAAATAAACCCTTCAAGACAATTGCTGGAAACTATGATGGAGGTTGTCACATTTAAGATACAATTAATTTTTAACAAATTAGGTACAATAGAATTTTTACAGCAAAATTACTTCTATGTCATCAGTGTCTTCAACTTGCATAAAGTCAGATGTCCCTCTTTTAATATCTATTTCGAATTTGGCTAATTGGGTATTATAACAACACTTAATGTTACCAACGAACATAATGTCCCTTCGCGTAGCCTTAACTTTCTCTAGATCAGCTCATAGGCAATATTTGACATTATCCATAATCTCCTTGATGTCTTCTTCATCAGGATAAACTCCTCAAGATAAACTGATCACCAGGATCTGTCTATTCCTTTAATGCAGGGTACCGCTATAATTCAGTTAAGTCTCTGTCAGAGGCTTATTCAAAACTTGCTGTTGGAGAGAGGGGCTTATTCAAGAAAAGGGCTTGATTGAATTGTAACGGTAATCAGAAGTGGCTAGTGCAAATTGCAGGCAAAAGAAATTCAGTTGGGAAGATTCACACCAAAAGACCTTTTTTATTTTGAGACAGCTTTTCAAATGCATCAGAGACTTAGGCAGAAAAGTTATCGCAAAATAACAAAAACTGCCTGTAACCAAAGAAGCAAGGGTGGGTTTTGTTTGCCCACTCTACCAAAAAGGCAGTGCAAGCCGGTGCACTTCTTGGAAATAGACAGCAATATCCTTGCAATGAAAATGGGCATTCTTAGAAACCCAAGCAAACATTAAGTATTTCTGAGTTCATTTCAGAACCATATATCTCACAAGTTTATGCAAAAGAAAGGGTTTTGATACCAAAAACTTTAAAGTTAGTCCTATCACCATAGCTCAGTTTTTTGGCTTTGGCTGAAAATACATGTGTATCTATCATTTTCATTATTTCACCTCAATGCACTTCCCAAAGTTATCCAACAACTCTTATATCTATTGCTATATGGCTTTTTGAATTTTGGTTAGATAAAATATTTGTAGCAGTGGTATCATATTTCATTAGACAGTGCAGAACTTATGCTGCTAAGTTAAAACAAAATCAAACTTACAGTATCCACATGAATTCCATACATTGAGGAATAGACAGCAACAGGTGGTGCAGTTGGAAGCGTCCCATAAATGAATGCAAAACTTGTCAAGCTTGTATCATTTACAGATGAATTATTGTGCAGCCAGAATACAGCCTGTCTTGCTATCACAGGGAATATGAGGCTACAGATAAGAAAAAACAAGCAATAAAAACTTGAACTGAAATGCTAGAAACTGTGCTCCTACTCTTACCACCCCAAAAATACAATGAAAAAAGTGCTACATTAATGCAATATGTGCTAAGCTTACACATGTTATTTAAGATATGATTTAGTAACACTCTGATAACATTTGTATCAAATCTTTCATCTGGTGAAAACCAACATTTGCTACACAGAAAAGAGGTTTTGAGGAATAAGAAACAAAATCATCCAGATCACTTTGTTGATTTTATATTATTTTACCATTGAAAATCTAAGGTCAAATTATTTTACCCCCACTTCAATACTTTTGTCCACATTTTTGCTGTGTCAAAGTGTTAGCATTCACTGTGGTTGCATAACAAATTTTGTATGCCATGGTAGTAGCACGGGATCCTTAACCACAAAGCAAAACTGTGCAAACAAGCTGTGTGGAGCCAATCAGAAGATTATTGCATGTTTGAGCAAATAAAAAGACTGAAGAGGAGGAGGACCTTGAAAAGATTAGCAATAATGTGATCCTTGGCATGATAACAAAATCAACAAGGCAAAACATATTTCTCTTGTTCAATCACATTATTTACTTTACTTTGTTTTAAGTTGGTAAACATACACTACTAGCTATATTAAAGCTAATTAAAACCAGCATCTGCTTAAAAATTATATTTCTCAATGAATCATAATTCAATTTTTTACATTATCTTTGCTTTTAAACTTTTGTTGCCAAGTTTGACTAAAAAAATTAATTGGACAACCAAAATTTAGTTTAATATGTCATTATCTGACCACTCGCTTTAGAGTGGGCAAAATCAGATGAAAACTGGATTTATGATGATATACGATATGCATATTGTGTAATATATTGTTGTTTTTTTAATAAAGGGCCCTTGTTGACAAAAGCAATTTGTGTGTTTAATAGGTTACTCAGTGTAAACATTGTTTTTATTGTCTTTATCAGACAATTCGATTCACTTGCAACTTAGTGTATCAATATAATGCAAAGTTAAGGTATCAACAACACAGGTTTTTAGAAGAGCAAAGCTTAGAAAAAACAACAAACAAAAGCCTCACCTTTTACAGAAAACAAGAAGGAAAGGAACAATAATTGTGAATCCATTTAAACTTTTCATGTTGCCAACCAAATTGAGTCCCAAATAAAACAAAGATGTAGCTCCAAAAGAGTTTCCCACAACCGAGAGGAATGGAGAAAGAAACCAATGCTGTCTGTCAAACCCAGTAAAAGACTTTGTCCCATTCAAAACAAAATTGAAGACAATACCCATTATCACCATAAACACCAGCGGATTTGAAATAACACCTTTCACTGCTGTCCAAATTATTTTCAACTTGCGGGGCTTGCTGCCTTTTTCCTTTGCATTCTTATGAAACTCAAGCATTAAAAATCCAATTGGGTTCAAGAGAGCTACTGACACTGGAATCAACAAGTACAAGTATTGCACATATTCAGGATGTGTTTCTTTGTAGATGGCATCAACTACAAAAAGAAAATAATTTTTCAACGGAACAAACTTTTGCAAAACAAAAGCAAAAAGAAAGACTATAAAGAACTGTAATGTCCTTAAAGATCAATTCACATTCTAGTCCAATGGATTAAAAAATCTTACAATGCTTGAATAAAGTCAGAAACTTCTGCAATGCTGTTCCTTTTAGCAGTTAAGTAGTTTATAGAATTATCAACATACAACTATTTTCAGGCCAGTGTCCACTTGAGCAAATTCCTCAACAAAATTTCCCTTTCAGAAAAAAGTTGTGTTTGCTGAGAAGTTTTACTAGTGAATTTGCTTAATGCCCAGAAAGAGCAAAAGACATTCCAATCACTGACAAATTTGCTGAAGATTTCGCTCCAGTGGAAACTGGCCTATTTTGTAGAAGGTTAACTCCTTACAACCTTCACATTTTGCTACCAAATTTGCCCATGCCCAGAAAGAACAGAGGACATTCCAATCACTGACAAATTTGCTGAAGATTTCGCTCAAGTGGGCCTTTAATGACCACTAATACAGCAAGATAAATTTTTTGTAATATGTATCATTATAAAGGAAAGCTTGCTAAGCTCCAACCAAATTGATGCTCTTATTGTCTGTGGAGAGCATGGGGCACTTTAGAAGCAGGAGCAGGTGGCATAGGCAATTTGTTGGAAACCTCATATTTGTTTGGCAAGGAATATTTGTAAATTTATAGATTGGCAAGGATTTATTGTTTTATGAGAAAATCTCTCAACATTATTTGAGATTTTTGAGTTTTTTGAGAATACTAGATTATTGATTGGGCTTTCCTCACATGCTGGAAACAAAGTTTTCCCATGCATTGTATGGTCTTCGAAAGAAAGGGGGTCGTGACACTTAGCATTTCAAGGATTGTGCTTTACGCCCCCCCCCCAGTTCTCAGCAGAATCGATTTTGTATTTCGTCTAAAGTCGATGAGAAAATTTCGGGGGAGGGGTAATATATTGACCCCATACTTTTTGTGATGTAATCCTATGATTTTCAAACTGCCAATATTGAAACAAAAGTTAGTCATAGGCGTTCCCTTCGGATAAAATTGGCGTTCTCTGTTGGTAGAAGGGCATTTTCTGGAGGTTAAAAGGGTGTGGCTTAAATTTCTTTGGTTTGTCCCCCCTCCCCCAGAGCTTAGTGGCTGGCGCCGCCGTTGACTCCAGCCCATAGTAAAATTCTTTGTAAGAAATAAATATTTATAAAGAGGGGCTTCTGACTTACATAGGGGCAAGCCAAGTGCTAGGTCGTTTGATTGCGTGACGAAAATCGCAAACAACCCTGCTCTTCCAAGATTCCCTGACATTGGTTGGCTAACGAGAAGAGTTAGCGAGGCAACTATCACAAACAAAATGGCTTTCGCTGCGAGAATCCCAAACCAAAAATTCCAGTCCACTTTAGAAAAGTCTAATTCCACAAGTGACTTGAACAGCAAAGCTGGTAAGGCGACACGGGTGATGTACAGCTCAACTCCTTTTCCTTGGCTTGCTGATATCAAACTTGCTCGGCCGCAGACATAGCCAATGAGTATAATAAGAAAACATCCCAGTAAAGTCGGGTACACGTTACCAAAGGCATCCATAACACCTACAGAAAGGGCGTCAAGAATACGCTAGTATACGATAAGATCAAGAGAATAGCTCTTTCCAGTACCAGAAAACATATGACAAATGCTTTCATTGGAGACCTGCATACAATTCACGTGAGGACAAGAAAGTTGCCACAAGTTGTTATGCAACACTGGCATATCCCGTGACACAGCCGTTTATTAGCTTGCCAGATGCCAAAAGATGATGAAAAAGGAGCTACATTTCCAACATTTGGTCGAATTTACCATCATTTATGTATTGAGCATTGTTTGTGTTATTGTTTGGCACATAATCCACGTGGAAAATACCAACAACAACATCACTACATCACATCACCAGAATCAAACTGTGCTTGAGAAAGAGGCTTGGAAGACAGTATGCTGAAACTGATCAGTGATTTCCATGCTGCTCGACCTGATAGTAATCAATAAGCATGATTAACAGTGCTGAGGAAAGGGGGGAGGGGGGGGGTCACTGACCCGGGGGCCCTTGGCTTTAGGGGCCCATAAATAATAACTCAATTGAAAAAAATTCTAAGTAATAATTAGCATAAAATAATATTAGAGACAATAATGACAAAGGTCCATGAAGTCGTTGCCTGCCTCACTGTTAAATATAATTTTGTTAAAAATTTCTCATCTTTGTTGGCTAGGGCTAAAGAAGTTCAACAGCTTCTGAATGTTACCAAAATTTGATTGCAGGGCAACATACAGGGCAATATGTATGTCATACAGATTTACACTATGGCATTCGAATCTATTTGTAACAATGTGTCGGTGTTTCATTTTCTAAAATTTAAGAATTTCTAAGAAAATTTCATTTTCATGCATTATGGTGCTAAGATATCAGTTATGCTCAAATTATCAGGTATCAGATATCAGTTATCAGGTATGGTAAGTATGATATTTGATGCGTACATTGTATTTCGATTGTATTTAAAGGACAAGTGACACACTTTTCACCCTATCTTTTCTTTTCATTAACTTATAGATCATCGTTTAGAAGTAAGTTTTTCCTGGTTTAGAACAAAAAATTCTAATCAGGGGGCGCAGGAGGCGCGATTTTGCTTTTTATCACGTGACCCTATGACGTACATTGTGATAATTTTCCTATCATTGATAGAGAGTTTTCGAAACACGATGCGACAGGTCCAGACGAACTAAATTCGTTTAGAAGCGTGTTGTAAACATTAATATTGCACTGTATACCAGTAGCAGCAATAACAGATTATCACAATCTACGTCACGGTGTCACGTGATTCATTTCCCGCGATAATTTTAAAAGGGTTTTTAAGTAGGAAAATAAAATCAGAAAGGAAAAATATTTCAACAACACTCTCATACAGCATTTTACTTTAAGTTAAAAGAAAAAAAAATTTGGCGCCAAAAGCGTGACACTTGTCCTTTAAAGGAGAACTGACACGCAAAAACAACTTTGGCTTATTCGATGCAAAATTTGTCGCTGACTTCAAATCTGGAAAAAGTTTTCTTCTTAGATTCGCCGTTTTTCTGATATTTGCACTTTTATCCGTCAAATACGTCACAGCCAGGACTCGGGAATTTCCCGAAGCGGAAACAAGATTATCGCCAGGAGTTGTTAAAATTCTCGGTTGACGTCACAAGTGACATGTTAACAATGCCGTTGTAAAGGCTTTCACCGCAACGGTGAAAGTACAAGTGAAGTTTCGTGTTTTATTGAAAATAGTCCGCGGTGAAAAGACAAAAAATTGTCAGGCATTTCATTTATAAGTATATAGTAGCTAGAAAATCCTAGCTACATGCCTGCTAAGACGCTTATATCCACATAAAATTTATTTTCATGCCATGATATCTTCGAACCAGCATGCTTTGAAACATTGAAAGAACCTCTAAGCTTGTGAAAAAAGGAGTCGACTTTGTTTGAAAACTGATACCGTTTTTTCAAAGTTTTTATTTTTACAATTACAAAAAAAATCACAACATGTGGGGTGGGGGAGGTGGTTGAAGCAGTAGCCAAAAGACAAACGAAATCTAGTGGAGACAGCGGTAAAAGCGATCCTGCAACCTGCTTTGGGTGCAGAAATATGAATTCAAGAAAAAACCTTGGTTGATGGGAGCTGCGAGTGTGACTAAATAATAATTTCACTGAACTTGATTATTGTATTTTAACAGAGGTTGAGATACTAGGGAATAACCTAGTCTTGCAAAAAGACCATCCCCCACCCAAGTCAAAATTGTTTGCAAAAGAAGATAATGCGCCAGTTGATTTTTCTATGAAAGCTAAACAGCATTTTCTTCGACTAAGAAATCAAGTTCTTTGACTAAGAGCTAAGAGCCTATTTCGTAAATCCAGATTTTTCGACTGCCAGGTAACTTATCAGTTCCCGAAACCCTTCACGCCCGGTGAAAATGGCATAAAATCCGCGCAAATCGACTTTTAACCCGCCTTTACTATTCAATATCACTATACAGTTAACGCGTTTAAAACATTGAAAAACAATCATAGAATGTTATATTAACAATTGATAACTTGCAGTTCCGTTTAGAGCATCATAGGTATTTCAGCGAATTAGGCCATACAGACAAAGCAGTCTGGACAAAGACGCCTCAATCTGAAATGAAATTCTAGTTTTACGATACCTGATCTCATTTAGATTGTAGCAATAGCATTGTTTTTAATAGAAATTCCATATCAGTTTGTACTTCCAGTCTGTTCATTGTTTATAATATCGTCACTGTTGAGCCATGGGACGACTGTCTGCCCAAGCGGCAGCGCTGGTTGGTAGCAAAAACTCAGACGGCTGAAACTCTCCATTTGTTTCGAAATCAGTGTAATAAAACTCCGATTCAGAGTCCCAAACCATTGAAAAAGTCAATTATGTGTCAAAAATGCAAAATTAGCTCCTTTCACATGCACAAAATAAACATTTGTCCGCAGCATTTTGTTACAGGTTTCTATAGAGAAACACAATACGTGCTGAGAACATGTCACTTGTGACGTCAAAGATGATCGTCCACTCGTGACGATTTTCGCCTCGAGTCTCAAGTTGTCGGAACAATTGTCGTTTCTCAACTTAAAACGCCTGTATTTCAAAAACGGTAACTGTGATTTAAAAAATTTTTTCGATCCTGGAATTTGCTTGTCACAAACTACCGTTTTAGCCAAACTTATTTTTGCGTGTCAGTTCTCCTTTAAGAAGTGCGAGGTTGAATGAAGCAGTGCGATAGGGAAGGAAACAGAATAAACAGTTGCCTAAAGTATTAAATGTACTTGTGATTATATCTCTTCCATTGAATATCCCTAAATCTTGTGCCTAACCCACTTGTTTTTTATTCTCAGTTATTTAAACGTATCATCTTGTAACTGTTATTTTCTTTTTCTTTCTAATTCACAGAAGGGGCGAGAACCATGGATTTTCCGACAAAAATCTAACAAGCTTCTATATCTTTCTCATAAATTTCAACATAACATAACGACATCAGAACTGAAAAAAAGATCTTTTGATATATTGAATATTCTTATGCTTATTTAGATTCAAATTTTTTCAAACAAAACATAGCATTTAGATAAACATAGACAACCATGTTAAATTTTTGAAAAGAGCAGAGGTTTTCCGACAAAATGGCAGTTTAGCTCTACGGTGGTGTTTTTGCTCCCTCTGACCCCCTCTATTTACACCATTGCCACCGGTGCAGTTTAGCCACCATGGCAATCTTAGCAACCAAAATAGCCACCCTAGCAGTTTAAGCAACCATAATTTTCAAAAATTTCTGGGGAGCATTCCCCATACCTCCTAGAAACGTCTGCCTTAGGCATGCCTTATAATTTAATTTTTGTCCTGACCCGAGGCCCATAAATTCTCTCCGCGGCCTTGATGATTAATAGTCATAAATTAGTGTGATTAATTATTTCAAGTAAAGGGTTAGGGTTAGGGTTAGGGTAAGGGTAAGGGTAAGGGTAAGGGTTAGGGTTAGGGTTAGGGTAAGGGTTAGGGCTAGGTTTAGGGTTAGGGTTAGGGTAAGGGTAAGGGTTAGGGTTAGGGTTAGGTTTAGGGTAAGGGTTAGGGTTAGGGTTAGGGTTAGGTTTAGGGTAAGGGTTAGGTTTAGGGTAAACTAATTACGTCATCAGGTCGAGCAGTATGGAAACTAGACAGCTCCGATCAGTGAGTGTTTTCACTTTCAAGGTTTCTTCAAAGAAGTTTTCAGGACAAGAGAAATTTAAGGAAATTCGATATTTCAAAAGAATGAAAACTAATTGCAATAGATACTGCTGTTTGACAATGATGATTTTATTTTTTCTATGATTGTCTTATAACGAGATCAAGATGGGGGACGGACGTGCGAATGGTAGCTCTGCAAATAAATTTGGCCGAAGTGATAAAACTGATGGTAATATGACCTTGTGCGACGGGTGCACGGTGTGATTTCATAACACGTGCATCGATGACAATGCGAAGAAACATACTGTTAGGCCTAGGCCTAAGCCCTCTGATGAAGAAAGTGAACCCACAAGCAGAGTGTGGTTTTGCCCTATCTTTAAGAAAACTCGCTCAAGATATTTTGCACAGCAAGAAATATGAAAGACCAACGGATTCACGTAAGCTCAAACAAGCGGTAATAAGATTACCCTAATTGAGATGCAGCTGGAAATCTCACTACTGAAGAAAGAAAACAACACCCTTAAAATTCGACTAGAGTCCACGACTTTGTTCCTGAATGAAGTCCTAGATGATCAGACAAGCCGTCCAGCCTTTGCGAGAACGACCAAGCATGACAAAAAGTAACAAGAAATAGGCCTAACAAAAAGAGAGGCAACAACAAGAGAAAAGGTAACACAAGTGCAACACAATCTAGTGATATAAATTCTGTCAAGTATCAAGACAAAGTTACTACATCAGATGCAAACAAACAGAGAGAGGCGAGATACGAAGAAACAGCCCAGGAATCAGGAGATCGCCCACAAAATGGTAAAGTGCTTGTTCTGGGCGATTCGCATGTCAAGCGATTAGACTAAAAGAAAATGAAGAATATCGCTCCCTGTGGGTATGGGGGTCTCAAAAGTGTTCAAGACCGCATAAAACGCAAGAAGATTATTGAAAAAAAGATTGATGCTGTTAAAGAAGTCATTATACATGTTTGTTGCCACGATGTCCCAACAAGGTCATCTAAGGAAATATTAAACAATATTGATGACAAGCTGATGACAAACTACATCTTAACCCAAATGGGGCTAGACTGTTTCCTAGAAATCTAATCAGGCATGCAATTTCATGGTAATACGGTGCTAGTGTTGATGCCTGTTTAAAAACTAAAACTAAAATTCCACCTTTGGAGGACAATGTTTCTGCGGGGGGGGGGGGGGGGTCTCATCAGCAAATTGGCTACAAAAAGGGCATGGCAATTGCATCCTTGAATGTTAACGGTCTCCGTAGTCATCTTGATGAAGTTAGATTATTGATTAGAAACCTCGGGTTACATATCCTTGCCTGAAATGAAACTAAGCTAGATTCTAACTTTAGGCCGATTTCCATTTGAAATTTTTTGTGCGCGCGGGCGTAGCACCCAAATCTGAGCATGCGTAGTTAAAATCAAGTGGTCTGGATTTGGTGTCCGCTGTGAGCGCTAGAAAGTTGAAACAACTCGATTTTAACTACGCATGCTCAGACCGCGCGCACAAAAAATATGAAATGGAAATCAGCCTTTTTTCAAAGAACTGACTAGTGTGGCTGAACCAACAAGAACGTCTGGACAGAAAAAGCAGTGGTGGTGGCGTTTCTATTTATATTAGGGACTATACTAAATACAAACCACATTCTGATGTTCCAAAGGATGACGTTGAACTCGTTTGTATTGAAGTAAAACCACCCAAAAGCAAGCCATTTCTCATTGTAGCTTGGTACAGACCACGTAGTGACCCTGTTGGTTCTTTCAATAAGCTAGATCCTCTTTGGAGACACTAATCATGATCTTGCAGGATGTGAAGCTGATCAGCCCAGAGACAACAATACAGAAAATTTGTGTGATGTGTATGGGCTCTTCGGCATCAAACAGCTTATTTGTGAACCAACATGGGTAACCCTGACCACATTTTCTTTCATTGTCCACATTACCACAACAAATGCCAGAAACATAATGGGTTCGGGAGTGCGTAAAGTTCCTTTAAGATATCATCATTTGGTTTACTGCATCAGAAAATTTAATGGTGCAGTTGAAAAGGGCCCCAAAGTGATCAAAGCACGCAAAATGAAAAATTTCAGCGAGGAAGCATTCCTTGCTGATGTTTCTGCTATATGTTGGAAGCAAATGCTCACTGAGACCGATGACATTTATGTTATGGTCAATTACTGGTCCAGCCTATTTTCCCTGATTATTGACAAACATGCTCCAATATGTGAAATGCGCGTCTCTGAAAAATACTGCCCCTGGATTAAACAGAATCTTAAGGATTTAATGCGGTCAAGAGATAAGCTAAAAAACAGCAGTTGCAAGTAAGTCATCCGCAATAAGGTCAACACTCTCAATGGCCAGTTAAAAAGGGAATATTACACTAATAAGATCTCTGCATGTGAAGGGGATATGAAGGAATCATGGAAAACCATCAATGAACTTCTTAATAAGAGGTCCAAGTCCAGTAATATTGACTGCCTTAAGGATTGTGATAAAGTGATTGATCACAAAAATGATATATCTAATGCTATGAACAGTTTCTTTTGCTCAGTGGGGAAGGATCTTGCAGAAAAAATTGACCAGGTTCCCAACCCTCTTCTGTCAGGTGATTATCAAATCAACAAAAAAGGGCAGAGTGCAGCATATCAGGGATGCATTTACCAAAGAAAAAGCTGCAAAGAGGTTTGGGGTTGACAAAATTTCTAGCTACATCCTGAAACTGGCTCAGCCATTTATTGAAAACTCGCTAGCCCTTCTGTTTAACACATCCGTTGAAACAAGCGAGTTTCCAGACATATGGAAATAATAAATATATGAAAATATATATGAAATATAACAATTAACTTAAAGCTGATTTTTATGACACTATCTTACCTTTCTGGGCGTAAACAGTTTTGTAGGGTCAACGGCATTGATTTAGAAGTTAGGGACATAGAGACCGGTGTGCCACAGGGCTCATGTCTTGGCTCAGTACTTTTCCTCTTTTATATCAATGACCTCCCACAGGCTGTCCGGGATTCAGTTGTATCCATGTATGCTTATGACACCAGCCTGTGTTATCGATCTTCTGATATTACTGAGCTGAATGAGGCTATCAACAACGACCTTAGTAACTTAGACACCTGGCTGCAAGGCAACAAACTTACGTTGAATGTCCACAGGTTTTTGAATGCCCACATGAGATTCTGAGGAAATTTTGAAATTCGTCCAATCAGATTTGAGGAAATCTAAGGATATTCTTCGTCCGGAAAAAGGATATTCAGCTGCCACTCTGTGGAAGCACTGTTGCAAGATATAGCTGCATATCTAACACATGACCCGTCGGAACCGCTCCAGATTCCTCCATCTCTAGTTCAGTGATAAAAATTAGATTAAGTCGAGCAAAATCAAGTTTCATTCACAGCGTAACTTACAAAACAAAAAAATATAAGAAATAACTGTCAGCTCAATCATACTCAATGCACTGAAAAAATGAAATTTATGATAATAAATGAAATTTATGAGACATGGACTCCGATGCAGGTTGGAGAGTGGGGTGGCCAAGGGAGAACTTAATATTTTGGAAAATGGTTTGCAAAAAAATGCGGGATGGCCACAGCCCCCACTTTTTGGCAAAGCAAGTAGTTCTAAAGCTGCAGTAAAAAGGGAAAGAATCTATGGCTTCCTACTTTTGCTAGTCATGCCTCCCTTTTCAAAGTTTTCAGTCAATTAATGCTATCAGTATCACTTCGAGTCCCTACTCCCACTCTGAATGTCTTGGCACAACCCCTGTACTTATTCAGAATTAGTAGAAAATGAAGACATTCATTCGTATATTTAATGCTTATGTAGATAAGTTCATAATTTTTGTTATTATCTATTTAGATTACTCTTTCACAGAATGAGAACATTTTCACACTGTAGAAATGAAAACACTGTGCTGGTTCTGTGGAGGAGGGAGCTACAATAATTCTATTCAATACGTGCTTTGCAATTCTTTCCTGAAACATAGCTTTATTTTTATTGAGTTCTTAAAAGATGGATACTGCTGTTAATGTTAACAAGTCCAGGGGACGTGGACGAGGAAGACGAGAAAATCCAGTCACAAGTAGCGATAAAGCACCCGGGCACAATGTAAAGGATACAGATGCCAAAGTTAACATTTTGGCATTGCTACAAAGTGGATCTGTACAGGCAGCTGTCGATTTTTTAGATAATGCCCATGGCGATATTCTCCCGGCTTTATTGGACGATGTTGTTGATAAAGTATGTAATTCAATTTTAGAAAATGTAGAGGTTGTGGAAAATTCAGCAGGGCTCTTTAAAAGGCTTTGGGATGACGAGTTTAAAGAGAGTGCGTTAGTTAGACGGGCACTTTTACTACGATTACAGAAACAATACACAGGGAGGGATGGTTTGACTGATGCAGCTTTCCAAGGTTATGCCTCTTTCCTTTGCGAGCTTTTCAGTCAATTGAGAGTGCAAGGACATTATCTTCTTGCATTAGTGGCTCCAGTGTATGCTGTTTTGACTGATTTCCTAAAACAAAGAGACAAATCTCAAGACAACCTGTTAACGTTTCACATGTTAATGTGTAAGCATGGCTTGCTGTTGGAGAAAGTTGCTAAAGATAAGATGGCAGAGTTGATAAATATTATTAGGGGTACTTTGTTGACGGAAACAGCAAAAACTGCAAACAGCAGGCTAAAGATATGTGTTTTATTGGAAATAGTGGAGTTATATGCATCAAACTGGGTGCTATCAGATGATGTCAAACAATACTACAGTGACAAACTTGCTGATATTATGACAGAAATTGAGTAACGTTTGTGATATTTTTGCTGTTTATCATCATAGATACCAAAAGGGTCTGGCTTAAAAAATCTTTAAGCTTCCAGAAAAATGACAATTACTTAAAATATTGAGGTAATAAAGTCTTTTCAATACATTAGAAAGTGCTGAAGCATTTTACTTATTTTATATCTAGTATTTTCACATGTTTTTGTCAATAAGGGTACTTCCAAACAATAAAAAGTATCATTAGAAGTATCAAAGCTTTTGATCACAAGGACTATGTATGTTGTTACACAATGAAGATGTTATTTTCTAAAAAAACATGACCAAGACCACTAAGTAGTTTATACTTTATATTTCTATATATATAGATCTTAGATTTGATCACAATATGTTCTAATATGTTTTATTTTTGTTTTATTAAGCCAATAGTTTTCAATTGGACATTTCAGAAAATACTAAGATAAGCCAACCAAATATTTGAACAAAATATATCAGAGGAAAAAAGGAAGCTCTCTTAGCATTTAAAGGCTCATTGGTAACTGGCATGCTTTGAAACTAAATTTTCAACAGCGGCCTAATATTGTACTGCATTAAAGTACAATATAATATAGAGTTGTCAAGTGATGATGTTACAGAAATATATTTTAGAATTTTTAAAATTTGTTCCCACAACCTGAAAGAGCATCAGAAAATACCTCTAAATCTGCAAAATCAGTTAAAGGTATTACGAATTGGCTGAGATATGACCAGATGAGCACAAGCTCTGGCCCCATCAAACCTCTGTAATTTGGTCTCAGTTCATAACTTTATGGACTGAGCCAAAATAACAGTAATCCGTTAGCAAACTTCAAATCTTCTATTGGCCATACCTCACCCAATTTTTGACAAATTTAACTGATTCTTTCTGCATATATGGTAGAGTATTTCATGGTGTTCTTTTATGTTATGTGGTGCAAATTTGAAAAATTTTAAAAATAGTTTTTTTGTGATAGAGAACTCTGTTGTACTGCATCAAAGTAAAATATAAAGCCCATTTTGTTTAATATAAAATAACAGCTACTGCAAAGCATGCCAATTGTTGGGAGCCTTTAAGACTGAGGCCATTTCATTTGATGTAAGCAATCAATCGCAATCGCATCAGCACCTTTTGCACCCAACTGCACAAAGCTTTTGATCATTCACGCAAAACAGTAAATTTGAGAAATAAATGTTTCATTAATAAACACATTTCTAGTACCCTTTTTTGATCCAAGCAGTTGACATAGACAATACAAGTTAGCATATTGAAATACCTAGGAATATGTTAACTGAATTAACAACATCTCAACAGAAGATTGCAATTGAATATCATTGCGTTAAGATTTCAACAGAGTGAAATTATACTGGTGAAGCAATTATACATATAATAGAAATTATACTTTGGTGTGCAAAATAAAGTTTCAATTCTCAAGTAGCAAATTATAAAAATTCTAATGGTTGCCATGGCAAATTATGCAGAAAAGGATAAGAATTTCAAAGGTGAATGACCAACATTTCAATATTAATCAAAAGATTACATTCTGGAACTTAGGTTAAATTTATGTTTATTAACATGCTATTTCTAAAACTTCAAACATTACTAAGAAAGTGAGTGCCATGGCCTGTTGTTTTGGAAAAGAGTGAGCCAAATGCTGAACTAGAGTAAAGCGTTTGGAATGGCATATGGAAAGTTGAAGAGAAAATCTGTTTAAAAATTCAATGAGAAAATGCTCACATAGTATAACACAAAGCAAAACCAACTCTAGTTTATGAACATTCGTTTTACCATGTTTATTGACACAAAAAAACAAAATTTAACAGCTCAGTATAAACATACCTTTTGTAGAATTGTTTTGCTAACCATGAAGATGAATTACTTTCGTGAGAAAGCAGTCTTTGAAATATTAGGGGTGCAAGCACATGTGAATGCATTCACATGTACCCAAATGGAACATGGCATCCAAAATATCGCAAAGGGCAATCTATTATTGCCATATCGCAAAGGTTCTACACCCTTAAATTCAAAAATGTGTTTTGAATGTTTATAAAGAAGCAGGAAATCAAAGTTCACTTATGGGTTATAGAAGTGGTGTTACAAATTAGTTTCAAATTCTATGATTACCATATCATTGTGAAAGGGAGCGTGAACAAACAGTAAAGATAATTTTTTATGAATAACCCCAATGATATCCAATATTCTATAATTCCATGGACAGTAAGGTCTATTCAGCTATCTTCAATTCCGATTATTTCAAATGGTTGCAGTTCAATTCTATAATTACTTCCTGGAACTTTACTAACCAATTAAGCCCAACACCATTATAGAAGAACAAGGTACAGTTTCTCTGTCAATTTCCTTGGTTTCTGTTCAGTTTTTAACACTGGATTGAAAACAGCAACCTATATATCTTGAATACAAGAATGTAAAGAGACTGAAAGAAAAGCCACTGAGTTGGTATCGCATCCCATTGCCCAAACAAAGTAATTAAGAAGCCTTAAATGCTGTACATCACTTATTTCAAAGATGGAGAAAATAAAGAACAGAAAATCTGGAAAAACGATTCAAAAGTGGTGTAGTTTTATTGAAATGTAACCTACATTTGCTACATTTGATTTAGTTGGATAATTTAAATTATTTGCTACTTTGCACATGTTGAATATATATCAAAAATCTTGGAAATCCTTTCTTTGACCAGTGGCAATCACGTTGGTCCATCACCTACACAAAGAGACATTGGAATCAATAAAAGTAGGTTTCTACTGTTAAAATATTGCAGTGAAAGGAAGGCCAATTAGGACTACCTAGCAAAAAATCTATGATTAACTGAAAAAAGGAACAACAGCAAACACAAAAAAATTGAAGATAGCTTATATTTTTAAATAGGGCTACATTTTAGATTATATGATATAGCGAAAAGTCTACAATTTTGAATTGAAACCCTGCATAACCTGAAGATGCCCTGTTGTTCACAACATATTGTAGTGTTTTTTTAAAGTTTACTAGCTTTTTAGCATGCATTCTTTCAGAGTTGGTGAAGCAGTTTGCCTTTTTCTTTTTTAAGTAAAAAGGGAAGCCCTTATTTGAAAAACTGGAAGGTTGGGAAAGAAGAAAAAAACAAAAACAAATAACAGGCTTCATTAGAGAGGAAAAGGCCTTCATGTGCATTTATCATCATCATCATCAGGTACCATCTTCTATCATAAGGTTGGCTACCATGACCCTCCAACTATCCCAAAATCTAAGTTTTGGTTTGTTGTCATGGTCATGTACTTTACAACCATAAAATGGTTACCAAACAGTTTTCAATGAAGAAAGAAAAAGCCTGTCTGTGTAGTTGACAGACACAACAATGCAATGCAGTTGCTTAAATCTTTGTAAATTAGATACCATTAAGATTCTAAAAATTCACCTTTATATGCATATTCTAGTGCACTGGCAATGGCAATCATGTCAGTCTCAATCGCTCTTGCCCAGTTTTCAACATCTCCAAGCTCTTTGAGTGTGTGATTAAAATTGTCTATCATAGAAATCCATTGTTGTGTTTGTTTTGTTAATCGAGAAACATTATTTTGTAATTGCTTTGCTTCAGCCTCTAACTGTCGTTGGTTATTGTAGGCACTTTCTACACTGTTAAATAAAAATAAATATTAGTGTTGTTTGATCTGAAAAGCCATCAATTTCATAAACAAATGTTTAAGTCAATCAAAGTGATAGCAGCTGTCCACCTGAATCTCTACCTTATTTATTTTAGGATAAAAAAACAAAATCTTTTGTGTGCAATTGGCCTCCAAAATGAAGATAATGAAAATCCAGTTTAAAGTGTTTCTTGCAAAGCTGAGGATTTTTGAAATATTGTTTCTGTTAAAGTTTATGTGTGCATCTAGATTTGAAGAGATAAAGAAAAGTATAATCTATATTCGTTTTGTTCCATTGTAAAGACACGATCGCAGAAACATCGCCAGCACTAAAATAATAGGGTGGACACAACAGGGGGAGGGGGGCGTCCTTTTGAGACGAAAAATTGCACTCATGGTTGATAAGTATGTTAGACTCATTTTGTAACCCTCACTAAAAGAATTCGCATTTGATTTTATTGAATAGAAATGTTTAATTTTATAGTTATACGTGAACACAAAAGAAAACTAGTCAAAATCAACAAGTGAAATTACAGTAATTTCAACAGATTGGTGGTTTTCAGCTAGCAGTGGATTTAAATATGATCGATGCTAGAACGAACAGGGTTTTCCAATCGGCTGATAATCTCTTTTAATCTCAAAAAGGAAGTAAAGTAACGACCCAGCAATGGTACGAAAAGTTATTTCTTGAAAGCTGTTTCACCATGACCTTGCGGGGCTTGAGTGGCAGCTGCAAAGCCTTCATCGTTTCTGAAATTTCTGCATACAAACAAGTAGTCCTTCAGCAGCCGAGTCTCCTGTTATCTGACCTTGCAGTCCTGCACGTGTAAGAAAAATGACTTAAGCTTTTTCTCATACAAAGCGTGCCTTTTTGGCGAACCTTCTTTGATGTCGAAAATATCTTCTACAGGAATAACCTTGTCAGCACTTTTCTTACGAAAGAGATTCAACCGGTGGGCAAAGCAATGGAAAGATCCCAGTCCCTAGATCTTATATCTCCGATTCCGGTCACATAAAAGAAAATTTGCGCTCCCCTCTATCTTTTTTAATCGAGTCTTGGAACAATTAGTAAATCAATCTTAAAAAGTGGGGCCGCCCCTGCATGATTGAATCTGCTTCCTTGCTGGAGCATTGTAAAAGCAAAGAAACCGGTGTAATGTAGCTGAGTGACGCCAAGAGTAACATAAATGATTTGAAAAAGAATATTATCCATCCACGTCAACAGTTTCACAAAAAGGAAGTACCGTCAAATTAAGGAAAATTACAGGCGGAGTCTCTTTACATTTTCTTTATCTCATTTGGAAGTATTGGAACCGATACTTCAGAAAAACAAGCTCCAGTAATGAAATAAATCTCTCTGAACTTTTGGACTGCCTGATTTGCTACTGACCCATTTCAGTTTGATTTCAGGCCACTCTTATAGTTTCCACCAAATTTTTGTAAGTGACTGTATTAGACAATGCACCAAATTTTCTCACAGAACATCTCTTCGTAAGACAAAATACATTTTTGCTTGGGAATGCTATTAGTTGCTTTCCCAAGCAGTTCACTTCAAGCATGTGCCTGTACGCTCACATCTGTAGCTTGCCCCCTCAATGAACAGCATTCCCTGTATTCAGCGGCGTAAAGGAGGCATCTGAGGTCCTAAGGAAAAACTGCGACAGGGTGCCTATTCACAGACTGCAAGAAAGTCCCATTCAAGGGTGTACAGCAAGTCAAACACAATAGCAATATGTAAAAATGATAAATGTTTTCGATAATCAGGGGGACCTGAGTTATAAAAGTTTCAGCTGAAGAGCCTAAAAAACTGAGATGAATAAACTTGAGCAAAGTCTTAAAAGCAAAGATACATCTAAATTTAGGGGTTCCGAATGACTTGGGGCCCCGCCGTTATTTCTATATTTCATTACTTGGAATAATTGCTTGTAGCACCCCCTTTCTTCTGTCTAGCATCTCTCAGGGGATTACAAAGGTATTTAACAAGCCAGTAAGCTTGTAGGTCGTGGCACTCTGTCCTGTCAGAATGATTTACATGTCCTTTTTCAAGAAACCTGGAAATAAGAAACACAAGGCTCAAATACCCTGAAAACTTAGGAACATCTAAGAAACATTGCCAGGCACAGACAGAGGGAAGGGGGGGGGGGGGAATAAATCAAGTGTCCATGAAAAAATTCTCAAGTAAAACATAATAAAATTTCGGTTTTCCAGTGGGAAAATCTAAACAACTGTGGGTGACTGTTCCAATTTTTCCATTGGATAACATCAAGTTTCGCCATAATAAACAAGATAAACTGAAGGTCACTCATTTAAAATGTGAAAAATGTGGCCATCATCGTCTTTCATTTGGCCAATCATATATATATATCTTCGTCATCACTTCCCATATGTCATCATCTGCTTCGTCCTGAATCTCGCTCTCGGAAACCAAGCAAGTTTTCAAATTGGCTCCATCATTGTAGCTGAAAGCGCACTGTAGTTAGGTAGGCCTTCAGGTTGCACCTATTTGTCACCAGAATCTGCAGTAAGAAGACAGTCTACTTTCTCAAACATTTTACATTTAATCTTTTCATACTTTGCATCTAAAAAACTATTGTAGGCTTCTCCTACCCACTGTGTTATCCTGATGATCAGAAGCAGTAAACTTGTTATCTTCTCCATACCACTTGCCTGCATTTTCTTCTGAATCTTACCATTAACAGTGTTCTTGTCGCACTTTCACCTTCAGCAATGCCGCATATTCAGCACCAACAGGTTGCCAGACGTCTGTTGCACATGATAACCCATAATACCCACAGACAGAACCAGTGTTTCCACCAATGTTTCCACTGCCTGCTTAATTCATCGCAACCTGACTCTTCAAATTATCTAGAACAAAACCCTCTAGAACAAAAGGCTTAAATTTATTTCGGGCCCACTTAACACAAACATCCGTGTTTGCCCATGTATTTTTCTGAAAGTACACATCCACTTCTGCGTGCCAGGATAACTTCTCAACAGCAGATATTCTTTCAGTTGTTGCCCTTCAGGGAGACAGCAGATCTGAAGGGTGCACTGACATTTTTCTAAGCCGGCACTAGGCTGGCTTACCCATATTTTTTGCTTTTGTTCTCTTCGTTAAAAGCGGCAAGGGAGACTGATCCACATTGAAATGCTGTGCTGGAACAAACCCACCATATGCTGGGTGATAACTTTGACCACTTCAAATTTTCATCGACCGCTCTGTTACCGTTCTGTGCCATTTCAGCATGTTCTCTCTATAAGACCCCTTGTCATTTTTTTTGTTCTGTTGTGTTCACCGCAACTTCAGTGATTTCCTTCTATAAATTTAACAACAATGTATCTTTACAATTGCATCTTTATTACTTTGCTGTTCTCATAAATAGCTCTGGCCTTGCTCCACAACCAGTTAAAATCAACTTGTCGACCTGGACTCCTTGCATCTAAAAACTTCTTACTGAGAGCTTTGTGATTTGTAAAGTCCATTGTACTTTTTGGCTGGACGAGAAGCTTTAAACATTATTTGGTTTCATCTGCAGCAGCATGAAAGATATTATCCTTCATTTCAAGCCATTGTCTAGGATTGGATAACTGTCCTCTGCTAACATTCAATCGATCTGCAGCATTCCCTGCTTTCTCTCCTTGTTCTAATGCTATAATAGCCTTGGCTTTGAACTTGTTTGTAGTCGACTTTCTAATCTTGCTTCCGTGATGTCTTTCCATGAATTTTGAAGGCTATGCGATTTTCATAACATTATTTGCCTATTCAACTGATGAGCTCTTGTTGCTTTGAGAACCAGGCTCTTCATTCAAAGGTTTATCGCTACAGGGTAATTGGTTTCTAGCATCAACACTTGGATGCTTACATTTGGGGTGAACAGAAAGTCCTTGTTGACTTGTGAGTCCCTGCATGCAGTACTGACATTTTTGGAATATTTTGGAATATTCCAAAAACAGCCAATGTGGGATGCGTCTTTTCAGTTCTCTACTAATTCTTAAACAACAAATATATAAAGTAAGAAAGTTTTTCGTTATTACACCTTGAAGTAACATTTAAAGAAACAAAGTTAATGAGAAAAATGAAAACATGTGTTGATAGTAAGTCACAAATAATTATAAGTTGTAATTATGCTTTGAAATTTGTTATGAAGTGACATACAACGTAGTATCTTCATTGTATAATGACAGCTTAAAGTGGCATTGAAACTTAATTTGGAAGTTATGATTACATACAGACTTTCTTCTGGTACACTAAAACAAGAGTCTGTTCTTTAAAAAAATTAAGAAATATTTGAGGCTCAAGTTAACAAAATTCTAAGAAACTTTTAGCCTACCTGGTCTGATGCATTTCTTAAAAAAAGACATGAAAACATCAGGGGAGTTTGCCGAGTATAGCATCATCTGCTTCCAAAATTATGCCTTAGAAATGGTTGCAAAACATACCTTGAATTTTTTTGGAAAACTTCAACCCTCCAGCATCCTCACCAACTTTTGATAACCCTAAAAAAGGGCTACTGCCTGGAATCTTTCGCACATGAAACAAACACTGTCCATGTGCTGATCTTAAATTCAATTTTATCAGGCAAAATAAAATTTTCTAACTAAACCATTACTAAATCTTAGTTTTAACCATGGTTTAATAAAAGTTCACACTCACTCAGAATTCAGAACCTCGACAAATCTTTGGGAAAAGTCAGTCACAGCTGCTATTGCCTCCTTTTTCCTCACCTCTGTGAATATACAATATACAAAAATATGTTACAAATGTATAAAACATTAATTCATCAACATGACTGTAGACACACTTTCTGGAGTTCCACTGGGAAATGAGGTTGCAAAGACAGATGAAAATGGCAGGAAAGAAAAGGAGGCCAAAGGCTGTTTCATGAAAGCAGTCCTCCTGCCATAATTTTGAGATTGAGGCTAATAATTCTCTTAATAGAGGCTGCAAATGCCAGCATAATTTGAAGTTTCACAAAATGTCAAGAGTATTTGGCCACCACTCTTCATTTGTCTGGGCAGCTAAATGCAAAGCTTTGCATCAGCAAAAGTTGGGATCATTTGGGAGGGTTTCACTTCAAGTCCAAAAAAATAAAGAAAATTTAGCCAGTAAGATGGTCTGTGCTCCAGAAGTTAAGATAAATGTTTGCTCGTCATTGTTTTAAGCTGGCTTTCTAGGTCACAAGTTATAATAAGGTCTATAAGCATAATGCAAAATTTGAAGGGATGCTTAGTATAGATCTTAGTATAGAAAATTGTGTTTCAAGAAGATAGAACCAAACAAATAGTGCCTAAAATTCAGTAAATGTTGCTTAATCAGGGGGACTGTAGCCTTCCCAGCCCTTATCTTTCCTCTAACTATGATGAATAAGCATGTGGATATATGGCTTTCAAGGCTTTACCCCATGTACTTATATTTGTGATAAAGTGAAGCTGCAGAAAGGTACCTTATTTTCATCAAAGTATCAAACATTAATTTCTGCAACATTAATTTTATATAATAACTTATGCAGGAGATATCTGGGTGGACTTCAAAATTTCCTTGGTTCACTGTTGATGTAGGGTGGGAGGGTTTACTGCCTGTGTTTGGGCCAGCCTATGACTTATAAACAGGCAATATTATATGGTGCAGTGATGACCAATTTGTGCAGTGAAGAAAGGGAATAAGCAGCAATGAAGTGCAGTGATTAAAATTTCAAAATTATTTTATGAGTATTCAAAATAACCACCAACTAAAACAAAACTGCAATTTGCTTCATCAAAAATATTGTAACTTTCAAAAACTAGTTGATGTTGATATATACCTAAGCATTGGCCTTTTGTCTGGTGTATAAGACGGCATCTCGAACTAGCTTTAGGTCTGTAATGTGCTGAGACTTTTTTATTTATTATTGGTGACATGATTTTTACCATCTTGATATTTCTTACCATACTTTTCAGAGGACAACTATTGACATTTGCATAGATCACTATCTTTGAGATCTTCCTATTGATCTGCAACTTCCCATCAAAATTAGGAGCAATGGATGTACAAAAATTTCTTATATCATTTTGTAATGTCATGGGGTATGTGCATACCATTGTTTAGGGTTGACCTTGTTCTTTGTATTGTCACGCTGTTATTTGTACGTAGTCCCTATTGTAATTTAATAAGTTCAAGAGTAAACAAGGCTACAGTTCAGTCGTATGTGAACTCCCTCTTACTCAGAACCTTACATCATTCTCACTGGCTCAAGCTTACAAAATTCTCCAAATTGACCAAGAAAATGGTTTCTCACTAAAGTTTACTAAAGGAGCATTTGGTTGAGTTACAATAAATCATGATATCATATATTGACAATAACAAGTTGGCACAATAATTTTTATTGTAATGAGCACAAGCTTGCTATTTCATGTTCATTTAAGCAAACTTCAGCTACTTAGCTATGCTGTATCTTTCAGTATTGAAGCCTTATACCACCACCCATTTCTTTCTCATTAGATGGTGCTATAATGATCAGTCCAAGTTCACTTTCTTACAGCTAATAATTTTTGGAGAAAACAGGGTCGACCTTTAAAGCCCTACAAGAAGGGGAATGGGTCTCAGTGATATGAAATCTACCCTTAAATTTGGGGTATTAGTTTGTTGCTGAAAAGCAAAACAACCCAATCTGCAAAACGCACCCATGGGACCTGGACTTGTGCTATACTGACAAGCGCAATACTGCAAAATTTATGTATTTGTGTTGCCTGAAAATACCTTAGAATATTGCCTGCTTATAAAAACCAGTGGTGGTGAAAAGGATGATAATAGTTTATATTATGAATTGTACCATAAAACGTTTTGGCATAAGCATTGAGATGTAAAACTTTTGGGGCAGATTTATAATTTACTGGCCAATATTCGGTGTGAGGTCTACATGGATTCCACCTTAATCATAAAGCCAGTAGTTAAAAGAGTGTCTTTGTTTGGCAGTCACTTGCTCAAGAACTTCTTCCAGACCTACATCAATAATAATGACATTTGATTTCTGCCAGATGAATATGCAAGCTGTTGTTTTAGCGACACAGAATGTTATTTCACATGTATTGTCAAGCATTGTCATTGGAGAGCAGAATGTCAGCTGTTGACAAGGGGTCATTTCCTACTCTTTTAAAAAAGTTATGGGGATTAATTTCCCCTGAAAATCTAGTTGCTGGGTTTAGAAAATCAGGTCTCTGGCAATTTAACTCCTTCTCAGTAAATCTTGGAAGATGCTTGAACCCTGAAGAAGATGTCATAACTCCTGATGATATAGGCAGTCCAAGAAGACTGCTTAGAGAAGCAATTATAAATTCAATTGCTCCAGCACCATCATCAGATACTTTGACAGCTCTTGAGAATTCGAAAAAAAACGCAAACATGTGCAGAACTCACATGGAGAGGTTTTAACAACCACTGAGGTGTCAGAGCGACTGATGAAGGAGCAAAATGAGATGGATAACAAAAGAAACCAAAAAGCAGTTAAGGAGAGACTCACTTTTGAAAAGGAAAATAGAGATCCTTTAGATGATGAGTCTGATGATGAAGATGATACATCATGCATGTGTCAGCAACTATGGAGAAGTTACAAAGGGGAGAAAAGTGAAAAATGGACCCAGTGTGACATTTGCGACGAATACTGTGGTCCCAAATGCAGCCCAGGAGGAACTGACCTTTCTGGTGACTTCTATTGCAATAACTGCAGTGTTTGAAGGAAATTTGGCTTAAACAACATTAATTGAATCTTGATAGTTCTAGAACCAGTTGACATTACAGTTGATAATATAGTTTTTCTGGAATTTGTATGTTGAATTTACCTTATTTTGGTATCATTTCTTTGTTTTTTTCTTTATACTAACTTTCAGAAAAGTTGAATTGCTGTTTACGCTTCATAAGCCCCAAAGTCGTCTTTAGAAGCAAAATATAGAATCATATTATGAAGTAGTATTGCTTGACCCATTGTGCCCCAAATTGAGGGAAGTCCAAGTGCCTTAACATCAGTTGACTGCCGGTCTGCAGAGTATGGCACTTTTCCACGAGATCTCCGGTGTGCACGAGCAAAAAGCCTGGTGTGCCGGTGTGCACCACCAAAAATGTCTGGTGTGCTGGTGTGCACCGACTATTTCCCCCTGTTGTGGTTAAAATTTGTGAATTTGCAATTCACCGTAAAAATGCGTGTGAAGTATACTGTTGAAGATAGCACAAGTTTTTATTTGTATATTTGTCAAGTAAGATTCATGATATCTCAAATTGTTCATACACAACTGTGCTTGTTTATATCAGCTGACATTTTCTATGGGACCACACCAAGCCACACCCATCTTAGCTGCCACACCCAAAAATACCTGGTGTGCAAGAGGTTTTGCACAAAAATATCTCCGGTGTGCACATGCCATACTCTGCAGACTGGGTAGACTGGAAACACTATGAACTTGAAATCTAGCTTGTTTTCTTTGATAAACTGAAAGAGGGTAAGGCATTTGCATATTTTAATAGAAATGTTCAATACTATTTAAAATGAGACAAAACATTTTTATCTTTCAAACAAAAATTATCCAAATTTTGACCCGTCGTGCCCCACCCCACCCTATAGACTATTTCTATTAAAAAAAGGACATCCAAAAACTGGCCATGGAAAGCATCATTGCGAACAGAACAGCAGCACCAATGATAACGATAAAACAAATCCAGTTGTTACCTTGCACATCTTTAGCAGCAGTTTGTCTTGATTGGTGCTCCTTGAATGCTCTCGTCAACATTTTATTAACAAACCAAAACAAAACTGAAGCTCAATAACAAATAAGCGTTTCTGTCATTGCCACTGTCCCTACAACCAGCCTCTGTTTGGTGTTGAACAACTACAGCAACACGTCTCTAGGAACGTATTTTTGTCGGTCAATGGCGGGAAGGCCTGGGAAATGAGCGGCATGAGCAACAATTCTGAAAAGTTGCGCCACAAGCAAGTATTTTGTGATTTATGTTGTTGCTACATACCTTCAGGTAGGTGGCAAAGACTTGGCACAAATTTTTGTTGTTTACAAAGTTGGTACGTAGTTAAACAAAATATTTTAAAGAAACAAACTTGGCCGGCCGGTGTAGTATGCTAATCGGTCCCCCATGCAAAAGTGTCCCCTTTGAGGCGATAAGTATATGCGTTTCAGTAACCTTCGTGAAACGGGTAGCGTTTCAGTGACCAAGTGGTAATGGCGGAAGTGTATAGCGAAGCTTCGAGAAAAAGTTCAAGATGCTGATATATTCTAAAGTTCAAGATGACTGTTAAATTTACTGGAAATCCAAAAATATATTATTTATAATGCAAAGATTGCTTAGATTTCTTGCGGTAGATGATAATAGTAAGCCGAAATAGAAAGTTGATACGGTGAGTTTAGGCCCATCAGCTTGATTCGTGAAATCGTGGCAAAAACTGATGGTTTATTCACAAGAAACGCTCCCTTGTGTTTAAAATCAATTTTTTTACTCGTGCATACTTGATTGTAAAGAAAAGCTATGTACAAATCTAACATTAATTGCATATGAAAGGCGTGAATGTTGACATATAATTTATTCGTCCCTGCTCTGTTTGGCCTAAGCCTTGCTACAATTTGAATATATAGTAAACTTTATCGTGAATATCGACATTGTCTTTAATCATGCCCATTTAATAGTATTTTTTCCAAGATGCTGCTACTGAAAAGATATGGGGCTAGTGCCCCCTTGAAGCATGCATACATTAGACGGGGAAGATATTCTACCCCATGTTAAAAGGGACAGCCCCTCCATCAAACTTTATGACACCTCTGAAAAAAGTTATCAAAGTCTCTAGAATCAAGGTGGAATTTTTGCATCCTTTCTTTTCAACTAAGAGACAAAGTAGGCAAAGTATTTAGATGTGTATATAAACTGTATACTTTTCAAGTTTAGGCATCTTCTATATCAATAAATGATCCAAATCCCCCTATTAATTTTTTTAAATTGAGGAAATTTTTGTCTGAAAACATTTTATCTTGAATATTCTGTACTGATATTTACAAGTATAAACATAAAATATTGCTAATTTTGTTTTGCTTAAGAGGTAATATTGTTCAGAATGTCTGCTTTTCAATTTGGATGTTCTTGACATTGACAATTATTGTTCTTGGTTTTTCAAACACTCTCTATTGATGCTGAGCTGAGCATTTTCTTTTTCAAATAATACATCTTCTGAAAACTCTTACTCAATAAACTTAAACAAGACAACATTGGATGAGATGTTTCTTGTATAGTGTAAATTTGATATGACGATGTCATCATCATTAATAATATGTAAACACTACAACTGTCTTAGGGTTCACATTACTTTGATAGATGGAAAGAATACATTATTTTTGTTTCTTAAAATTTTTATATGGTTTAAACAATTGACAATCATGAAAAAATTTTCTTATTTGTTTTGTACAATTGTGGGGTCATAATGTTTACTGTATAATACCATGAGATTGTACTTTTTTGCTAGAATAAGCCTGACATGATCTCTGACTTAGCCCTCATTCACTAAGGGGTTTATTGCACAGCTCTTACACAATAGACATTTGTGTTCAGATTTTTTTGCATAAAAATGAGAAATAATAATTGAGAAAAAACAATAAAATCAGAGCTGTTTTTCTCAAAATGCATGTATTTATTGTCAGATTTATCAGACATATAAAGATTTTATGTAATATAAACTTTCAATGCTTTTCTTATTAATGCTTTCAGGTATTTGGCAGACCTTTTTCAGACCTTTTTTCAGACCTTTTTTCAGACCTTTGGGAGATCTTTGGTAAACCTTCTAACCAGTTCAGAGACTACAATGTTAGTTTAATTTTGTGGTTCTTAACTTTCATTAGCAAGACCTATTAAAAAAAACATATCAATAATATTCCTTATGGATATGATAAGAATAAATGCATATGAATATAAAATGCACAAAATCAACTGTGTTAGCCACATCAGGGGTAGGTAGTACCTAGGCATTTCCCTGTTTGGCAAACAAATAACAGATTTCAATGCAAATAGGGGCATTACAAAGTTCAATATGGCCACTTAGCCTTTCAGTGTATCTTTCAGAAGAGGTAAAGGAAATTGTGGTGGTTTTGAAAAAAATAAAGGGAGTGAAGAGGTTTACAACTGATATTTCATACAAAGTCTCAATATAAAAAGATTAGTTACTTATTGGAGTGGAGACCATCCTACTGTAGGCATGGGGGCTGCAAATTTTTTATTTGGCACAAGGACCTTTGGAAGCTGTTCTGACTTTCTGGAGACAAGATGTTTCAGTAACAGATGTCTATAAATTGCAATTTTCCCTCAAATTTCAAGGGAACGGGGGGGGGGGGGGGTGGCTCTTTGGGTGAGATCAGATACCAGGATTCCGCATAGAAAATTTCCTATTAACGCAATTCTGCAAGGAAATTTTCGTTTTACCGCTATACCGAACTTTCAAATTGAAAACTACCAAATATATCGTAGTCTGAGTTTAGATTCAGGCAAGTGAATTTCGATTAATTCCAACGATCAAATTTTATGTAAAACTGTTTTATGCACGATACAAGCATGCATAATATTGCCCCTAAATTGGAAAATTCGCAATATGTACACATCTCTTCAAATCACCATATATGAAACTTGACCCTTTTTTATCAAATTATCTAGCATTAGCATGTATTAATGGCGAATTGTATCTTGCAATTGCCCAATCAGAGACCCCTTACTGAAAGGTTTTATGTAAAGGTACAACTAGAATATCAACGACAAAGTTGGGTAGCAAAGGAGGGGACATATAAACTTCTTTGACAAAGAATTACATTCTTCCTTCTGATATCAAAGAGTCTGAGTAAAATGGGATTATTTTTCAACGTTTAAGTTGAAAACATTATCTCGCTATTGCTTACAAAGAATCAACGGAGATAAAGCTGGACACCTTCGCGCCTATAAATAGGCAACTGAAAACTCATCATAATGAAACTTCTTTTCGCTACGAGAAATTCCATACAATGGTGTATTTTGGTACAGGTCAATTCAAATACAAATTGGATGAGATTTGATTTTTTCCAGAACAACAAGACTAATGTTTGTTGATTGTCTTTAAAAGAAATCACAGTAATCATTTAACATAGCCCTCGTTGAATTTTATCAATTTTTCTTCATTTCAGAATTGAAGACAGATACTCCACTTTTTTCCCTTTAGAAAGAATCGGAGTATTAGCAATAAATCGAAGTTTAACCAAAAACGGAATACAAAAATGGAAACACAAAAACAAATTAATATTCAAGTCCAAAGTTTCAATTTCAAAATCTATCAAAACCTTGAAATAGCTTTCCGCCCTTGAATATTCATTTGAAGAGAAAAGTTGTATAAGTCACAGAATGTCGCCTCGTGTCGCAAGTAAATCGAGGAGGCATGATTAAGGAGATATATTTATCTATTAAAATTTGAGAAATAACTTCTTTTTGTTCATATACATAATAATGAAATGTTTTTATTCGACTCATAAAATGCCTTTTTGTAACTACAGAGACAAAAATTCAGCATTCAATGATTATTCAAATTTCATTAGATTTCATTTTCACATTAGTTCATAGAGAGGCTCATCTATGCTTGGGACTAAATATGCTAGTGCGGCTCTGTTATTAACCAGTGTAAGGAGTTAATACAATAATGCTAATATATAATCATATGGTAATTTACTTTATAGTTGTTCTTGTACAACCCAGGTTAAGACTTGAAAAAAACCCACCTTTTCTCCTTTTTTTAACAAAAAAGGCCTTGGAGAATGATGGATCAGAAACTTAAATTAATTTGTTTAAAGTACATGACATGATTAAAGTATATGACAAGAGAGTGTTATGGAACTGGTTGGGACAGAATGAAAAAATTTCCACACCTTTTTGCAGTCAAAAAGCGCCTTTTTAACCCCAGAAAGTAACTATTTTACAAGTAGGATGCCCTCAAGACTAATTTTTTTGGTTACACAGAATAAAGTATAATAATTTCCTAAAATATTACCCTTTCCCAGAATTATCTCATCAGAATTCGGCGAAATACAAAATCAATTACACCGAGATGTCCAACCCACTCTTTCTCTGTCTCTGCCATTGGGAACTTTGCAGTGGAATGTATACCCAGGCTAAATTTTGTGTGCACCTTGAATCGCATTATAAGGCCATACGTCTGCTTACGGTAGCCAAGACCTAGATAGTGGATAGCATGGTCTCACATGAATATGAAACAATATATTGGTTTTACCTATTGATTTCGTTTGACATAACAAATACAGTGGAATCCCGATATAACGATTTCTGAAGGGAACCAGAAAATAGTTTGTTATATCGGAAGTTCGTTAAACCAGGGGTTCATTGTATCAGGATTCCACTGTATGCTATGTTCATGTGTCAATAGTCCTACCTCTTCAGCTGTAATTTCCTCTCTTTATAAGATCTAAATAAAGTGTTCTACGTTTCCCTTAAATTTTTGCCATACAGTTATGAATAAACGTTACTTTGTTTCCATTCAATTTCCACGATATTTTCTACAATTCTTAATGTCGAAATTGCAAACTACAATTCTTAAGAATTTGATGGTAATTTCACTGAAGCAATAGTTATACCATTACAAATTTGAAGAAAGTCAATCATATTTTATTGATCCTATCAATAAGACATTTTGATGAATAATTTAACCAGAGCGATTTTTCAATTATTGACCATAGATGTTTTGGATAGGGCAATCAGTTTTTAGGTAAATGTCCCCCTATTGTTTTATAGTGTTCTATAGAGGGGACACTTTTGCATAGTGTCGTTTTGCTATGCGTTTCGGTCCCCCCCCCCCGGACACTTTCACATACAGTTTTGTTATGCAAAAGTGTCCCCTATTGTTTTGTAGAGGGGACACTTTTGCATAGTGTCGTTTTGCTATAAGTTTCGGTCCCCCCCGGACACTTTCGCATACAGTTTTGTTATGCACAAGTGTCCCCCTATTGTTTTACAGAGGGGACACTTTTGCATAGTGTCGTTTTGCTATGCATTTCGGTCCCCCCGGACACTTTCGCATACAGTTGTGTTATGCAAAAGTGTCCCCCTATTGTTTTGTAGAGGGGACACTTTTGCATAGTGTCGTTTTGCTATGCGTTTCGGTCCCCCCGGACACTTTCGCATACAGTTTTGTTATGCAAAAGTGTCCCCCTATTGTTTTATAGAGGGGACACTTTTGCATAGTGTCGTTTTGCTATGCATTTCGGTCCCCCCGGACACTTTCGCATACAGTTTTGTTATGCAAAAGTGTCCCCCTATTGTTTTATAGAGGGGACACTTTTGCATAGTGTCGTTTTGCTATGCGTTTCGGTCCCCCCGGACACTTTCGCATGGGGGGACCGAAACGCATATTACACCGGCCGTGCATACACATTAACAATTTAACACCCTAGCAATACCCCCACCCTACCTTTTTGCGATATAAGTAGTTTTAAAGCTGCAGTAAAAGGGGAAAGAAGCCTTGGTCCTCCTCCCTACTTTCAAAATCGTGGCGTGGGGCCCCTACTGCTCATGGCTGGGCTGTGTGCAGGATTCACACAAAAATCCTTGCTGTAACTGCATGGAATATTCTTAATTCGAAAAAATGTGCGGACGGGATATGTGTTAAACATTATTGCAGATTACCTCAAATGATCATGAATCTCTGTAAATCATTGTAAATCGGCATATTGTGAAAGCTCTATTAAGCCCCCTCTCTATTAAGCCTTGTTACAATTTGCCAAAATTTGATGTAAGCCCCCCTCTCTATCAAGAGCTCTTCTTTAGCCCCTGATGTCAAACAAACAAAAACAGGCGCATTGAGTGGGTCTCTTGAGGGGTGTGATGATGATAAAATCATAAGTCAAGAGGATACTGATGTTGATTCTTTTGAAGAAATCCTCGAGCATTGTAGCATTTTTATAATATGTTTTATTTTAAATGACTAATAAGCCACCCACTCAAATAGGCTCCATCTCAAATAAGCCTCCCTCTAGGAGTGAAAAAAAATAAATTAAATTTAAACAAATAAATTCTCACCAACAGGGCCTGTATTCTGATATTTTTTCTTCATAAACAACTTCATAAAAAGGTCCAATCCTTCTTGCTACTGCTCTTTACTGAGCTCATATGATGTACCAGACATTTGCCCAATGGTGAGCAAAAACCTCAATGTAACTTATTTGCCCCTTTCTTATTCATAACTTCCAAGAGTTCCGGCTAATCACGATATCAAGACTTTGTTCCCATTATTCAGAGATTTTGTCCCAATCTCAAGATTCATTCTTTCTTCGAATATTCATCTATGAGAAAGGTTGCATTAGTAAAAAGTGTGTTTCAGAGAGTTCATTTTCCAACAAACTAGAAACATCCAACTTCAAAAATTTTCGAACCCTTCCACAGCAACTATAGTGCTGCCCCAGGTAAAAGTAGATTGTGTGTGCTTGTCCTGGTATATAGGGTTTTGGAGGCTGGTATAAAGAATTCGATTATACATTATTTGAGCATCTGCATGAAACGCTGAATGCCTAAAAACATATTTGATTTCCGTTTTATCCAAAAAGGAAAGCAAAAACTGTTGATGCCTCCTATAGAAAACTTTAAATTTTGCGCGCAATTTAGAATTTTGGTGTGTGAAGCTGGTCATTCTAAATTGACCTGGCGTGTGCATTTGCCATACTCTGCAGACTAATGGGCACATACCCAAACTTTGCAGACTGACCTTTTCTATAAATAAAAAAACAAATTTTTTGAAAATCTATTGAGGTGGGACAAGAAGTTTTAGTAGTAGTTCTAAAAATTTCTAATATAAAATAAGACCTAATATCAAGTTTTTTATCCAAATCCCAAATTGAAGGCACATAAATACCAGGAGGTGTTTGTGGGTGTTTGCCACAACCAATCTTTGAAATTCTTTAACCAGTCAGGAAAGTTGAGGATAATCAGAGAGAATCTAAGTTGTAATTCCAATGCTCTTTCATCATTCATCATCATCAGTTCATTTAACATGTTGTTTCCTCTTGGAGGGGGTTCCACAGGAAAACTGTTAGTTGAAGCAACCAAAATCACAAACAACAAAATATTTTCATGTGAGGAGAATGATTATCTGCAATATATGCTTGCACTGGAACCAACCATGTTTAAAATTCAACATTATTCTCAATCAAAAAAATGCCTTCACACAATATGAGATTTGAGGAACAAATTATCACACATGGAATGTGTTCCACAAGCATACCTAAGCTTGCAGTTGTATTGCAACATAAGTTTTATTTCTAGGTCAATACACTTGGTTTATGTGCTTGATAGCAGAGTGGTTTATATTTTGAATACAGAAAACCTTTGTGAGATTTCTAAACAAGCAAATATGAATTTGAAATTGATAGATATGCCAGTTTCTAGTTGCTGGGTCTGAAAATATTTTATCAGTAGTGTTAATTCCATTCTAGCTTTTACTTTTTTTAGGCTTTAAAATACAAGCCATTATCATGTCATGAAACATAGATACTTTCAATGTAGTTTGTATTTAGATGTTGTGTTTATTATTATTTTTATGTATATAAACAAGTTCTGTATCTGGTTTGTTCATTCTATCTTGTAAGCTTTATTTGAGAATAGTGAAAAGTGGCAATCTTTAAGCAAAGCATGTTTTTTGGTATTTTATTCACACATCTCTATTTTCTTTAAGCTTCACTTGTGGCTAGTCATGAAAAGGGAAAAAAGCACCGGCTTGTTCTGACTAAGCAAAAGAAAAAGAAGAAATCTCTTGACTGCAGTGTGTACATCAGAGGGTTTAAAAAGGATTCAGATGTGGAGAATGAGCTGACAGAAATACTCAGCAGATATGGCATCATCAAAGAAATTTATGTTGATAAAGAAAAGGTAGTAAATTTAGTTTTCATTTTAGTCAAATGCACTTTCATATACTTTGTGCTTGTTTCCTCTTATCAACAAGGAATTATAAGCTTATCTCATTAAAGGGATTTATTGTTTATTGCTACAAAAGTACTATTTCAAATATTTAATGATCATATCATAAAAGGGTAGCAGAGGATCTGACCAGAAAAGAAAGGCCTTAGATCTGTTTGTCGCAAACATTCCATTTAAATCAAATGAACCATTCTAACCATATATTATTCCAGCTAAAGTTATCTAAGAGCTTTACATACATTGACCAGTCTTGTATTTCATCAGTAGAGCCCTGACCTTTGAGGTTGCTGATTAAACTATGTAGATATGCATGTAAATGCAATTTTAAATCAAAATACATAAATCTGAAAATGCTCAAGACAAATAGGAAATTGCATTTAAAGAAAAATTGTACAGATAAGTTTATCTTTTTCAACCAGAATGCCTCAAAGCCTATGCAAGCCTATTCATGTAAAACCAGTTTTTGTCTGATTCTTAGCAAATTTGTTTTAGAACATAATTTAATGAGTAATTTATTCATGTTGTGGTAATTTATGGAAATCTAATTATTTTTTTTGGCAAATGCTTTTTGTTTCTTTTTTAACTTTACACAGACACAATTCTTGTAATATATGATACAAGTGCTCTTTTACAAGGACCATCAATGACACTATTGAAAAGGATAATATTTTATTTTATTTTTCTTTAGGGAAAATATGCTATAGTTGAATTTGAGGCAGAGAGTTCTGTTCAAAATTTATTGAAGAAAGGTGATAAACTTGCTGTCAATGGAAACCATCTTGTAATCAGACCAAGAAAATCTAAAGAAAGTGAAACTCACAAGGATATTAAAAGCAACATTACGCAAAGGCAAAGTAAAGAAGAATTCCAGACAATCATATTGAAAGTGCTAAATGATTGTGACAATGTAAGTTATATCATTTCCACCCTCCATTTCAAGAAATTGTGATGAAAATTGAAGTAAATCTTTTACTCTATTATAACTATATATGTATGAGAAACTCAAAGAAGAAAGTTGAGGCCCAACAAAGAAGTGTTCAGATGTTTAAGGCTGCTAGAACCAATTAGAAATTAAGTTGTAGGTTTGCATGTCATCTCCATGCATTATTATTTGGTATTTATTTTAAGTTCTTTAAGTGTCATAAAAAAAATAAGAAATTTTGAATGTTTTGTCTTTAGGTTTGTTTTTGTTACCTTGTTTTTGTCTTTTCTTTCAGGTACAGCAGCAAATAATCAAGCTCGTAGAGACCCAACAGTTAACAGACACAGATATTTTGCTTCGAAGGAAAATTTGTGAACTCCTGCAAGAAGTGTTTAAAGAAGTGTATGCAGATTGTGCTATCTTGCCCTTTGGCTCAACAGTAAGCAAGTTGGGATGCAAAGGCTGTGACCTCGATATCACTCTTGTTACCAAAGATCTAGGAGGCTACGTCCATAAGAATACATGTTCCCAAAGTATTTGTTGTTCCGGTGATGATGCTGGCTCCGTTGGTTCTACAACTGCTATTGATAATGACATCAGTGAAGTGTGCCAGATTCTACGAAAGTTCGTCCCTGGTTGTAAAGATGTGTTTGCACTGAAATCGGCACATTGTCCGGTCATCAAGTTCTTCCATAAAAATTCATCTTTGCATTGTGATTTGAGTATCAACAACAGGTGAGCTTTTTAATAAGCACCTCCTTATCTTATTTTATTAACAGCATGAAATAGAAGAAGTAACAGGAATTTTCATTACACTAAAAGCGAATTACTTGCTGCTCACCGAAACGGTGAAAAGGTTAGCTATTAAAACTTATCTATTGGATAAGTTGACCAACATTGTCTTTTGAATAGCTGCAACCAGACTGAATACAGATGGCAACCAAGCAATTTTTCTTTTTAAGGCAAGAGTCTAATCCTGTAAGGAGCTGCCAACAGAGTTTTTAGACGCGTAGCAAAATTCAACAAACTCTAATAAGTAACATAAATTCTAAAGCTTTAACGAGAGTATCAGCCGTCTTTTATGATTTGCCTTATGCAAATTTACGCAAACATAATCGAGGTAACTTTGTGGCATGATTTCTATGCGAATTTATTTTAGTTCTTATAAAAAAGAACGTTGTAACCGTGCTGCCTTAAAATGGAGTTTGTGTTTCTAATAACAGATTGGCAGTGCACAATTCAAAACTTCTGAACAGCTACTGCGAAGCTGATGAGCGTTTCCGATATCTTTCATACGCTGTTCGTTTCTGGGCGGACTCCAAAGACATTGCTGGCAAGGGCGCATTGCAGATGACCAAGTATGCCTTGGTCTTAATGGTGATACACTACTTACAACAGTGCGTTCCCCCAGTTCTGCCTTGTCTTCAGGAAAAAGCTGAAACCAACACAAAAGAGTGTTTCATCGATGGTTGGAATTGCTATTATGATACTAATTTCAAGCCGAATAAAACCAACCATAATCCTTCCTCGTTTGGTGAGTCGAAATTGTTTTGATTTCAATTTTTCAATCTGCTTGATTCCATATGTTATTATCCATCGTCTGTTGATCTCAACTGACAGCAACACTGATGGAAACACTCCTTCATCGTTTTGAAAACGACTGTTTACAAATAACTTTTTGTATATTTTCTGATAATGAAATGAAAAGACAATAATCTAAATGATGCTTCAATGAATCTAAATAATAAGCTTGCTTGCCAATTTTAACAACCCTTGATTTAGGCCCATTTTCATTAACGTGAGAGTCCCCTGGCAATTTTTATATAATAAGCATCCAAAAAGATTTCTCTTTGTAAGTGTTTCTATGTTGGTAACTAGAAACTGAAAATTGTTTATTTTCCATGATTAAACTTGGGTTGCTGAAAAGGCAGCCGGCATCCTTGGCATGTTGAGAGAATGCTTACTCTTTATTTTGTCATGACGTAATTAATGATATAAGCGTGAAAGAGTTGTTTGCCCACTTAGATACTCAATTCAGATTAAAAAGCAATTATCTTTTACCCGCTTGCGCTTATCCTTCAAATTATGTTATCATTAAATATAGTTATTCTTTTTTACTGTTCTAGGGGAGCTGCTATTTGGCTTTTTCAAGTATTTTGCAAAATACAATTGGAGTGAGCATGTTCTTTCTATCAGTTCTGTTAAGCTGCAAACAAAAGGAAATTTTCTTGCTAAGTTGGATGCGGTAGGATTGAGGACAAAGTTCAGGGTAGGCCCAGTTTGCATAGTCGATCCTTTTGAAGCTACGCACAACGTTGCACAAAATTTGACGGAAGCTGGTCAAGTAAATTTGAAAACAGAAATAGAGAATGCCTTGCAGATACTTTATCAGGAAATAGAAAATGTAGAGAATATACGTGCTGGGGAGGAGATCTTGAGCAGTGATACTCGTTTTGGACGGAACATCAAAAATTCAGAGAAGCTTAACTTTGACCGAATTGATTTGAAAAATTTACTGCAACCCGTTGCACCCAAAGTTGCAATTGAAAAACATAAGCGCCTCAATGTTAAATATGTATTCGACGTATATGATGCAGGTAGAAAGTCATCGGCAGAGGCATGTCAGAGATGTGCAAATATTGCCATCAGAATCTTGACTCTTGATTTGAAAATGCAATGCAGCGTCAAATACAATCACCAGAAACAGATGCATTCATGTGACCAACCTACTTTTGAGAAGGAATGTAGCCCCGGTCATACTTGCAACATCAATGCGAATAATACAGTTTTGGAAGAGTCCAATGAAAAAGGGGGGTCTCTTGTAAGAGAAGGAGAATATAAATTTGCTTTGAAGAGAAAGTTTGAAGCCCCAGTTGGTGTCACAAAGAACACAGGCAAACAAACATTTGCGGCTATTCACGACAGCAACGAATCAGAACCATCAAATAAAAGACATTGTTCAGTCAAAACAGCACTGAAACATGTTGATGCGAATGCTGATTCTGAATGTTGTTTTGCCTCTATTGAGGTTCAAGCAACGGCATGGGCAAATACCTGGGTTAAAAGAAGACGACAGAACAGATTGTTGAAGAGACTGGGGAATGGTTCTGTCGAGGAACAGATGAACGGAGAGAATGAACATTCTAATAACAGCACGCTCTCGAGTCTAGAGACTAGCATAACAGACTCTTGTAACGACTCAAAGTCCCCCCGTCTAGAGAATAGCACTTTCCAATGCTCCTCTGCGCAGTCGTCCGAAGAATTTCTGTCGTTTCCAGGGGGATCTAAAGATATGCTCGAGTTGTCTGCAAAACAAGCCGAGGAAGTTAGTAAAGAAGTTGTTGATAACACAAGTGGTCCGATCTTCGTATCAAACATGACATTTACTATTAACGATCAATTACCGTCAGAACCAAAATGCAGGGTAAAAGTTAAACTTAATCAAGCAGGAGCAGGCAGGCTAAGCGATTTTCATTCATTTTTTGCGTTTTTTAAAAAAGCCATTTTAGGTGAAATGAAACAGTAAAATTTGAATTATTGTAGTTTAGGCCATTGTCTTCTTGCGTTGCTGTTTTTCTGTCTCAAATAGAAATAAAAATTAGAGATTGTTTTAAACTTCAGTTATTTCTATCAAAGACTGTTTCCGTGAACAACTGTATTTCTATCTAGAGACAACTGTCAGAATACCTCCGCTCTCATAAATGTCTGGAGTTTTCATTTCATATTGTTATTATTTAGGCACGGTAGCCCCTTCGATCTGTTACGATTGCTGTTTTCAGGGTGCGGTGCTAAAAATTACAAGTATAGAAGAACGTTGCTCTTAAAGGTGACAAGGTGCCTGCTGGAAATCAAGTCCATGGTTATTCCAAAGCTTTCATCCATGAAAAAATCTAGCCATCCGAACATTGTAGCATAGGTTCCAAATCTTTGATTGGCTGAGCGACCAAAATTCTGCATATCTTATTAGCCAATCAGAATTCAAGAATATGACGTGCATCACAGCTAAATTTAGGCCTATTTTGGACGTTAGGTAAGTTCATATGTATTTGTTAATTACGTGAAAATTAAAACTTTCCCGCCAAATCATTGCGCAACTTACTGCGCAGGGACGAGAGCTCGACCGCGAGATGAGTTTTTCTCATGTAATCGCAAACAGAAATCCGTCTCGGGTACTAGGGCCAGCCCTCTTGATAGGGCCAGCCCTCCTCATGTAATCAGGCCCTAAGAAACGACTAAATCTGGAAGCCTGAAATCGTCCATAGCTCCTGTTGTAATTATAATTGCCATACTGACCTTTTGACCCTTGGGATGATTTGTTCATTGGTTTTATTGCATAAACGCAGGTCCCTAAGAAGCGAGACTGGAAACCAGCAATAAGTAATTTTATGAATCTTCAAGGGGGTGATATTGAAGAAATTCTACACGCTGTGTACGGGAAAATTTACGAAAAATCAGTGGTTTTTTTCATCAGTTTTGAAAGTTGCTTTTGATGTTTATTTTGGACTGTTGTTTTTAAATTTTATCTTTTATTATATCTCCAAATACCTTTCCTGCTTGTATGATACCACCAAGATAAAGAGTTGGTAAAAATGCAAACGCGTGTACCCCCGGTTTGCCAAGACCAGCACCCGTAAAACCATTTCATCGACTTCATAATTAAAGTTCAAAATATTAGATAGACAAAAGCTAAAAGATGCTTAACAACTTTGTTTGTTGATAAAAAGCAAACAAATAATTAGCCAGTGATTTCCTTATCATTTTCAAGAGCGCATAGAAGAGAAAAGCCGCCACAGCGATGATCAGAACTACGCTAAGGGTCATTTTTTGCTTAATATTATCCGTACTTCAGTGTGGAGGAAAACATTACACAATAGAGATCCAGGAACATAGCCCAGTGTGTACTGTAGATGAAAGATTTTTATCAATAGCTATCGGAGCTTACCATGCCAGGCAGAGGTTCAAGGCCCTGGACTTCACATCACAAAAACTGAAAAACGTTATCAGTGCTCTTCACCCAGCATTTTTGCGATTTGGTGGTAGTGACGCAAACTTTTTAATATTTAGGCCAGGTTCACGACTCGCACAACCCACGCTTATTACAACAGAGACAACATCAGCAACAACGCGTCCACCAACCACTACGACCCGAACTACCACACCAAAAAGTACCACAACGGAGCCCCCAACAACGACCACTGAGAAAACTACAACGACAAAAGCTACAACTACGACCGAAGCTACAACTACTACTGAGCCGCCGACTACAAAACGAACAACTACTACTGAGTACACCACTGAGCCACGGACACAACGACCGAGTACAATGCAGCCGAACCCATTTACGCCCGTAGCTACAACTGCAGCGCCGTTTTCTACAACACGACCAACAACTCCGCCCATAGTGACGACACCCCCTCAGTCACAGTTACCAAATGTCAATGTCGGTGCGTCTGGTTCCCCGCAAGGTGGATGGGGTATCAAAGTAAATATGGCAAATGAGGCTGCCCTTCCTCAGAACGGATGGGGTATTAAAGTAGACAGGGACAAGGGCAGCAGCCAGGATGAGCGCGAAGATAATGATAAAGATGACAGCAAGATAGACAACAGAGCGTACCAGAAGGATGAGAAATATGTTGTTGAAGACATAAAACAAGCAGCAGAGGCACAAAGTACCGCAAATGACGCCCTACAGTATCAAAGTTCTCAGGCATTGCCTCAAGCTGCGACTGCCCAAACAACAACCGAAGAGTCAAAGGATAACCCAGTATCATCCTACTCCCAGGAGCCTTCAGGACAGCAATACTCTGAAGCAACACAAGTAGCTGGGGACCCTCTTACGAGTCAATCTGGTTTAGCATACGCACCAGCTACTGAAAAGTCACCGCTCATTTCTATTCACCAAGAAGAAAATGGGAATACCGCCAAAAGGAGCTTATCAACCGACTTTGGTAAAAGCGACGGCTTGGTGCGAAATGGAAGCACTTCTGCTGAGAAACGTTCAAGACACGAAAGGTTTCCATTCTGGTTTGCTGCTGAAGACTTTGACCGATTGGCTCATTTTGTACAAGAAACAGGCTTAAAACTTATATTCGATTTAAATGGGTTTTTTAGGAGACCAGATGGTGCTTGGGACGCCACTAATGCCATTGACATAGTTCGACATGTTAAACATGAAGGATATGACATCGCCTGGGAACTCGGAAATGAGCCAAACCGCTACTCAAAATACGGTCACGACAGAATTCTCAGTGCTTTACAAGTTGCCCAAGACACCATAAGGTTACGCAGTCTCTTAATGAAAAATGAACACTACGGGTCTGTCTTGATCGGACCCGGCATTTCCAGGCCTGGCACTGGAAATGGAAAGCAATTTCTCAAGGAATTTCTGAACGCAGCCGCTTGGGCGATTGATGCTGTAACATGGCATCAGTATTACCTTAGCCGAAGAGCAAAAATTGATGATTTCGTAAATCCTGCAACCTTAGACACTTTCAAATCTCAGATAAGAATGATAAACAAAATTGTCAAAGAGAGCCAGAGTGGGAAGCCAGTCTGGCTTGGAGAAACAGGAAGTGCTTGGGGAGGAGGGGCTTATGGGATATCCAGTGCTTATGCAGCCTCCTTTATGTTTCTTGACAAACTTGGGCTTGCTGGCCTCTATTGCAACCAAGTTTTCATTCGCCAGTCTATTATTGGCGGGAACTACGCGTTGCTCGATGACGATTTTACACCACGGCCAGATTACTGGGTTGCCTTTTTGCACAAGAAACTTGTCGGGAGAAAAGTGTTTCCCGTTTTAGGAAGTGATAAAAGAGTACGCTTGTATGCACATTGTACAAGAAAGAGGGCAGGGTATCCTGAGGGAGCTATAACTATTATTGCTTTGAATTTATGGAAGAAAACAGTTGCAAAAATTAAACTGAAAGGATTGCTTGGAAAGCAAGCCGTGGACGAGTATCTAGTGACGTCATCCAATGGGAAACTCACTTCTAAGAGTGTAGACTTGAATGGCGAGGAGCTCCATTTAACATCGGGCCAGTATGTCCCAAAGTTGCATCCTGTTCAAAGGGAAGGTCCTTTGAAGCTGCCTCCTCTTTCGTATTCGTTTTATGTTATTCCACTAGCAAATGTAAAACAATGTATGTAATGTATAACAATAAGTATACGTCTGAAAGGTACGCCTGCAACGACGAAGTCCAATGAAAGCACAGAATGAACTTCCGAGGGACATATCTCTTCACAGAGCCTCTGATAATATTTCTCTCGATTTTTTAAGTCGAAATATTATCATTTATTTTAACACCGCATCATTTTATAGGTAGTGGATTTAGAATATTAAATTTTACTTTTCATTTATCTTTTTGATAGAAGTGATACAAGGGTGCTGTTAATATTATGCAATTATTGATTATCATATTGAATCAGCCCCAACTTCAGGCGTGAGAAAAGAGAAGACCATATCACGTTTAATGGGCTGGAGGAGTCTAAAACGTTTGCAATATGAGGATAGCACAGGGGTGATGTAAAGCGCGGCTTCCTGTTGGAAATATTGACCCTCCAAACTTCAAAGGCAAATAAATTTCTGGCAAGGTCATTATCAGTGTAATCAAGACATGATTCATGAAAAAACCAAGCTCGTTTAAGAATAAAGACTTAAAAAATAATGTTAATTTTCAGTTAAATTAAGAAAGGACATTTTCTTGACGATCTTTGGTTACAACATCACCAAACATGTAATGTCTAACGGAGAAAAGATTGCTAGAAAAGGCATTTCGGTTATTTAGTCCAGCATTTCGCAAAAAATATTATGGCATTGTTGTTTGATAAACATTTAAAAAGAACTAGCTATTTAAATAAACCAAATGTGCTTATAGATGTTTGTAGATTTTGAGTAAATCCTAACAATCTGGACAAATGCTTACTTGGTAAAGCTAGAACTGATCTTAAATGACATCAATTACAGTTATTATTCATCGTTCGTTCATTTGTCTCTCATTGTAAACTCTTTGCAAAGCCAGTCTTGTATACAGACATTGTGTGCTTATTTGAAACGGCAGCGAGTGAATTTAAAAACGTCATTTATGGAAATTTCATCACTAATCAGAGTTTTGGTAATGAATTGAAGCACCATGCATTTTATAATTGATGCCATGCTTACGTGCCTTTATTTACATGCAGCTTTTCACTGCAGCATCAGGGATAACATAAAAGGCATATGAATATGAAGGCATCTTCATTGGCTGCCTTACCTTTAATGCCTGGAAGTTCGGAATCGTTGTGTTGGAGCGCATTTCAAGAACCTCGCTGTTAAGCATAACGCTTTTTGACGTTAAGCTGCCATCTGAAGACGTCACCAAAAATTGATCGACATGCTTGTCTTTCAAATCGTCCCCAAATTCGATTCTAGCTGGTTTTTTCCTGAGATTTAGCACAAACACCGTAACAGACCCGGCTTTGTACGCTGTTGAATTTCGTGTGCAATGTGCATACGCCCGTAGGCGTTTATTGTCTCCTGAAACAAGCAAAACCCGCTTACCAACAAGGCGTTTATGAAGCAATGCCAGCCAGTAATCTGGCCGTGGGCTATAATCGTCGCTAAGCAGCGCATAGCCTCCTTTTAAAATGCTTTGCCTGGCTACAACAGAATTGCAATACACTCCAGCAACACCGAGTTTGTCGAGGTACATAAATGACGCGAGAAATGTATCGGAGAGTCCTGGTGCTCCTCCGCTGGAGGCACTTCCAGTCTCTGTCAGCCAAAGAGGCTTGTCAATTTTCAATTTCTGTAAAACGCTTCTAACATTTTGAACCTGTTCTTTGAATTTATCTAGGACATCAGGGTCAGCCAAATCATCTTCGATTGCCTTACGGCCATTGACGTAGTACTGATGCCACGATATTGCGCTTAATTCGTAGCTTGCATTGGTTTTAAGATATTCCCGTAGATATTTTCCAGCAGCATTTCCTTTCCTTGAAAAGGTGATGTCCGGTCCAATAAGCAGCGTGCCAAAGTTATTGTTGCCTCTCAAGATTTTGCGAAGTTGCACAGTGTCATTTCCAGCTTGCGTGGCATTGATTACCCTATCAGGTCCATACTTTTTGTACCTATCTGGATCATTGCCGAGCTGCCAGCCTAGTTTATAGCCCCTATAAGCAACATGATGGAACATTTCTAGAGCGTTTGTTGCATTCCAAGACCCGTTATCATAACGTACAAAGTCACCAAGATTAAATACTAAATCCAGACCAGCCTCTTTAATGAAGTTGTAAAACTTATCAAAATCGTCTGACATCAACCAGAAGGGCTGCGTTGGATAAGCTTTGTTTATCATAAATCGTTTGTTTATCTCGCTGTCAGTTTCAGTATCAAATGAAATTGGTGCCTCTGACCCATCACCAGAACCCTGTTGGCTGTCTCCTGATCCAGAGCCAGATTGCATCGAAGCGATTTGGTTCTTCAGTTCCAATCCACTTTTACCATCATTCATGTATTCATCTAGAGCATCGCTTGGATTTTCTGGGTCATTTCCATTTAAGTTTAAAGAGATATAGCCGTTGTCTGGTTCCTGTTGGTTATTTTCCTTGTTATTTGATGGCTGCTTAGAATTGGGAGGTTTCAATGTCGGTTGCATTGGTGGTTGCCCCTGCCCCATGGCACCTTGGTCTTGATTTTGATTCCCATTGGATTGATCCATTGTTCCTTGATTCAGTCCATTACCTGTGGGGTCATTTTGAGACTGTGGATCTTGTGCGTCATTACCTGGTCTAGGAGTTGGCTTTTCGGGGATCCTTGGTGTGAATGCTGTCGGTTTTAATGGGCCGTTGTTGGAAGCACCATTAGAGGAGGGCTTGGCTGTGTCCGGTACGCCAGTCGGCAACACATTGGTAGTGACAGGCGCATTTGTAACTGTTGGTGGTGTTGGTTTGTTAAGTTGGAACTGATCTGCAGTTGCTTTTTGATCTGGGAAGGTCGGTGGTGTTGAAGGTTTAGTTGATCCTACTTTGAAAAACAGAAAGTTCGATGCACTACCCCCGAGACGGAAGTAAGCTGGTTTCAGGGCCCTTAACAATGTGCGTAATTTCTCTGATGAATAATCAATTCTTTTGAAACCATTCTTAGCTACGTTCATACTCATTGCAACTGAGAGAAAACGGTCTTCAACCTCGCATACCGGCGTCCTTTCAAGAAGCTCCAGTTGAAATAATTTACCACTACCAGATGATAAAAGCGACAACAGCAACAATAAGAGAGGAAAGATTTCACATTTTCCAAGCCTTTCCATTCTGATTCGCCTTTTTAGTGTTTATCCTTGTTCTATTTTTGACTTTTTGTGCTATGTGACGTTGTTCCCATTTCATGTGGTGTTCCTCAAGAAATAAGATTTCTGATACAGAGCGTCCGATAAAAAAACTGCTCACAAACAAATCAAATATTCTCTGGATCACTATGTAATGAACAGCTAGATAAAACGGTTTATGGAGAAATTCACAGGTAGGTTTGAATAGACAGGTTGCTAGCCAATATATTAACAACAACAACTACTTCGATAGCAATGTCTGCAACCTGCTGTGGATTCAGTGACAGTTACCGGCAAATAGATCATCACTCCTGATCTTAGGATCAGCATTGCTACAAATGCATATTTTCCTCTCTCAAGTTCATTTAATGGCTGATGACAACGAATTCATGACGTATCTCATTAGAGTTTGCTATTCTTCCCGACAGTTGATTGAAAAAATAAGAAAATTTGTGTTTAGATAGATATGTTACCTTTGATATTTATTCCAGGTTACCAAACAAAAACTGGTTAGCAAATAAGGGTGAGATGGTCTTCAGAATATTTTACTATTGACAATCATAAGACTGAAGTTGTCGTTCTCTCATCATTTGGACCATTTATTTTTGGGCTGTCGGTGCGCCAATCGCAAAGACGGCCATAAATAAAAACCCAACCGTTTTTGATGGGGTTGAGAAGAAGAAACAATGGCTTCCTTCCGCCAACTAGCAACACCTTGTTCATGCAAAAGTTGCAAGTCACACGGCCATTAACTAATGCACGAAAAAAAGAAAGAGAAGTTAACATGCCTGTAATAACTTGAAAATACCTAGATATAGGTTGGGTGGACAGGGTCGCAAAGGAAAACCTTTCCTCTCGAAGTCCAACTTTAGGTTGTCTTGCAACGTGCTAGAAAGGAAGAACTATGTCAACACAAAGTTTATATACCCAAGGCCAATGCCCACTGGCACGTTTGTTCCTTTAGCCGTATAAAAGACACAATGTAATTAATGCTTAGTCGAGTACTGCTTCGATAAACACAAACTCCACAACCGTGCAACCTATGCCCAAAAACAAAGCCCAAAGGGCACATAAAAGGCGTACACTGTCACATATTAATTAAATTTCATTTAATCAACCTTTAATTTTCAATGAGGTCCTGATTTCTGATACAAGTTGAGTTTGAATGAGAATAATGCTCACGAATCCCATTCAATGATCTTGACGATTTTAAGATTTGTTCTGAACGTATCATTCGAAGAGACTACTGTTCAAATTGTTGCCATGAAGATTTTAGAAAATTAGTCTGTTAAAGAATTTGTTAGAAAATGAAAGATTCGCAAACAATTCGATTTTAAAACTCTACAATTTCGTTTTGGGTCTATGTGATTCTGCAGATATCAGAAAAAGAATTAAAGCCAATCTCGTATCCTAATGCCCAATCAAAATATTTGTATTTGTTGTAAGGATATCATTGAGTAACTTCTAGTATAAATCGTCTTATCACAGACACATATTGCCTCGTGAGTGCGGGTGTTGGAAATGCGTGCAAAAAAGGCAACCAGCCTTTCTCAATAGAATAGTTCATATAAAGAAAACTCAGGCGTCAGATAATTATAATCCTAGTTCTTAATTATGTATAACGTATCACAAAATTGCAATCTTTACGTTCTAAAATACATTCCTTTTTTCGTTCATCATTTCAAACAAAATATGTAGCTAATTAAAAGTAACTTACGAAACAATGTAAAATGGAGTTTTAAGATGAAACTTTCCTCATACAAATTTTTCGCATAAAAATTCTTGTTAGATGAAAATCACTAAATGCACTGACTTTGTTTAAAATATATATATATATAAAAGTGAAGTAATCATAACAAATACTCAAAATTTTGCGTTTCTTCATCGAAGAAATACATAACAATTTTACAAAATTTTCTAAAGTAATTGAATGCGGGATTAAAAAACTGGCAACTGTTTTCAGATGTCGATATAGATTTGAAGCACCAAATAATCGATATAATTTGATTGCGAAAAGGTTATAGATGAGTTGCTGCTCCTTGCAAAATATACTATTCTGTTCTGTGTGTTATGACAGGGCAGATACGAACAACAGAAACAGACCTGTCTCTAGTTCATTTTCCAATTCTCTGATCTAGAGCAATCATGGGTTTCCAATTTATTGATAAACATGACATGTCATCACATAACGAGCGCAAATAATACGTCATTAATTAGTATTGTCTAATGACACTGTCAGTTCCCCGCGTTGCATGTATTTCCGGAAAAAATGGGTGAGACCAGCCTAGCTACGCACCGTGTAAAGAACAGGGAAAGGAAGCGACATTTCCTTTGCCATTCCTTAACGTTACCATTACTTCGTAAATATTAGGCTGTTTATTTCGGAACAAGTACATTTATACTAGAAATAGCTCTTGCTAGTACTGCCCGCAAACAATTAATTCCTTGATAATGATTGTTTTGAAAATTTAGGTCAGGACATTCGAAGAAGACACCATCTTGGGTTTTCGCAATTTTATAAAAACAGCTGCTCTAGTTGATGCTAAACTATTCTTTTTATCGAGAATTTTTGGTGTCCAGTTTGCTTTTGATTTTAGTCCAACGCCCTTTTGAAAATCATTAAGTTTTTCGAGGGTTTGACATTTATTTTTCGTTTTCGAGAAGTAAACAAAGACGTATGAAAATGGACACGTGATAGAACGGGTACACCTAAAATCGATTGCGATAAAGGATTCGTACAGCGATGTACAGGCGATAATCATGACAATCATAACTTTTGCCCGTACGGTCTCGAGTTTTTGGGAGAAAGGTGTGGCATTCGACTGGTTTTGTTTCCCAAAACTTCGAATGAAAACTTCCATCCATTGCGGAGAACCGAGCTGTGATGCAGCACCGTTTTCGTGCCAAAATACCGAAGGCCTTTAGCAGAGTCTTGGCAGAGCAACGCTCCGAAGATAATTGCCTTCCGCACAAAGAGGTGGCGATTTACGACGTCCTCGACAAAGCCGATTGATTGACAATGAAATTGATTGACAGTTGTCATGGCAGCAGAAAAGTGACAAAATCTGCTGACAAAGTGCTGACAACATGAACTGAAGATTCCATATGCTACTTATACGCGGGGCAGACTATAAGCCCTTCACTCGCGCGCTATCGCGCGCGAGTTGCGGGCAATAAAAACGTGATATATGGATTATACTACATACATTTATTAGTATAATATTTATTCTACTTCAAAATACCGTGTCGTCATGCATGAATAATCCAAGCTTTTTCTATCAGTGTCGACAAGTCTTTAGTAAAAATGTTTTATGAAAGAGATATGAAGAAATATGTTTATCAGATAGTCTCATTCAGTATTTTTATTGAAAAGGAGGTTTACTTTGAGAACATTTTACCACGGATATGGTTTATAGTCTTTAATGAACACTGCAAAATACGGTTTTGAGTTCTGTTTTAGTCCATGTACAATTGGATGATAAACACGCGCTGCACCATCCACGCAGTCCAGTGGGGTTTCATTCTGTTTCGAGTGAAGTGAACTCACTGGGTTTTCGTCTGTCACCCATCCTGTGTCAACCGCAGTCATAAATATATTGTCCACAGCGTACTCTAAGCCACTCGTTCTGGTCAGCATATTAAGAGCAGCTTTGGCCATGTTGGTGTGCGGATGAAACATCGTTTTGTATTTACGACCAAACTGCCCTTCCATTGCAGAAACATTTACGATGAACTTGGCTTGATTTGGGCTCTTCTTCATTGTGTCTTTCAGCTTCGTAACTAACAGAAAGGGACCTAGAGTGTTTATAGTCAGCACCTCAAGCAATTCTTTGAAAGGCACATCGGTAGCGGTATAAACCCAGCTGTTCATTTTGCGCAAGTCAACCTGTTGTCCATCGGAATCCAACACTCCTGCTGGAAACTCCGTATTAATCTCGGTCTTTTGGTGGAATTTCGGAACCGTTAAACATTGTTGCTTACTTTCATGGTCATTGCAAGTTTCGAAAATAGCATCACAGTTCGTGACATCACCATGTTCGATTGGCAATTCAGATTTGCAATGCATTGCTTGCAGAAAGCAGCTATCTTTCGAATCTGAAGGACCATCGAGTTGTTGCGTGCTGATTAGTTCTACGGTTGGGTATAGGCTTGCGTCTTCCTCGCTCAAAGTAGGTTTCACTGTGTCACGTCGGTCTGAAAGAAGGATAGACTTAGATTTATGTCCATGCTAAGCATAGCAGACTGGCATCAACGATCACATTAAATCCCTAGTTCTTGTTGACCAATTTTGCTGTATTTTGAATGAATGTTAAGTCATGGCATTAAAAAAACATCAAAATATATAACAATTTATGAAATCTCCCTTATTTTAGAAAAGCGTCCTTGTACAACAACATTACTGCTCGCACGAATTTTGCTAATGAAGGTTAAAGTTCGACATTCTACAGAAAGCTTTTCTTCCAATTACGCCAAAAAAGAGAAAGACCTTCCTTCGCTATGAACAAGACTAATAGCAGAAACACCGAATGAAATGTCCCCAAATAACATTTTATTTCTGTAATTGCTGACGTCCCTTCTTAGTAATATTAGAGAGTATTTGAGTATTATTAACAAGGATATTGTAGTTTCAATTTAAAATCTGACTGGCTGCATTTTGTCATGTCACTATCTTCTAGCGCTTGACGTGATAGAGTAAAATACCTTTACTTTCCCAAGACTTAGTTTCTTGCCCAGTATACTCACTTATAAAAGTTGCAAACTTACCACTTTCCAAATCCTTTGCCACCGTTTTTTCGAGAATTGTTTGCATTTGTTGATACGAACAGCCCAATCCCGGCTTCTCTTGATTATATTGATACTGAAGCTTTATCCCAGACACTAATATGTTCCTTTGCCTTTTTGGTAAAGTTTTTCTCTGCACGTTCTCGCCAAGAAATAGATGTTGGTAAAAACGTCCTGGACGGCTGATTGTTTGAGAAGCGTTGTTGATAAGAATATCAAGGAAAGGAAGTGCTGCATTGATGTAGTCTATAAATTGCAGTATAGAAGCATTATTTAGAAGATCCAGTGGATAGATTTTCAAGCGGTGATGCCAGTCATCATAGTCGGTCTCATCGCTGTATCTTGCAGCGGCATTATTTGGAAACCTTGTTGTTACGACAACATAGCAGCCATCTCTTAGCAACTTTAGCGCCGTTTGAAACCCAATCTTGATTCTGCCTCCGGTTACTATCGCGTATCTTCCTTTTAAGTCGGATCTTTGATGGCGCATTTCCGTGTTAAATCTCCAGCAGGTTGTGCAAAAGTGCTGTTTATTTTCTCCGTGTTGATGTAGCGCAAAGTATTTTTTGCAAATATAGCATTTCATACTCTTAAAAGTGGTTTCTTCTTCACTTGAACTGGCCTTATCCTCATTTTCAAAAGTTACCATTTGTTTCGATAACTGATCTAAGCACCTTCGCATTATCTTATTTCTTCTCCTTTTAACTGATTCATCTGGATTATGAATAACATGCCTGATTCCTGATTCAAGCTTCCGTTTTCTCTCTCTAATTTGGTATTCGGCAAGAGGTGCCTGTGCTGAACCTCTTTCTATCTTGTGCCTTCCAATTGTTTGTATTGCATTTTGAAGCACATCTTCCACCTCAGGGAAGCGTTCATACAGACGAATTACCTTGCGCAATATGTCGTTTAATGCCCGCATCGTCCTCATCAATTCTTTCTCTTGTTTCTTAGCAGGACAAATTTTGTTTTTCACAAAATCACACTTAAATACTTCATTGACCTTAATCTTTCTACCATGACAAACGAAATGACTTCCTATTTTGTCCTCTAAAATTCTCCCAACCTCTTCTGTAGCCATTTCAGCCAATGCCTGTACTTGGCTGTCGTCAACAAGCAGGGCATCGATTACGTCAGACATGAGCATTGGTACGAGATTATGAATCTCCTTTTCCCAGCATTCCATGGGCACGGATAAAGCCGACACGGTAGTGTGTGAAGGAATTTCTCGATGAAAAAGCTCATCGAGTGTTTTTATAGTCAGCATTTTGACTTGCGTGACACGTTTTAGCACTTTATGGGCGAATCAGCTAGCAGGAGGTCCTAGAAAGCAAAAACAAGTTTTTACAAGAAACATCTTTACAAGAAACGTCAATTAAAGACACATTTTGTTGGAAAAAAGCTGTTGAGAAAAAGGCAGTTGATATCGGCATCAAATATCTTGCAATGGTTAGAAGAAAAACTGCATAAATGTCAACATAAGGCTATAAAAATACACACAGCTGATGCGCGTGAATTACATATTGCTGTTTTCAGAAGTGGCGTTATGCAGGGTCAACAGGGAAGAAGGCTTTCCAAATAGTTAAACTTTTTATTGTCTTTCTTGTCGACACAGTAAAAGCATTTAACAATGGCAAATGCACCAAGTGTGCACTCAAATCTTAAATTTCTCTGTCGGCAGCTTTCTGCATCGTTCGTCGCAGTAATTTTGAATTTAAACATCAGCGCTTTGAATATTTTGCAACTCAAGTGAAGGATCGATTTTCTTCCCTCTTTATGCAACATAATCCCAAGGCTTTCAATGGGGGTTGTGCGACAGCGCGCGAGCGTGCAGGCACGCACCCGATGTTTCCTTTAGGAGCGATTAATCGCGCGTCCAGTGATAAATATTTCTCTTGAAGCGAGCGTTTACCAGATGCTGATAGGTCAATGCGCTTGAAAAACTCTTTTTAGAAATGGAAAGTTTGACATCGAATCCTTGTTACTCCATTTTCATATGCCTCCGTTTCTGTATTTCCTTCTACCTTTCCCATTGCTCTAACCCACAACGTTTTAGCCAAAACGAAGACGAAGGTGTTGTCGTTGCTCTGTTTTTTTTTTCGTTTTCATATCCTTTGTTCAAGCTTGTTTTGAAGCTGAAGATGAAAGAATCCGTTTTAAAATGACTCCGTTTTCGCTTTCTCATAAAAATCAAACATTTTTAAATAACTCTGTTTTCGATTGATAACTTTGAACATCATTATCAAATGTCTCCGTTTTCAAGCGTAACAATGGGAACGCAAAACAAAAGCGGGTTCATTCATTCCGTTTTCGTTCGATAGCTGAGTAATGGGAATAGTTCGTGATTATCAATGGACAAACACATTATCACTTGGCTTATTTTTGGTTACAGTTCGGCCCATAGTAATTGGTAAATTAAGAACTAATAACGTGCGAAATAATGCAGTGAAATATGTCAAATAATGCAAAACATTCATTTTGATGGAATCAAATCAATGCTAGGGAAATGAGGGAGGCAGTCCTTTTCATATAAAGCGATACATTCCCCTCACAAGGCCATTTGTACTCAAATTTACCTGAAAATCTTTAAGCTCTACCTCCTTCCTTGGCCTTCACAAAGACCTAACCTTAATATATTAAGAAAATATTTCTTGCTGCCAGTTAAAATGATCTGATTTGTAATCCACAAGGTTTTAAAAGGTCCAAACAAGAACTTACTTAAAGAGTTTATGGAGAATGAAGGAGAGTCCCAAGGGTAACATTTCATCAAAAAATTTGTGCATAAATTCCAAAGCATTTTTCAGTAGATATCAGAGCCAGAAGCAACCCTACAAATACTGATTTGATTTAAAGTTGACACAATTGCTGATTTTGAAAAACAAAAATTGAATATTCGCATTGATGCTTCATTGAATTCGCTGTCTTATTTGCATGCCATGGGCTGATTAAACAATAGACAATAGACAACAAGAAAAGTTATTGCGTGATCTACCATTAATCACCTTCGCCCCTGTTGCAATACTTTGTCCTGGAAGTGTACAAAATATTAGTTTCCAAGCATCAAAAGCCTAATGCACTACCAGACATTGAAATTCCTATTATTGGTTACCCTAGAAACAGACTTATTGTTTGGTATCTGTAATCAAAAGACAGGATACCCTTTTAAAAGTGATCTAGTCTTTGTAAGTGGTATCTTTCTCTTGAAATCGATTGGCAGTGCAACAAAGTTAGGTGCTAAAAAAATTTCAAATAAGCTTTGTGTTAAGCAGCAAAAGACTGGAAATAAAAAAGGTTTTTGGAAAACTTTTTATTCAGTTACACAGAATAGCTCTCAATTACTACCGAAACCCATTTATGATAAATTTGAAGTATGGGCATAATTAGTAGCAATAAATACATTGTTTATTCCATTTTTGTGTCCTTGTTTGAATATTTTTTAGAGTTTTCTGGAAGCTAAATTTTTTCAAGTTACAGGCCCTAAAACTGACATAACACAATCATTGACCACAGGGAAAATGGTACCAGCTGAGCCCATAAACCACAGGGACAGTTTCAGGGTTGCAGAACTTGAATAACATTAGAGAGGTTAATTGAAAGCTTATTGTAAGACATTTATTGGAAAATCAATATGTCTTTATAAAACTCTGTATCACTGTAGAAATGTCATTTTTATGATAAAGGCTAATTGAGTTTTCAAAGTCTTCAGGGTAATGAGATAATTTAAGTTCATCATAATTGAAATTGACTGAAATAGTTTGCTTTGATGTAATGTAGACTTCTCAATTAAGAAATTTTGCTCTATAAATTTCCAGGATATATATTCCTTTAAAGTTCCACTAAGAAAAAGGATTAGAAAAAGTACCCCATAAGTCCCATAAGTGGGTGACTTTGGCCCAACAATGATTAAGACTGCCAAACTATTGTTTAGTCTAAAACACACTCGAAACCTTTGTAAATGTAACTTACACCAGAGATATCTATGAGGAATTTATAATTTCCTTCATGTACTGGCTCAAAATGAGGAGAAATAATTGTACAGAGGGTTGATTTGCTGTCTTTGCCAGGACAAAAGCACACAACTTTTAGACAACTGTTGTTGACAAAAAGGATGGTTTATAGTTTCTACTAAGCATTGTATTACACAATTTTTAGCATTTAGCATTAAGAAGTAGAACCTTGGCAAATCCTAAAAAATTCCTGGCCAATATGCAATATCAATCAAACGTTTCTTCTTTGGATTAGCACTAAAATGGGCCAGAGTTTGGTAATTCATTCAAAAAATTATTTTTGCCTTACACTTACTAGTAAGTGTAACACTTACACTTTACACTTACACATGTATACTTGATACACGTGACTTGAATTAATGGGAGTGAAAATGCATTATTTAGTGCTTTATTGTTAGTTTTAATAACGGACGCTCTAAAAGTTTGGATTTTCAGGTTTCGTACAAAATATCATTGTTGACTTTTTGTTGGAAAATTCTTACTAACTGGTTTTAAAAAAGGTATGATTGAGTAGCTCAAAACTGCTTTGTTATGCACTTGACTTTGTAAAGGAGTTTATTTCGAAAGTATTAGGCCTAAATTTATTCTATTTATTTGAAATTCCCACTAAATTAGGTCCTTCAAGACAAAAAAATTAAGATCAGAATTACTTGCCTCGACTTCAGGAGACTTAACTTGTTGCTCTGTGCTCTGCGCCACAAGCTCCACTCCATAGCAAATAGCTAACACTGAAGCAGCATCACTCGAACTATTTATGTACTTTCAAACTGTGGTAATGTTTATTTGAATGGTTTGATGATGCAATCATATGAAACTGCATTTTTTTAAAAAACCATCCTGCAGTGCAGGCCTGGCTGATGCAACGACAGGCAACAGCTACAGCATCCTGCAAACTAAACTTTAACCCTGTTCATTTCGTCAGACAAGCTGTTTTGATTAAGTGAAGAAATCAGTGAATGCAGAAATCCAATGCCTAAACAGAACAGCGAATCAACATCAGATTCAGATTGTCTTGTCAATTTACGGTGTGCACCTTTAAACACAAAACTAAGGGGCCCCCGAAAATTTTTTCGAAAAGCGGGTTTTTGGATAAAAACAATTGATTCTTAATAGCATTCACAACAACATTAAAGTAGGCGCAGGACTCAAACTCACACTCAAAATTTTTTATCAGCAAAAACGAATATTTATTAAAATATACCAAACATTCAAAGTTAAAATAGCTTTGAAAAAAGTAAAAATTTTACGACATACTAAAAGCTTTGAATGTTTGGACGTAGCCAGTGTGATTCTGGCTACGTAGGACGAACAACCCAAAGATTGGGGGATAGGATAAAACAGCATGTTCCTTCCAACATAAGAAACAAAACTGCCCCTCAAAGAGAACAGCCTCCTCAGGGACGAAAACAAGTTGCTAATTTGGGGGGGGGGGGAGGCGTGGAAGGATGAAAATTCCAATTTAAGTAAGAAATTTTTCATTTGACCAGTAAATCTACTGTACCTACCAAATTGATATTTGTAAATAGCCCGAACACTATTTTCTTTATAATTACCAAAACTTTACTCAATAATTAGCCTAAAGCATAAAGGCCTAAATCTCTAAATTTTGATTAACATGAAACAGACATTTAAACTTACAGTAAGAAGTAAAGCAACATTTAAGCAAAACCAGTATTAGATGTACTTAATGATTAGTAGTATTCTTTCAGATCAATTGATCAATTTTATCTAAAATACATTTTTTCACGATATAGAAGCACCAAGAATTTGAGCCTTTTATTTTTGTTCTTGATCGAAGAAAACTACTAACAATTTTCAGAGGGCCAAATGCCTTTTCGTTCTTTACAATTGAAATGATAATTTGAGAGCAAACTTGTGCATATGCCTGATTCGAAAGATGAAACACTCTTCTTTGATCAAATACTTCTACTGCAGTTTTTGCAATGTGTTCTTGCTTTACAGCAGTTTTGTCATAGGAATTTGTGATAAGGAGTGAAACAAATAACAGGAGGAGTTTAGCATAAACTCGTTTTTATAAGAAGTGTTAAGAATTTTTAGTACCTACTGAAAGATTATTAATCTTTTATTGAATTAACTACTTGTAGTTTCTTGAAAAACTGCCACTCTAGTATTTTCTGATCAATAGTGGAATTATTATTCCAAACTGTAAAGTTTCAAGTTTCTTATCCGGAAATTCACCTTGCCTGTTCGTAATTTGATTCAACTCCCGTCAGAAAGAAAGCAAACGGGGCAATTGTGCAATTTGGATCCAGTGGAGATGGGATTCACAATAGAAAACGATTGGATGGGTCAGCTTCAGCCTGTGAATTTTAATGTTTAGAATTTTTACATTTAAAATAAAAAAACTTCTTAAAATATAAAATTCACAAGTTTGGTCCTAAGAAAAAATTCCAAGTCAACCGTTAAGTTTTCAAACTGTAACTGGATTTCCCAAACTTTGGGGGGGGGGGCGTTACGCCCCCACGCCCCTCTATTATTTACATGCCTGAGCCTCCTTGAACTTGTAGGTCTAGAAACATTGTTAAAACAAGTGATTCTGCCACATCGGTCAACATCTTTTAGACAACCCAGATTGTGCAAAACTCTATAATGACGACATGTTTCGGATAATTGGCAGAGCCCGGTCGTCCTTCCATCTAGCAGTTTTGGAGTCGATCTACATAAAACGAAAAAGCCGCCATTGTGTAGACAGAAGGAGTTCGTTTTCTCTCTTGGACTCCATTGGTAATTTTTCTTTAGGCTCGCGGCACCGATTGGTCAACCATACCGTTCTTGTGCTGGGTATATTATTTCCATCGTGTTCTTTCGGAACCTTATTCTGACGTTTTATGCTCTGAGGAGTGTCAGACGAAAAAGCTTTTAGTATGTCGTAAAATGTTTGCTTTTTCAAATTCTGTACCGCAAAAACATTGTTCATATAATTTTTTTCTAGGTTACATTGTATTTTATGATGTTTTACATAGGCGGAAAGTCCGTATCAGTCTTCCCATGGCTGCTATCTGAGACCACTGAATTCCGAGACAAGGTTTTCGCGGTTTTTGTTGCCAAGGTCCCCTTATCCTCGTTTTCAAGCACAGACACCCAGACCAGGCCATGTGGGCATATGTGTAGAAAATTTATATTCAGTAAGACAATACGCAACCATCTTGTCAAGCAAGATTTTGCATTTGGCCAAGCAAGTTTTACTTGTTCCGATTTTTGTACTTCCAATCCAGAAGTAAATCATAGTGCGTGAACATCACTGATTTTTGCCGGGTGGGAGATTCTCAGCATTCTCAAGTCAAGAAAAGTGAAAGAAAACGAACAAGGCCCCACAATGGCTCAGCATCAGGATTATAGCGAAGACGACGATCTTTCAAAAGAGGTTGCGAGGTAAATTTCAACTCAATCCCAAATTTCGATTTCCTATTATTGCTACATTGATTGTACAAATTAGAAACTTTCATTCTGTGTTAATAGCCATAGGTCGCTGACCTCAGCCCTCAGGCACCCGAAAAATGTGTTGCCGCAGGCATGCTGCGTTGTGTACGGACCTATGTAAATACACGTTTCAACGGAACGGAATCAGTTATGATATTAACTACTTGGGGATCTTTCTATTACAGTATTGGCATTTGTTTGATGGGTTTTTGATAAATCACTTTGATCTGCTCGCAAATAGAAGAGGAAAGGCCACTGCAAAATGATCTGCGGAATATATGTACTGCAATTATCTGGTGGCCCTTAGATTTTGTATAGAAAATGAAAGAGAAAAGAGCACAGTAACAAGAACCTTGGAAAACACTGCAGTTGCTTTATCATATGAATTTCAACCAACAAACAAATTCACAAAAATTTATTATGCAAATTTCCTAAAAGATATGAACCCTAGTGCAATTATTTCCTTGTCTTGTCTGCCAAGGAGCAAGGGAAAAGTAGTTTCTTGCCCCAGTTGCTCACCAAACAAAACACCCCATCCCAGTGATTATTATCCAATAGTAGAGGTGTTTTTATGAAATTGAAAATGATCCTTGAGAAATTGTCTCTCGTTTTATGGAAAAGATTATTGGGTAAATCTTTCTAATGCTTAAATGTTTAGACCATCACCATAAAGCTATAATAATTACAAATATATAGTGTTTTCAAAATGGCATTACAGTGAGAGGAAATTTACCACCAAATATGGAATCTTTGACATATCAATCATATAAATTAGATTGGTATTCCCTAGATACAATAGTTAAAATCAGAAGTTCCTAAGTCCTTGAATATACCCTCAGAAGCTTATTTCATATGACTCAATCGAATACATCCTCAGAAAATATTTTGGGGTTGGGGTATATCCAGGGGGCTTCTTTAAAGGTGGGGCTTGTTTAGCAGCAGTCAAAAATGTAACCAGGCCAAATTTTTCTCTTCTATTTAAAGAAAGTCTGCATGCTTGAAAATGTAGCTAAATTTGGATAAACCTATTGCAGGATAAACAAATTTGAGGGTGGAGGCTTATTTCACAAAAATTAATTTTGTTCGAGGGCTTATTCAAAATGGGGCTCATACGAGGACTTATACTTCCTGCATTATTCACATCGGCATACAAAAGAAATTGACTGTTTGTAATGTTTCTCCATGAAGAATGCAGAAAAGAAAATGAAAACTGCAAGATTTTGACATAAATGTGGAATGTAAACTGAAGCAAATAGAAATTCTAAAAAACTGGTTTATAATTTCAGGCTTTGCTCTGAGCAATATGAAGGTGCTTGTTAATTTCCTCATAAAAATTAATAAGGATGTTTTGGGAGATATCCTTTTTGGTACTTTCGTAATTTTCAAAACATAACACTACTCTGATATGTGCAGTGTTTATAAGAGAAGTATTTATTTATTTTGTGTAGGATGGGGAGGAATTTATTTATGGCTATGCATTTCTATATAAGAAAAAAAAGAGTTAGTAATTTACATGGGGCCCTTTTGTTATCTTTGTGTAAGCAATGCTGTCAAAGCTTCTCCTTGTTCATAAATTATGGAAAGTACATTGATCGATCATAAATCCAACAAATAAATTGCACATGTTTACATGTGGTGACGATAATACCATATTGTTTACTGCACTTAGCTAGAATTGAAATGGATTGTAATGAAAACAACAAAATATAGCAGGTAATAATTATATCAAGTTATGGCCAGAAAGGTGCCTTGTTTGAACCAAACCACCTCCTTTTTCTTTTGACTGAAAAGATTTGCACAATATAGAGCCTAGCGCATAACTGTGCAGAAGAAAATTTGTATCTAAAACTTAAAAGTAACAAAAAAGAACAATTTAAAAGTAACTTTTTTATAGTTCTGAAGTCAAGTTGGTTTTATTTTCTGGTGCCAACAATCTTAGAAAAATTAGAGTGACCACGACTATAAAAATGGTTGCCGCCATATTTCATGAACTCCCCTTTACAGTATCTTTAAATCCTAAAATCTTTTGAAAACGAATGAAAATGTTTTTATCTGCCAATCAAATCCTGTATACCTTCTTTTGAAAAGATCAATGACAACAATAAGGTCAAGCATCTTGCCCCGCTTGGTCTGAATATCATGGAAATATCTTGTTGACAGTGAAAATGGCTACCCATTTAATAGTTATCACAAGCCCTGGGGCAAGACATCAGAAAATTGTTGTGATAACGCCCTTTAGTTTAGCTTTAATTACATTGCAGAATATTTCTTGGAGCCATTCTCTTCCAATTGTTTGAAATGTTTCACTTTTCTTGGGCATACTTTTGTTATGTTTGATTAATTCAATTCTTAAAAATTGAATTCATAACTTTAAAGGCCCCATAGAGCCTTGAAGCCAAGGGGTATTTGCCCCTTTGCCCCCTTGCCCCCTCTATGCGGCCCTGGTTATTTGATGCCTCTCAGATTCCTAATAATAATAATAAATCATGGAGCTGGGCGACAGTTTTTGATAGAACCTTTTTTCTCAAAAAGATAATTTATAAAAACAAGAGCCTCCAAATTTGTTATTTTTAATTGATTCAAATTGGTGAAAAGGTTAAGAATCAACTGTGGCTGAGGCAGTTTAGAATGTGGCAACTGTAGCTGAGGCACTTTGTTTGCAAATGATGCCTGAATACTTAAGCGCAATATTTAGCAATTGCACTGCTTACACCCCCATGATTTAAGAACAAGTTAAGAACAATCCAGCGTCATATTTCTAATGGTTATAATGATTTTACTGAATGTCAAAAAGCCAGCCTGAACTTCAATTTAATGGATCTTATAAAAAAAGTAAATTCCTCATTCAACAGTTTCAAAGTGCCGACAGTTCTTGTTCTTTTCCTATATTGGGCTGCCAGCGGGGTGTCATTGGGAACTTTTAGGAAGAAGCTGCCCCCCCATGACACCCCATAGCGCCATCCCTGTATCAGTGGCGTAGCGTGAGTTGCAGAAGTGGGTATGCGGCGAGAGGTCTGGGGCTTGCTGAAGGCCCCAGTGGGGCCAAGGTGCAACGCCAGGGGGCGAAGCCCCCAGAAGTTATAGTTTTTTGAAAACACCTGATAGTTAAAATAGCGCTTTCTCTATAATCCTATCATGCCCAAACAGAACATCAACACCACACTTCGAAATGAAAATTATAGACTACTTTTTATACTTTTATAAGGATTTTTGATAGGTCACAATTAGAAAATAAAAGATTTGGTCAAACGATATCCCCCTAAACCCCTATGTTCAAATGAATTACCCCGTACCATCCCTATTTGAGTACCCTCCCTATTTGGGTACCCTCACTAATTGAGTACCCTCGCGTGGGACTCAAGCTAACATGAAAAAAAACATTTATGCAATCATCTTATACTCCTCTATCTCTATAACCCTATAATCCATATCTTCTACCTGTTTGAATCCACATTTCGAAGACTTATGCTGTGATTCAATTCAACTGGGGCATACGGATCGGCAACCGCATGCCCTGGCTCTTTGTTGATCAGTATCTGGTCATGTGACTTGGCTTGCTGAACAAGAGAACACGAAGCAAGCTGAGATCAGTTGCTTCCCTTTCAAAGCTCTATCCTCAACGCTGTGAGTAAAAAATTGGAGCAATCTTTCATTAGCATGATAGATTATTCATTGATACAACCTTCTATCCTAAATATTTGCAAAATTTTACACTTCAAGAGGGAAAAAACAATCGTTTTATATCAGGGAATGCGGTCAGAACTCCGCATTCCCGGAAATGAGAAGTGATATAAACAAAGGTTGCTAGCCAAAGTCAATAAAGGGATCTTTAGAAACAGGGGCACGAAGCTTAGTAAATTACTTCCAAGGTAAAATCTAAGGTGGATTCATTGAACTCTGATGGGTGTATCAAGGGTGCGACAGTGCAAATCTCAATTAATCGTCAAAGCAACTGTCTAAGCGATAGAAACTGTTTTCTGTTTCGAAAAAGACGTTTTTAGAAATATTTTTGGTCAGATTTTGCAGGGCATGCGGCGCATTACCAGCTTCCCTTGACGCTGCGCCACTGCCCTGTATTCTCGTGGCGGCCTGTAACTCCAATAGTGCTTTCCCTCCACAGCTAGGGGTGCTTTCGAGTGCATTAACCTCAGAGTAGCAACTAAGAACCGTCTTGTCTATACACCGATGCGTGTACAGCTCTGCCAATATGTCTATGTATATGGCACTACATGTCAGACCATAAACAGCAATTTTCATTAAATTTTCTTAAATTTTATTTTATTAATTATATTAAATTATAAAATTTTATCAGCAGATCTTAGAAGCACTGACGGGGCTGAAAAACGGCAAAGCCAGCGGGCCAGGTAAAATCCCTGTCAGATTAGCTAAAGATGCATCCGAATTTATTGCCCTCCCCCTTACACTAATATACAACTCATCACTCACCGCAGGTAATTTTCTAGATATCTGGTATGTTTGCAAGGGTGACTCCAATTTTTTAAATCATGACGATATTGATTTCCTAGCCTAATATACTATGCGACAGTTAGTAGCTTTTAGACCCCCTCCCTTTGAAAGTTCCTGGCTTCAGCCCTTTGAATCCGTCTTGTATAGCACGATAAGCCAATCCCTCCATCTACCCAACATAATATTCTATCTATGGTATCTTTTTTGGCACAAGCTATTTAAAAGTTGGAAATCAGTGGACCCCGAAGAAAAAAAGATATGTTTTTAATTTTCTGGCCCGGCGCTCAAATAACTCAAGAACCCCTGATCTATGATCTTGACAATGCAGATTGAAAGGTTTTTATTTCATACATTAAAATGGTTCTTTATCTTGTTTCCATATTCAGGGACACTGATGTTGTTGTGTCAATTGTCAACAAAAAACTCTCAACAATTGAAGAGAACCGAATTCTTAAAACAGAGCCCCGGTACAGTATGTGCGATTCTGAAGGCGATAGAGAGAGCATCGAGATGTCTGATGAGCGAGCAAGTCTAATTCGATCCGGACTGCTGTCGCATTCGTACACGGAGAGTGAGCATAAGTATGGGGATACTGAGCAGAGGACGTATGAGCCATCTGAGACTGTGCATGGACCGCTTCATACTATCCATCAATCGGCCATAATGACAGACCTGCAAGCGTCCATGTTTTTGCCGTCGCTTCTCATATCTTCATATTCCAGTGTTAAAAGGAACTATGATCAAATTGTGCAACAAAGTGTCGCTCAAAGCTTGATCCGCAGATCGGTCATGGGCTCTAAATCTGTGATGATGTCATTCGTTGAGAAAATTTCTGATGATCGAGGATCTACTTTTGGTTTAACTGTGGCTAATCTTTTGCCTTGTCTTCTTGGAAGCTCTTTGTTCGCCCTTCCCTTTGCCATTAGAAGTGGTGGCTATGCATTGTTAATCGTTTTTATTCTCATGTCTTTGCTAGCCAATTTCACTTCCCATGTGCTCATAGATTGCATGTACGAGATTTCACCTAGAAGCCGAAGGCGCAAGCGAACCAGTGGAGATTATGTTGAGATTGCAAAAGCCGCATTTGGAGATAAAATGGCTCGGTTAATGAATGTTATTCTCATCTTTCATCTGTTTTCTTCAACTGTTGTAATTTTGATTCTAATTGGAAAGGCCTTTTTTGCTGTTCTTTCCATGTATGTTTCGCTTTCAATGCTAGAGATGACAGCCATTTTCTCTACTCTCGTCATCCCAACACTTTTTGTGAGAAAGCTGTCACATCTTGCATATCTCAGTTTGCTAGCAACTTTTGCAATTCTGCTTGGAGGCTTGGCTAGTCTAGCGCTGTTCATTCGCAATTACAAAGCATGGGAGGTCAACTCTACAACAGTTTCGCTTTTCGAATGGAACTCTTTCGCTCTGGGTATCAGTATATGGCTATATACTATGATTATTCATTCAATAGCTCCACAAGTAGAAGGATGTATGAGGCAGCCAGCCAAAATCACAACAGCCATTCATGTTTCATTTATACTTGCTACTTTGATCAAATTGGTTTATGGAATATGCGGTGCTATGGCGTTTGGAATGTCAACTAGTTTGCTGGTTACAGACAATGTCGTTCTACTTTCCAAGCCAGTGGGACTTCTGGTGAATGCTGCAGTTGGTGTTTACGGGATTACCAGCTTCCCTTTGAGTTTCTTTGTTGTAGGAGACACATTTGATGTGATCTGTCTTGGTAAGGACCCAAAGAAGCACATCACTTTAAAGAAAGGTGGCCGATATAACTTCCTCTGGCTACTGGCAACTCGTATTGGTCTGGTTGGTGTAGCTCTTGCAATTGCCGTCGGCATTCCTTACTTTGGTCCAGTTGTTGGAATTTTGGGAGCCATTTTGGGCACACTGCTTGTCTTTTTTCTCCCTTGCTTATTTCATTTAAAAATGAAGTGGAAGAAGATGTCATTTAAATTGAAAAGTTTTGAAATATTTGTAATGATTGTAGGTGTAACAGCAGGGTGTATAGGTCTTTATGCTTCCCTTAGAAGTCTTGTTAATGAGATAACAGGCTAGTAAATGTAGCGGTGACTTTAGGATGTTGACTTTAATGGCGATTTTACGAGTGTACTTATAGGAAATAATTAAATATTCGTGGCAATTTTAGATAAGAAGGTTACCTAGTCGTAAATATTGTAGTTCTTCCAAATTTCTTTAATTTGTCTATGGCAAAATGTGTTTTTGACTTAACTACGCCTATCTTGTTCTGAACACATTTTTGAACAGAACAATGTTATGTCAATGATGTTGTGAATGTTGTGAGATTTTGTTGCTGTGAATTTTGCATGGAAATTGTGTCACTTTTACTTCATGTAGAGCAGATAGATTCTGTGTTGATGTGCCATCATTTGGACCGCTCGATATATCACAAAATAATTGATCAAATATAGATAGAAGAAAATAGTATAGATGTAAATATCAATAAATAACAGTTATTATTTAATAATAGATTAAGGTAACAGAGATAAGCTGTTTGGAGCGCCTAAAATTTAGGCCAAGGATAAAAACTGTTCTGAATACGGCTTGGTAAGTTTTGCACTTTTCATTGAAGCATTTCTCTTTCACATACAGTTTCACATACAGTTTCACATACAGTTTCACATACAGTTTCACATACAGTTTCACACCATTACATACAATACAATACAATACAATACAATACAATACAATACAATACAATACAATACAATACAATACAATACAAAACAATACAATAAAATCCTATGCTATACTATACTATACTATACTATGCTATGCTATGCTTTGCTATGCTATGCTATGCTATGTTATGCTATGCTATACTATACTATTCTATACTATCCTATGCTATGCTATGCTATGCTATGCTATGCTATGCTTTGCTATGCTATGCTTTGCTATGCTATGCTATGCTTTGCTATGCTATGCTATGCTTTGCTATGCTATGTTAATACCAATACTAATACTAATACTAATACTAATACTAATACTATACAATACTTTGCAATAATGTAGCATACACTCGTTTTTATTAGAAATTTTCATTCGCTATAAGAAACGAGTACTGGGCAAAAAAGATAAGAAACAATTTAATTTTGAAAAGGAGATGACAAAGAAATTTCTTAAAAATTCATCAACCTGACTTGCTGGTTGGCATAACAATTTAGACAAACGTAAGTACAGCATTTAAACAGAAGCGGAATCTAGGAAATCAAATGTTGAAGTAGATGACGTCATTGTTAACTAACTCCTATGAAACAAAGATTATTGGAATTTCTTAAACTGTTAAAAAACGGAAGTACTAAATGTCGACTTCGTTTCTTATAAAAAATGAATGTAAAGCAGTAGCACCACATTCAAAACAATTGCGTACAGTACAAACACAGCATCTAACCATGCAAAAAATAGCATACAAACGCAATGTCATGACATTCACTAAGCTATAACACCATAATAGAATATAGTACTAGCAGGAATCTAACGACAAAATACCATAGCAGACAATGCCAAACTATAGCCAACAGAGTACCACTACATTCACTTCCATACAATACTTGAACATACATTACAAGCAAAACATCTAACCACACAACACCATAGCACACAATACCACACTACAGCCAACGCATTAACATTTCATTCATCACCATCCAATACTAAAGCAATAAAGTACCAGCTCGAGATTTTACGAAATCAAATGTCAAAAAATCAGAACCTCTCTTTTCACGGGGACCATCGAAGTTTATTCTTGAAATGAACTAATATTTTGGTCACTCGCAAAAAATATGTGAAAAAAATTCAAACTATCGCAGAAAAATGGTTGCTCCTCTGAAAGAAATTCCCACGCATGCAACACTTTATATAATTGTTATTCATCATATGTAATTATTAATTGGTTAATGTGATTCGTAGTCATTTTATACAATTAGTGTTTTAGACGTATGTTATAAAGTATAAACCTGAACCTAATCTGGACCAAATCTGAACCCAATCTGAAATGAATGTGAACTGAATCTAAACTTAACTGGTAGAAATATAAACAAACTAACCTTTCACGACGGTACGTGAATATTTTTCTTGACCCTCCGGCAAATGCCCGGCCTTCCCTTCCTCTGAATGGGTCTGGTGATGGTTATTGATTGTATGTATGTATGCATCGCGGTTATCTTGAGTGTTGTAAACATTATTAGTTATGATTGAAAGAACAAATATTTCTAGCAAGTTAGCAATTTTCGAAGCCCTTCTCTTTAGGGAAGATATTTAGAGATTTATCAGAAACAAGATCGTTATCAGTTTTCTAGTTATCCTTATCAGTCTTCTTGTCATCATTTGGAAAACGATGATTCATTTGCCTCTTCATCATTTTTGCGCGATCTTCTTTAATCGTTTTCTTATCTCCTCTTTTCCTACCATTTCTCCAGTTTTGAATTAAAAAAGTATTTTATACTGTTCCTTGTAATTTACTGCAAAACGCTCAGAATTTATAAGACGATATTGAATGATAATTTGATATTATGTTAGAAACTGTCATTTCAGAAGAAAATGGAAAACTCATAACGGGCGAAAAACAATTTTTATTATCTGGAAGATGCTGATCAGAATGATGAATTTCGTAACAAGCTATGTTTTTAAGCAGCTAAATAGCATCTTAAACCAGTACGTTGGTTTTTATGATTGCCTCTACTTGTCCAGGCAATTATCATTTTTCCTAGGTTCATCTTTCAGTGATCATGAGATAGTCGCAATTATTAGAAAAGTCTCCCAAAGAATAAAACCATGAATAATTGTGTCAAGACCTCTTATCAAGTCCTATCGTCAGACTGTACACAAAAGTTTTGAGTCCATCTCGTTGGGAATGATGTTCTGAAACAAGCTAACATAAAGGAATGTTGGATTATCTAAGGATTATCTAAAGATTGTTCTCGTTGTAAGTTGGCAACAAAACGGGACAAGACCTTCCTTGGCTGGACAGCAAAATAAGAAAGCAATTTTAAATAAAGGGGTCAATTTTAAATAATTTAAGGCTGAGCTAAACAAGCCGGAAAAGTACATCAATGGTCAAGGTACCGATTTTAACAAACAGTGTCACAATTTTGATAAGGATTTGGAAATTAGAGAAAATTAATTTAAGGAATTTTTTCGAAGAAATTGAGTTTCAATTACATCCATTAAGGAAATCTCTCCTCTCAAATGCATTTTCAGTTACATTAATTAAGGAATGTTTTTTGCTTAATTTTTCTTTTGAGGATTGATCTTACAGAGGCTCTCTTAAGGAAATATCACATTCTGAATGATATTAGCCTCAAATTTAGCCAATCACGCGTCCTGCTGGAGTTAATATGTCTGTATTTCAAAACACACCATAGAAATTTGAAGAGAAATAACACGTGCGACTTATCTCTCAAATTTTGAACAAAAAATGTTTGTTCTTAAAAACTGCAACAAAAGAGTTCAATAAAGAAGAGGAAGAAGATGATGAATGTGAAGACTGTTAGACTTATGAACAACTTAAAATCTTAAAGTGAAAATGAGTTTACTTTAAATTGAAGATAGGCTGTTTTTGTTTTAATTCTCTTTCCTATATCCATTGTATAAACATACAAAAATTAAGAAATCGTAAATTAGGGTTGTCAAAAATAAGGCATGAGAAGGATATCCAAATTCTAAGGTTTGGTTCTTTTAAGGAATGTTCATAATAAAGTCGCACCCATAATTTCGTGTAATAAGTTATTCCTTGATCTTCTCCACAGTTTGAAATGTCATAGAGATACAGTTTGAGACGTTTTTAAATTTAAATGGCTCGTTTTCCATTAATTTGCTTCCTCCTTTCCGGAAATTAATAAGCTTTATTTCTCTCTGGTTTAAAAAATACCTGGATCCTTGACCGTTTGTTCGCCCCTCAATTAGCTTCAAACTTCTATAAAATAATCATCAGATTTTTATTCAGATCTTCAATTAAAATGGGTATCGCGTTTAGGGCTGCAGAGATCGTTGTCCTAACCACAGCAACTTTTTAAGATTAGATCTTCTGAGTTGCAATCTGTGCAATAATAAGAAATTCTGTGCACTAAAATGCAGGTTTCCAAACATGTCGGCGCAACAACAGCCCAATCTACCCATGCTTGCCGCACAAAGGCTCGCTAGCACCCTTTTCTCCTTAATAATACCAGATGTACTTTTTCAACATAGCAATTCGCAAAATCAGATCAAAGCTTTCATTTTAATCCATGAGCAACTGTCAGTGTAGAAAAGTGGTTAAGTGGATATGGAAGGTGTCCTATGTCCAGTTATTAACTGGTTAGCAGTGCTTTAAAACTTTATAACATTCAGCTTTGACTATACACCATGTTCTTGTTAAAAGTTAACTTGTGAATAAAGAACATTTAACTTTGCAATCAAAAGAGAATTTACTTTGAGCAAATAAATTAGACATTGGTAGACTACAACCCTTCAATTCATAGAGCGAAAACTGTCCTGTTTAGTCTTCGTTTTTCATGTGTTGAGAATTGTCCGATCAACCGTCGGCACCAAAAATCTCTTAATTACATTACTATTCTTTTATAGAAATAGCCTTTACAATAAACGAGGTCAAACTGCTGAAAGCTAAAAGCAAATATAGAATAAAGGCCAAATACTGACTTTGGCAAAAGTTTCTATTTTAGTTTTGCTTATAATTCGTGAACTTCAAAAACATCAAAAATTTGGCAATCCAACAAAATATAATAATTTTCAGCCTTCCAATCGATTTGCCTCCTGTCTCGTGCCAATAAAAACAGTTACAACCATAGACAGGGGCCGTCATAAAGTGAGGCAAGGGACGTGAGAGGTGTGACACTCTCTGGAGAAAAATTCTGTTTCGAAAACGAGAATGATTCCACCATCTATGGGTACTTCGTCGGCAAATCCTGACTTTAAGGCAGGGATGGGGAACTAATTTGGAGAGTGGGCCAGAACCTTCAAGCCTTTTTTAAGCTGGCCAAAGGTAAAAAGAAAAACAAGCACGATAGTTTAATAAGATGATAATAGAGAAAGTAAATTTTCATTTTAATTAAATTACACTACGATTACAAACCTCAAAACAGCCAAAGTTGATAGTGGGTTTGGAGAAACCATCCTAGCAAAGATCTATAGAATTATCCACCAATCAACGTTTAGCATTGGCAATTTAGCTCAGACCATTCACGTAAATACTAATTCATCCTCTTTGTCGGAAAATGGGACCTAGAAACCTCCTAGAATACAATAGCTAGCAACAGCCCTGGCCATAGCTTACAACTAGAAGCCAATTAATGACAAAATCCAAAGATACTAATTTGCAACTTGAAAACATTAATCACAAAGAATCTTTTAAAGATACTCAACAATTCTCGTGCTATGATTTCTTCTTCACTTCAGTGTCCTCAGAGTATGTGTTGATAGCTTTAATTTCTTTTGGGAATGGAGACCGTGGAAGTCATCCTCTGAATTCATCGTTTTATGTCCCATAATATATGTTCTTTACTTTCGGCAATCGGATATCTTTCTTACTTTTAAGGTCAAAGTTAATATCATTTTTAATGAAAACTCATTTCAGCAGAGCTACATTTCGATTGTTTTTAGATTTGAATATTTCAATTATCAAAAACTGCCAAATTGCACTGATGAACTGTTAAAATTTTCTAAAAAATTTCTCCATGATACATCGTTTTCGTGAGACGCATACAGTTATTGCGTCCTATCACAATCCATTCTAATGAATCCGATTCTCTTGAAACTTCAGATTGTGTCTTAACCATACCATACTATAAGCTTCGGAATTTTTCCTGCTTTCGATTCACAGACAATTTTACTCATGGTGTTCTTAAGTGTTATTTGACAGTATGTGTAGACTCAAGATTAAAAGTTTTAAAAATATTGGGGCAAAAATTAAGATACTTTAACTTGTCATAAGCGATTATTCGCAAACAGTGAAAATCAAGCAATGTAGCCTTTGGATGGTGAAATATGGTTCGTCAAGCAGCTTATCAAAAGCTCATTGTTTGAAATATGTATTAATTATGCATATGTACATATAAAGGAATTTTTACTAAAAGCATATTGCCAATGCTTTTCCAGTTAATATCAGAAAAATATTGAACACAAAACAATGCCATTTCAGTAGCAAGAATACTTAGTTTTCTTTTCTAAAATTGTGCTAAGAAGCTTTTGGGTCTGAGAAAACGTAATGCTGTTAAATTCAGGTCATATGGATTAATGCATTAAGAATATGAAGGAATCTCATAAAACAGATACACTTGTTTGGTCACACGCAGCGAAGAAGTCAAAACAGGCCAAAAATGGTGGAAGTGCGTGTAATCTTTTTGACCCGAACGCTTTTAATATAGCTCAATACTGGAAACCAGTACACTAAAATAAGGCAAATAAGCACTCTCTAGCTTTCTTTTTGTTCTGCAGTTTCAAACAAATCCAAAACTGAATGCCAAGTTGGATAATTTTTGCTTTCAGAATTCTTACGAAGCTTAGCAAAAATTCGTGCCATTTTCATCTGACCTGTTGGAATCGAGGGTATTTCATTTTCTTCATTACCTCGTTACCAATACGTTTAAAAAGTAGCTTCAGAGGAGCCGTATTTTTAAGCTCAGTGTTGTTCGAATTTGGTCGCCAGAACCTAATTGAGTAATGCAACTGTGTATACAGCATTGCAATTGTCGAAGAAAGAAGTTGGTTAGACAAAATCAAAACCTGCCTTTCTATTGAAAAACAGTGATTTCATTAAAACAGCATGATCAATTTAGAAATCCACCATTACTAATCCTCTAAAATAAGGTTTCTCTTATTTTCGTAAAAGGACAATTTTATGTCAAGTCTGAAAATAGGCATGTACTCTACCACCTTGAAAGCAGTATAAAGTAACATAGTCACTTAAAAAATATAAATCTATTGTAATATTGAGAATCGCGGTTGCAATACACTCTAAATTTGATATGATGTCATTTAAATGTCAAAAAATTAGTGTGGTGCATATTAGTTTCTGTTCATTTAGATCCTGTCTTTCGCAGTCGTTGCCAGGGGTGTCGCGACCGGGGTAGTGTGAGAGGTGTCACACCCTCCCCCCAAAAGTATCTCAATAGAAAATTTCAGGTAAAATCTGCTTGGTGGAAAAAACGCATTACGTATTTCAGAGACCTTCATGTCATAAAATCAATAAAGGATCAAGCAAAGGTAGTTGCTCCGTTTGTTAAATATGACATTCCTTGATATGAATGAAGGTAAGCAAACTAATTATTTGAAGCATTGAATATTTCTTGTTGTCACTAAATCCAAAAATACAGACCCTCTTTAGGTAAAATTGTGATTTGTGTTCATTTCTGCTAATGTTTCTCGATAGAGGCGTCAACCGCAATTCACTATGAGCTCCAGATTTTCTTAACATTCAAAAGGCATGCAAAGATAGAAAGAGGTATCTAAATTGGCAACCAGTGCTGCTTGTTACCTGGCTTCAGAAGTAACTGACAACATGGTATTTTCAAGACCACGGCAAAATTATACCAGTTGTTTTATCTGCTGTTCAATTTGTTTGCGAAAATAAAAGAATTTTCGGTAGAATTAGAAGGATTGCTTTAGCAAAATTTACTCAAAAGAGTGCATTTTCGAGGGAACTGGAAGCATCAAAATTCAAAAATTTCCTTCTCCTTCGGCGGCAACCATGGTACCGCCTCAGGTAGTAACTTTTTCCTTTGCCTGTCCCTTAATAGAGAGTTAACAAAAATATTAGGAAAGTTCTTTATTATCATATAAAAATGAAAGTTGCGAATTATATACAGAGTTAGATTGACAATATGTATTGCAGAGGTTTGTGACATCAACTAAAGAATTTCAGGCAAAAGCTTTTTAATCAGGTAAAATTGTAGTTCACACCCCACCCCCTCCCCCCCCCCAATAAGGCTTGCTTCGCTACGGCCCTGGCGTTGCAAAGAATACGATTAGTATACGTGACCTAGAGACCAGTTGATCACCGATCTCCTTAAGATTAAGGCGAATGTTGACATGAGAAAGGTCGGCAACTAGATCAAGGAACTGCAATTCGTTTTAATAGAATGAGACCAGAGGATTTCAGGTGAGAGGATAATCTGTAAAACTGAAAAATGCATAGCTAGTTACTAATGTTGCTTACTCATAAGATATTGAAGCTTACTCAAGCATCCCCAGAGATATGGAAGCTGCTTTGTTGTCAATATGCCTTTAACTACAGCATTTAAAATATAAGAAGAAGGATACAGGAGATCGATGATCTAAATGTGTCCAGTGATCTTGTATAAGTTCAGATGACATTTTCTAAATCCTGCAAACGCATAGCTTACTGCTAAAAGTTATATCATCGATAAGTTGTCAAGTTACTGTAAATAGTTGTCACAACTACAAAAGTCTAATTCAGTTTAATGTCTAAGGACCAGACAGCACTACAATCAAATCTACAAGTGCACAACTATGGAAAGGTGCCTTTAAAGAAAGAAGAAGATCTGATCTGGATTTTTCATGCTTTTATTTCATATTTTGCTAATGGTTCACAAATCCATAGGCGTACGGGACGGGACTGGGGGGGGGGGGTGAAAGGGGGGGGGGTGAAAGGGGGGGGGCTTTAGTCCCCCTAGATTCGGGCAGCTGATTTTTTCGGGCAAAATTCGAGCAGAAACCTTCTCCAATAACGTATAAGAAAAACTACATTTTAAACATGTTTAAAATATCTCTGAGATGAAAAAATCAAGTGGTCATAATCGTGAGAGCTTTTGGAAGCAATGGAATAATCTATTGGGTAAAAAACACAAAAAGTGACAAGAACAGCAACACCCCTTAAAGTGCTTGAAAAGATTATCAAAGAAGTAAAAGATAACGGCTGTAATGCTGTCATAATTGATGAAACATCTGACTTTCCTCAGCACGAATAAATGTCAGTTTGTGTCATTTTTGCACTGAAAGGTGTCCGAAAGGAAGTTTTTGCTAAATTTTACATAATTTAGCCTTCAGCAATTGTAAAAATTCGGCTTAAAAGCGTATGTAGAAACTTGTTGGCAAATGCTTCTACGCTCGAAATGAGCGGCAAAGCTGAGGGCTTGGCAAAGCGAATGGAGGACTGTTCTCCGCTGAGCATCTATGTCCACTGCCTTTGTCATTAGTTGAATCTTGCAGAAAGTGAGTGAATCGGAAATGGACTTGGTGTTGTTCAAGGTCTCTAAAATTTCATTGAGGCCAACACCAAAAGACATGTAATTTCAAGAGAAAAGTTGTACATGAACCTTCATATAGGAAGACAGGACACTTATTTTCTTTGCAAGGATAAAGACCCCGACACCCATCTAGAAAGCAAAACTCTGTTCAATTGTTTTTACAATGTAATGGATAAAAATTTGGAAGAAATCTATGCGCTATCTAGTGATAGTGACTATCGCATTTTATGTGTTTTTGCGTAACGGAAGCATCTAGGGGCCCTAAGCAAAATACTGCTACGAGACTTCTATTCACAGACAGCAAGAAGATCACATTAAATGGTGTAAAGCATGTCACACACAATAGAAAAAGATAAAAATGAGAATTATTTTCTCGTTTGCTAGGGATAACCGAGCTTTAGAGCTTCAGTTGAGGAAATTTCAAAGGTTTCAAAAGTTATTTGAACTCAAGCGAAGCTTTAAAGATCAGGACGTAAAACACCTTGGGCCCCTTTATGTTTGGGGCCCTTGCTTATCAAACTAAGGCAATGTTTTCAACCACTGTGTCACAACACACTAGCGTGCCTTGAGGTATTGCCTAGTGCGCCGTGGAAAATTCTCTGATTTCTCTTAGTTGGTCTATCAAATTGGAAAAAAATAACAACTATCCGCAAATAAGGTGTCGTGGATAGAAAATGTTGAAAAACGCTGAATCAAGGTGCCCTAAACTGTGTTACGCCACTGGCCCGTGATTAGGGAATGCAAGCGTGAATGCTAACCCTTCGACAGAAATCATCGTAAGGCTCTGCCTCTTCTAAAGAAAGATTATTAAAGAGTTTCTGACCTCCTAAAAATGGAACACAAACTGTTCAATAATCACATGGCAGGTAGGCAAAAAAGTGTGTGAATTGCTGAAAATGATTTGCTGAATTGCTGAAATTATTTGGTCGCTGTTGTGGAAGAGATTCGCTTATTTTGATGAAAATCTGTGAAGTTTTAAAAATGCTTATTAGTTAGCATTACTTTGATTACGTTGCATTTTAATCATTTCTTGACTAATGCTAAAAGCTCGCATGTGTTTAAGTATACTCCTTAAAATTTTGGACGTTATTATTTTGCGGGCAAAAAAATTCAGCCTATGCACATGCACATGCACAAATCTGATGACAAATAGACGTGCTACAGAGCTGGCAAAAAACGAGCTGATAAGAATGGACATGCAACCTAGAATTCATTTTGAATGATTGAATACGGTAAAAGATAGAGCTTGTTGGGAGGTACATGAAGGATGCATTCCTCTATACAAAAACATTGGCTTTGCAGAAACATCTAATTTCTCATATTCTCCTATTCTCATTAGCATTTGAGGATGAGAATTGCATAGGAGCAGCGCCGCAACATTGCGAAGTATGATGACTCAGCCCCAATCGCATAAAAATCAACTAAGATTTGAGACTAAGATTCCTTGCAATTCTACTCTGGAAAAATTTCATTACACTTAAACAAACCAAAAGCTGATAAGAATCAGATAGCAAATATTGTGTTATTATCAAATGGTTTGGCTAATATATATCAACTTGATGTAACCGGTGTTAATAAAAGGCGATCTTCAATCTAGAGTGTTCTCTAGTGTTGGTATATACTAGATTACCAATAATAATCAGGATTTGAGATACGAGCTGAAATATTCTGATGACAAGATACATATCTACGAGCTAAGATTTGACTTTACTAGCTTGTTGACGAACGAAACTGTTAGGGGTTGTAGATTTTGGCCATACTAGTGGCAAATAATATCGTTATGTAAATACTGATGGAGATTCATGATGGCTTAAATCCTTCCTTTTCTTTTTTTTTCTACATCGATTTTTGCCCCCAGCACAAAAAAGGTCTTACGAGCCGATTCACTAGTAACCGTATTAGTAAATGCATCGGAAAATATAGACAATACTAAATACCGTCCTCGCAGGTGCTCTACATTAATGTAAATGAATAGGTCTGCAGTTATGCACAGATCTGTTTATTTCATAGAGGGAGTAACCATGGAGTTCTTCAATTCAGACTTCTAAAAAAGCAGGCAATTAAAGCGGATATTGCTGGTCTTCGACGAAAAAATCAATTCGCACAAAATCATCTTATACAAGCATGTGTCTAGACTGCTTCTTCTTCAAATACTGCCATTACAAGTAAGGAGTAATCTTCAGATTATTTTTATCTCGCTCGAGTCTAAATAACAATCATATCTCGGTTAGAGATAACGGGTGCCAGCAGTAAAGCCAGCGGTCTTTATGATTTATCAGTTGTTTCCAGTGTGAGGCTGCAAGGCTCGTTATATCTTGAACCTGCGAAAGAGGCTCTACAAATGTTTCGATCGTTGAATCAACAAGAGGCGTAAGAGTAGTCCTTCTTGTTTCCTTTAAACCATCGAATTGCAAAAATTGTCCTTTACTAGTTGAGATATCAGTGCCATTTTCAGAGTCAGTTTCCTCTCTTGTCTCATCTGCTCTGTTAGGCTCTAAAACAACAACACTTTCTTCACTGTTGCTCAATACAATAGAAGGTCTCTTTATTGTCAGTTCTACCTTCTCCGCTTTACTCATCTTCAGCCCAAGAATTTTGCCCAGACTTTTCCTTCTGGATTGGCCCCACCACTTTTTATCTTGGTTTATATCGATATCAACTATAGACTCTTTTGCTGCACTTTGTAAGCTTGTTAAAGATACAGAGCGATGTTTGTTCAACGCATTTTCATCCCCTACTTCGCTAAATGGATTAGAAGTAAGGTCTGGACTTGAGTTATTTAACATGATGTCTATAAAATCGTCATTTTGTATAAACCTGTGCAAATTTCTATCAGATCCGCTGATTCTACTGCACGTGATTTCACAAGAAGTCTGCTGTTGCGTTGTCTTGAGGCCACTCTGCAAAGATTCTGTACCGTCCTCATCTGATCCCTAAAGGCAACAAGCATAAGGTTTTCATTAAATGGTTAAGAGGCTTACAGCTTGAAGCCCAAGCATTTTAATCTTTAACAGTTACTTTCTAGCATATCCACCATTTCATAACGTTGCAGTTTTGTATTTCTTTTCAAATGCTGTACACAAAAGATCATATAAAATATAAATTTGAAGGCTAAAGTTTTAACTTTTGATGAGAATTAAGAGTTTACTATGATTAAGCTCAAATTTGCAGGGCTTGCTATATCCACTTTCAATCATGAATATTTGTCGAGAATATAAGCTAAATATAATTGAATTCAAGTATGAACGTTTCATTCCATAAAACAAATGAAATGCTGAAAATGTCATTTTTAGTGGTCACATTTTAAGAGACAATAACCAGGGGTCCCTCACACACTTAAAGACTCCCTGTCAGTAACAATCAGGCTTGTTTAAACTAATTAATAAATTGTATTAGTTTTTATATTAGTATTAGTTATAACACTCAATTGAAAACAAGACTTTTACAAGATGCATGGAATTAGATATTCCCTCCCTTATATTTTGCAAGAATGTGAAATAAAAATAGCTAGGATATAAACCAGTTTATGCCAGTAATACATACAACTTGATCAAGCCAGTCCAACATCTGGATGTTAGCTGATCCAAGAAATTCCCTCTTTTTACATCGGTTCATAGTCCTAACGTCATGCGTGACACTTAATTGCAGTTTCATGTTGGAAAGCCGCTCTTCATTGACACCATCATAAACATACTGCTCGTCAAAGACTGGGTTGATCGATTTGCGGATTCGGGTAGTCTTACAGGAGACTTCACGACTGTCCGAAACAAGCTTGCTATAATGAAAAAACAATATAAAATGCAGAACAACGACAGCTTTTAAGCATTTCCACAGCCATTGTACGTATAATTATTTCCCAATTGAAAACAGTTTTCATGTCTCCTCAGTAACTATGCATGTTTTATGTCGATTGAGGTGTTTTCTCATGTTGATATCTCTGGTTAAGATTTCATTATTAAATTTGCTATTAATACACAAAATGATACAAAAATTTTGCCTTGAAAGATTTTGGCCAAAAGTACGACTTTGATTAAAAAAAAGCTGCCTAAACATTGAGAGAAACTGCTCTTATTCAGCGTATACCAATGATTTTGCTGATCTCACACAAAACACAGTTTCGATTAAGAACTTTTCATTTCCAGAAGATCAAGAAGCATGCCAGTGGTAACATAGGAAGCTAGAATACATGCTTACCATTTAATTTGAGGGTCAGGAGCTGTGCCAGCAATCCGAAGTGGAAGCCGTTTTGCTTGGTGAATGTGAACGCTCAAGTAGCCATTTTTGCTTTCTGTTAGAGTCTTTTTGAGTCTGTTTCTTTTATTGTATTCACTTGGCTTTTCCTTAGTGAACATCAGCCCGAGAAGAAGTAGGCTTCTTCCACGTGTAAAGGCTGGCCTCTAAAATTTAAAGAACGTTTTTAGCATAACATAAAGAAGAACTTTTGATGATTTAATATGACATAAAGTTCAAACTGCATTTGATGTTAAACCGTTGCTGAAACAAATAAACTGAAGTATAACTGTGCCAGTTTTGGAAAATTGAAAATAAAACAATATACTGTAAAATTCCCTATTTCTGGAGTGCGGCATTGAAGCATTCACTCTCAATTTTACGGCTTGGATTTTTTTCTTTATTTTTATGAGAGTTAATACACTCTCACAGCACAAGACAATGCATTCATAAAGAATAATTCAAGAAAAAAATTTACGTTCTAGACAGCAAAAAAGCGAGCTGTTAAATTTAAAATGATGCAAAATCATATTTCACTATAAAAACAAAGTAAAGCAGATGGTGTATCTACCTGTAACCGTATGTTTATATCTAATGGACAATCAATCTTTTTACCAGCTGTTGACTGCAAAAATAGCTTTGTAAAGCGACCAGGCTTTTCTGCAGATATAACAATCTTTACAGTAAGAACTTTGGAGCCTCCGAAGTCGGATATCCTCAAAAGATTCATATCTAAAAGATATTATAAAACGGTTATAAATGAGATCATAATTTGTATCCTATATTTGACTTTATTTCTAGCAAGAAAAATTTTGAAAATTAGATAACTATGATATCTTGGTAAATTACCGTTACAGATTGCGTTTAAGCTGCCCTCTTATATGGTCCGCGCTGGAGCATCTGTGTCCAAAGAGCCTATAAGGTCTTTTTAGATCTCCATAAAACAAAAGTAGTCGAGGACACAAAAATAACTTCCCCTGTAATTAACGACAGTAGTATAAGCATTTGTGCTCTTTGTCTTTTACTTTCACACAAGTACTTAGAAGACTCGAGAAGTTGGTTTTATCCCTCACCCCCCCCCCCCCCCCCCCCCGTAAAAATAAGTATGGTACTAGTATATATGGAGCCTGAAATTGGTTTGATGACATGGCCATAATAAATTGGCTGTTTTACAGAAAATTCGACATATTTTGAAACTTTGTTTCATTATAACTTGTTTCAATTTTTTGGCAACAAGTTTTCCTATACGGCTTAAAGAGTGCCACTGGGAAGGACAACAAGTTATAAAGAACTTCTTTGTCTGGACGATTTTATAATCATGCTGATAAACAATGTTTGAATTTCAGTCACCTTCGTTGATTTCTATTTCCAATCTCTTATCTTCTTCGTTTGTCAGGTCAAGGATGACCTTGCCAGAGCCTGTTTTAACGACTTCCAGTTTTATTTGAATGGCGTCTAAAACCAGGCCAGAGGCTGCGAAGTCAAATTTCCAAGACACTGAAGCAATTTTGAAATTTTCCTGGCGATCAAGGTAGAGCTAAGAGAAATAATGAAACATAAAATGTTAAAACTTAAATAGAGCTTAAAGAAAAGGGAAAGTGTTTTTGGCTTGAGCCATATAAATTGTATGAAAAGTATTTTTCCATGTGACAGCTGACAATCTGCTCTAGTAAATACAGGCGTTTTCCTAAAAAAAATTTATTCCATTAAAAAGGGAGTACTTCCAATTCCTTCTTTCACCTCACTCAACGGAGGCTATCTAGAATAAATTAGCAGATATGGTTTTCTATAACAAAGTGGTAATGTTTAAAGCTAAAATATTTGCCTTCCTTAAGACTGACAATACAACGATCTGACACAAACTTTTTTACATCTTCATGCCTTTCTCATAATCAAAAACAACATCACTTCCTCTGTTCTTTGAGCCACTCCCTCAGCCGTATTATTATTTACTGTCATCCATGTTTGATGTCACAGAAATACCATTGAAATGCTTGCCACCTTGCTCCCTTGCCCCGCCTCCTTTACTTGCCCTATCTCGTTACCCCGCCCCAACTCGCTCCTTTGCCCCGCCTCATTCTCTTGCCCAACCTCGTTCCCTGCCCCACCTCAGCCAGAGTTAAGTTAATAAGATCATCAGAACAGAACGATCTAGCAGTCACGGGTAAGTTTCCGTCGAAATGACGTTGCTAACAATAACTGCAATCTGGCCTTAGTAAAGCAGCTGATAAAACTTGGATCACTGTAAGTTCAGTGAAGAGAATTTTGAAGAATCGTTTTCTTGTATCGTCCTTCGCGTACCAACTGCTACCCAAAAATTCTGGCTTGGGTCATAAATCTACTTGATAAAACTTGTTGAAAAGCAAATAAATTGAGTTAACCTCATCGTGAATTTCATCTCTGTACTTTTGTATGCCCTCGCAACCATAAAGAACACTCTCCCAGTTTGTTGTTGTATTTTTGCTTCTTGGATTCAGAGTATCTTCATAGTCCCTGAAGTAGGTGTCATTCACCATGGAGTACCGCAGCCGTAGTCTAAAACCATCAAAAGATAGCCAGTTATTAAATCTTTACATAAATAAAAGCGTCCTTAGACTTTACAAATTTTGTGCAAAACCCTCAGCCATGACGTCCATCCCCGGCATATACGTTCCTGGCTGGAAGCCGGCAAAGCACAAAATTCAGGACTACATCAATCAGCATTATATAGCTGAAATTATTATTTTGACAGATCATACAATTTATCTTATCTTAAGGAATTGTAAACTATCATAATCTTTGAAGCCATCAACTGGTCAAAATGTTTTGTGAACCAAGAATTATTACCTGCCGCAGATTATCTCATTGAGGCTTGGTAGAAAAATGTATTGTTTCTGTTTCTCTGCCTAAAAACGAAGCAAATACGAATGTAAACAACTTTCTAGAAATAAAGGCTTAGAGTAAGATGTAAAGAAAAGCATTACAGGCTTCAACTGCTTTGGAGTTCGGGAATATTTGAGTGGGGGCTGAGCAGCCACAGGCAGATTTTAATGCAGCAATAAAAAGAATGTGCTATCCTTTTAGGAATTGGCAAATCCAAAAGGTGGTTTTAGTACAGCAGGCGCGGATCCAGCCTGAATTCTGACCTATGCAATCGAAGGTTGTTAGAAAGAGAAGCCACGCCCTTTTGTGTTGGGAACGCCCAAACTTTTCTCAATAAAATTTGTACCTCTGATTTTGAATAGGGGATTCAAGAAAGGGATTCTAAGGAAACGACTCGCAAAGAAAAGACTAAGTTTATCTGCTTTTCGAAGGTAAGAGGTATTAAAAAAACCTACTCCGGTAGGATTCGAACCAGGGCCTTCCACTTTTCAAACACAAGACCACAGAACAGACGTTCCTTCCTTAGCAGATTAGCAAGGGGTGAAGCAGCAACTGTCAATTGCCATTTCATTGGCTGTAACAAACCACTGCATAGGTCCGCTGTAAACAATTGCATAGGTCAACTCTGATTTCTATTGGTTGGCAAAACCGTTTCAGACAGAGGCAAGCTTGGCTTCTGATTTGCTAAATCAAATCTCACTTATGCTCCCACCAAAGATTGCAGAGGTGAACTACATTCTGATTGGCTTACAAAACGTTTGTAGAGGTCAAGCAAGCTGTGATTGGCTCTCAAGGGAGAAACAAATTTCTGGATTCAGAAAATATGGACCAGATAAATGCCTAGAATCGCCACTCGACTATTCTGTGCATAGGCCGAAAGATAGTCAGCAAAGTATATGCCCTGCTGTCTTCTGCATGTTGCTGGTATCAACGGGGGCAGATCTGGGGCAGACGTTGCTGAAGAATTTGCCAAAGATTAAAAATTTTGACAGTTTCTATTTTATTTTGTTGTTGTGAAAATCTGACTTATGCTTCTGCATAGGTTGCTGTAGTCTGGATCTGCCTCTGTACAGAGTCCAGAAAAGTTGCAAACCTTTCTCCAGCCAAGAAAATCTTATTATAAAACTGTCCCCTTTTATATTGGGTTTGTAATGGGCGTGGTCAGAAAACGTGTTACTCGACTAGTCTTGATCTCCTATTCTGGCAAGTCTGTTTCTTCAAAACTTTGCTAAAATTTTTAGCTTTTTTGCAATTTCAGATATTTTCAAAGAAAGAAAGTAAAATGCTTATGTCAATTCATAACAAAAGTGTGTCATTATCCAACTATACAATTATTTAAGTTTGAGTTTTATTATGCTTTTTTTTCAATATTTTATGGTTGTATTTTGAAAACCGAAGGCAATGCAAAATTCTCAGCTTTCACAAGTTTTTAAAGTTTTGGCCACCTCCCTCAATTTCTCTTTGTTTCTACGACCTTCCTCCGGCCAGTGGCCGTGGGTCGAGATGTTTTCCCAACTTTGTTTTAGCGTCTGAGATTCTCTACCCTTTTGACGAGTTCCCCTTTGGTTGCTGAGATTGAATGCTATCATTGACATTTTGGAAATGAAAAAACTCTTTTTTAAAGAAATATTTCATTTCGAATATGGAGCGATCGCGGGAAAGTCGGCGCCTGCATATCGAATGGCAGTGTGGCCTCTCTTCATAGATTATTTTTAGATACTTCTACTAGCCAGCGGCGTAGCCAGAGTTGGAAGATTGGAGAGGCAAAGAGAAGTCTGCCAGAGGCGATCCGGAAAAAATCTTGCTGACCACACTCTTTTAGAATTTGGGAAAATGCTGCATCTTGTAAAGCGCGTTTAAAGAAGGTATGGGTTTGTTTTTCGTGGTAATGTTTGGCTAATCGAACACTATATGGCTGACCCCATTCTTGAACATTCTATTTTTTACACAATTCCCCTAACGTTTATATTCTGGGGGCAAGGAGGCTCTATGTGAAAAAGATAATTTTTTATCGTTGTAAGCAAATATCTATTACAATCGTTTGATGATACAAAACTCAATAATGGCTTTGAAAAGAGCTAGCATTTGAGTATACTGAAGCTTTTCGTTTGACACTCTACGCTTGGAGATATATAGCTATACCCAGTTGTGGATCAAAATAGGCCAATCAAAAACGCGGGCACATGACTGTTGAGGTTGCCCAATCAGTGCCGCTTGCCTATTGCAAATGTTACCAATGGAGTCCTTAGGTGAAGATGAACTATTTCTGTCTACACAAAAGTAGTTTTTCATGTTTTTATAGATAGATTCCAAAACTGCTAGATGGAATGATGATCGGGCTTTGCCAAAACATAAACAAAACAAACAGGGAGGAGCTTTTTGCTGAATTCGAAATTTTACACGCTCAACTTGCCAAGCATTTGTTGAAAAACCCAGATTGTGAAAAATTCCAGGAATATTATCTTTAACCAGCACATCCTAATCCGTATCAGTAATTGAAGATTTGGATATTAAAGGTTTTCAAATAATGGTTTTCAATCTTCGCTTTTGTTCTTGAGTGTAATCTTTTACAAGAGTTCCTTTTTCTTTGACATAAGGGATCTAGAACTGAGGAGAAAGCTCCTCCCCAGTAAATCAAACTATAGTTAATATTACAAGAGATCAATTCATAACAGGTGCTTTGCGTGGTTTCCTTTCATGTTAAACTTTTTGTCAATTAATGCTCCATGGTATTTTATGCCTTTTGATTCCCGTATGCTTTCACTTTTAATATTTACATGAAATGTTTTACGAAGCATTTTCTCTCTGGGTTTAAGAAGCATGAAGTTCGTTTTGTATGTATGAAGATTTAGCTTATTTGCAATTAACCAACCAGCTATTTCAGATAGTTCAGAATGTGATCAGTAAATCTGTTTCTGTATTATTATGGGAGTTTCTGCATTTTTAAGTGATTGTTTTTAAGTGGCACCTCCAAATTTTTGTTTGTTTGCACTCTCGTCAGTACGTTGGCTAGCAAAATTTCTCAAAGCCTGGCGATCTACCTAGGTATTTCCGTTGCTTCATATTTATGGAATTTATCTAAGGAAAATAATGCAAAGAATTGAAGGTAACAGCGTGTCGGTTTTATCAAGCTCTCCTTCTAAGATCGTCTTAATTTTACAATTCGATGCACTCTCTTAAAAAATATTTGAATAAAATGGCTAGTTATGTCCACGTTTTAAAAATTTTCTAAAAACAAGTGGTATTAAAAAAATTCCTTTGAGCAAAAACTCGCTTCACATAAATCAAAGTTATTCGCTCCCAAAAGTTCTGCAATGGAGGTTGAAATCTCAGCAAAAATTGCTTTATTTGTAAATAAACAGCGAAACAACTGTTAAATTACATAGCCGTCCGTGTCCTGTTTTTGTGATGTTCACCCTAGGTGTCATTTGTAACCTTCAGGTGTTACAAACAGATAATACGCATTTGAAGCCCAAATTCCCAACTTTTCTTTGAAATTGAACCGTCGAATTTGATTTGCAGTTTGATCGAACAACGTTACTTTTATTTGCCGTGGAAAGAAGACCGGCTTAGCCATGTTAAATGGGCCTAAATAGACTTATGGCAATTTTAGCTTGTAACACTTTCAAACTAAGTCATATGCTGCATTCAGAAAAGCTTCTTATTTTTTTATCACCGAGCTGTTGATAGGAGTTGAATGCCAATGCCAGATGAGTTTTTAAATCCCCAGAACGAAACAAGAAAGGTTTTGTAAGAGTTACGTCATACTTTAAGTGTGATTAGAACAGATTTTGCAGGCAATTTATGTGAGCAATGCAGACATCGCGATTTTTCCGCTGCACAAACAAATCGATCAACGGGAACATAACCGTTTTTTACAATCAAAATGGTACTTCGAACAAGCTAGTTACTTGCATCAGGGCTGTTTATGCCTAACCGAAAAGAAATGGGCGATAACAAAACAGAATGAATGGAACCGAAAAAGGAAACGAAAATTCTAGGTATTCTCCAAGAAAGAGTTTGCTATAAAAATTTCAAAAATAAAAAACCTTTGACATTTTGTCACGTTAATCGTGACACGATTATTGCCATTAACCAAGAACTGTTTTAGCTGATATTTATCGCGAGTACAGCGATTAACTGTTCGCCTTGATTGCGGCAATCGTGCAGTGGAAACCAGGCTTCAAGGCATATGACTAATAACGACAGCCCATGAACCTAACGGTGGCGTAGGCGTACACAAGCATCCAAGAGCTACTGCTTGTTAGCTTTCTATCACAAAGAGAATAGATTCGTTTGATTTCAACGAGAACGATGACAGTTTTCTTTGTTTTAAAGCAATTTCTTTTGAAATTAAGACAATTCTCAATAGCCTTTCGTTTTTTTCAATAAAATGCAGAGGAATCCCAGGAGTGAATTCAAAATTTTAATGGATATCTTGAAGAAATAGGGCAAAAGTGGAAAATTGTTGTGCTTATTTCTACCCATAGGATCACAAACGCTTCATGTACTTTTCAATTGGTTTTCTAGTAATAAATGGCTCGAGTTATGATACATACGGAGTAGAATGAAGTTAAATCGATGGTGATGACTTTTTTCGAACAGCCTATCAACAAGCTTATCGTTATTGACCCGAGAGTTATTAAATTTCAGTTATTTAACTCCCTTTTCATGATCGGCCTCAGTTCGTTTCTTTGACATTGTATCAACATTTAGAAAGTAATTCTACATACCTTCAACCATGATAGTTTTCGTTTTGTTAATCCGTTCATAACTCTTGCACGAGGTTGAAATGCAAGCACACCTACATTTTCCCGAGCATCGAGCAGAAAGCTAATTTATAATTAGCAAATCACACCACAGCAATAATTTTAAATTTTTGTTTCATAATTTCGCTTCATCTGCAAGACGGATTGAATCCTCCTTCACTAAGATAGCACCATGAATTGCATTGTTGTTAGGCCAAGAAGCGACCTTATGGCGTATTCCCACAGAAATTTGAGATTTTGATGCCTGAAAAATCTCATCGTCATTAAACAAAAAAAGATTATCCGTGCTTTCTCTTACAGATCCCAGTTCTACTATTACATAAATCCGCAAATTCCGGGAGCTCATAAACAAATGAATTGATCTTGCGAGACTCCCTATCTGGATGTCATAGGAATCAGGGTCTAAAAAATCCTTTCACCACAAACAAATTGAGTTTTGTTTGAAGCGATTTTATAAATTTATGTTCGGGAGCGGAACAAAAGAGCAGCTACATTCCACAGCAAGCTGCTAGATTTAGATATTCGATGAAACGAGGTCAACAGCGTGAACGAGGTCAACCGTCAGGCAAAAGTGATCAAAGGGTCTAAATTTACAATCGCGAATCATTGATGCAAAAGTGTCGGAGGAGTGGAGAAAAAGAGTCGCTCATGGTATTTATAAATATACAGATGAAGCGGATAAATTCCAATTGTTAGCAAACTCGCACTAAGTCTCAAGGATTGTGATACACAAATGTAATGCAACGATGAAAGAATGACTTTTCTCAGTTGTAAGAAAACCTGCATGGATTTTTAAGCTATCTCAGTTTGATGGCAAAGTTATAAGGTTGCGAAGAACGCTCAATTGGTGATCTATTGCTTTGTTTCTTCAGCTGCAGATTTGGCTTAGCTTCTTCTACCAACTAATGCCATGAAACTACTGCAAATAAGCCATCTTGCAATGAAGAACACAATTTCTCTCTCAATTTGCTACGAAATTATATACTGCCTACTGCCATATTCTAAAATATCTTAAAATGTAAAAGCCGAACGGTATCTGATAATTTTGAATTGCCTTTTTAGGAAGTTTTCAATTAAATCACATAGTTATGCCTCCAAATAGCAAAGAAAGCCTAAAAAATCGCCTGAAGGTTGAAACTGATATCCAATTTGAGAGCAATGATTTCAACAATTAGACTAAATTTGTTGAACATGATCAATTTTTGCAACTGAAAAAAGGTCGCCGTACGGTTGTTTGACTATGATAGAGCATGCATGTGGGCAACAGGTTGCAACCGGAGAGGCTTTTAAACTTTCTATTGTAGCAAGAATAAATGTTATTGGGCATGCGTCTTATGGTTTGAAAACTTCACCTGAGTTTTGTAAATAAGAAGTCAATGTGCTGCTTATCCAGCTGCCTTTAAGAACAACACAATTTGTGAAAATTGAGAGCAGCAGTCAGAAGCTCACAACAATCGAAAGCACTGTTTAGATTCTTTTAGCTTGATTCAATGACTTACTCGCTTTTGTCTTTACGAATAGGACTTTTCAGAAGGTACAGGATAAATTTGCAAAGTTATATAGTCTTTTTGTTAAAAATAACTCACCATACCATCATGAACTGACCTAAACATAAGTAAAAAAGAAGTGGAAGCGAAAAAGCTGTTAACATCGACAAAGCTAACTTCCTTAAATTATCCAATTCTCACTCATTGAGAGAAAATCTGACCTGTAGTCAATCAGAGGCTTGTTATGACAGCCATTTGCTCATTGCATTATAACGAAGATATCGGAACCGTCTTTTTGCAGCTAGATGCTATAAATATTTTAATGTGCCTAATTTGTTGCTCTGACATGTTTTGAGCACATTAGAACACCTAAAGCTAATTGCCTTTATGCTTGTTTCTTTTCCCTTCTGCTTAGAGGGTTTTTTTATTTAAAAGGTTCTATAAGAGTTTTGAAAAGTATAGCTGCTCTGATTTGCAAGAATTTGAGTGATTTTGAATGCTGCAGAATTCAACTGAAGAGGGCAAATTGTATTCTTTGGAAGTGCAATCGAAACTGTCTTTTCAGTAGAGTATAATATTATATATCTAAGATTATAAATCATCTAAGAGGCATAATATTAAATTCAACTAGGGTGATCCCAGTTTTATCAATTGTAGATAGTGCTGCACAAAAATTTCATTTGCATTTCGCAAGAACATCACAACAGCATTTCAAAATTTAGAAGTCAAAAAAGTAGTCACATAAAAATGGAAGATAAAGAGATTTCTCGTGAAGAAAATTTATCAAAGATTTTGTGCAACGCTTAACTGTGCGCTATCTGAATAAACTTTTAATGAAACATCACTGAAAAATAACGCTCATACTCTACGGTAGCTAAAATGTTAGGAAAAATCGAAGGAAATTGTTTGTATCCTGGCTGCTGTATCTTGACTTATCAATAAAGCAAAAACAACCTCTTGTAAGAAAACAACAACGACTCTTGATGAAGTCGTTTGCCAGAATTTATCTGAAATTAGATAAGGCGATTTACTGAAGAAAACTCGTAACAAACCTTTAAGGCGTTCGAATAACCATTGTCGATTGGCATAACTGTGTTTCATTTGCAGCATCAAATGTATTCTGCCTGATTCTGTCTGAGAATAAGCTGGAGAGAAAAAGTCTTGGACGTAGATAAACAACTCAAGCGATATACTCGAATTAGCATTATCTACAATGGCAACAACAGTACTGAAACGTTTTCAAGGGAAATCTAAGAGGCAAAGCGATTGTGATCTCATTTATCGTATCTGTTGTACTGCGCTTTGCAAAAGACGTAATTTGCAGGTGTGTGCTTCGCTCCAACCGACATCAACTTGTGAGCACCTGCTAAACACAACGCCAACGTTGGAAGAAACCATATCCAAGTAAACATTACGTCACAACTCATTAGAGTCAACACTTCTTCATAAAGAGAATAATCCGCTTTTTGCAAGAGGAAGTTATGTAAAAGGCCAAAGAGGAAGTGGGTTTGATGCAACTTGCATTGAACATGTTTGTTTCGTTATCAGCATGTTTAAGTTTTCAAGAGATGCAATTTTGATTTTAAATAACTGGGGTTTGTATGACGAAGATCAAGACTGCCTCAACATTAGTCTCCTAGAGCATTAGTCTTCTATCACTTGAAACAGTAACAGTCATTATGCCAGGAATTGGTACATTGGGGCATGAGTTGCACGTGTGTCCATGTTGTCAGCAGATTGCAATACAGAAGTAATATTGCAATGATTAAGCTCAACCTTTAACCCATGGTATTGCACATTACTCATCAAACAGAAAACCTCTGTTAGAAATAGACAGCAACTAGGGTTAATGAATTATTTGAAAATTTTGAAAAAAGTTGCTAGCCTCGTTTCCATGGCTATCTCGATATCAGTAACAAATTGAAGTTTTTTAAGAAAACCAGCTGTACATTTATTTATATCAACTCTGAAACCGATTCCGCATGAATCTGTGTTTGAAGTTCTTCTAACTTTTAACAGATTCAAACGCTCTATTTCTAGATTGTCCTATTAATTTGAAGCTTGTGAAAAACAATAGGACTGCTAATGATTGTTTTTTGCTTACTTGACTAATTTAAGTAATTTATATTAAATTCACTTTTTTGTTCTAAAGCAAGATGTTGAAGCTCTCATCATGGTGGAAAGCTTTGTCAATATTTGAAAGCGTGGAAATAGAATTCTTTCCAAAACTGGCGGCAGCATATTCAGTCTGCTTGTCAGAAATAATTGAACTTTGTAAACAAAAATCAATAAGCAATGAGATTGCTGAAATAAATTTCGTCCACATACAAGAATCTTTAAAGAGCATATACATGATTGTATAACTAACTGTTACTTAGGGTGGATGTAGAAAACAAACTTTTGCCAAATAACCTGTCTTTGTCCTCATTTAACAATAAAGATTCGTTTAGGATTCATTTAACGGGAAGCTTTAAAATATTTTCTAGGCAAAAGGTATGTTGCAGTGATAAAAACATGAATCTGTGAAGCAACTGTGCAGCCGGAGCTCTTTGGACAGAGGATCCTTTGATAAAAAACACTTTTCCTTGACAAAGGATCTTCCCTTACAATGGACGTTTTACAACGAAGGAAGGCAAAGGTGTGTATGGTTTCAACAGATGCACTGGTATTCGAAAATGTTGGTAGTAATATAGGTGAAAAAGGTGTAACACATTGATAAATTTATGGCTTTGCATCTTTAATTGACTGGTGTAGTGGGTCTAATGGAGGCTTAGCATTCAACTAAGATGTTATAAGTATGCAATTTACTTGAGTTAAGATCAGACTTAGGGCGGTATACTCGAAAATAAATCTGATGAAAGTCAGTTCTTGTAAAAATCAAAAACTCAAGCAATTGAACTCGAAACAACAACAAATATGAGAAATGACCATTAGTTCGTTATCACAAAATGCAGAAATGGGATGTAAGGAGTAGCTGCTCACATGATGGCTTATTAAATTGTACAGCAGGTACGCAAAAACAGATAAAGAATTTGAATAAAGGGATTAGTCCAAAGATAATATCACCGAGATGAAATAATTTGAAAGAAAGAACGACCTATCAAAATGACTAATATTTTTAACATTTGAGGACTATGTTAATCTTACTTTCAAAAATGGCAGCTCATAAAAATGCGAAGGTTTTAAGAACTTACAAGAATTTATATCTATGGTGTTTTCATCCCTGTTGCTTGTTTTTCACGCTTATGTTGCCTCAAATTTCAACGAGCGAAAAATGATTGCGATCTTGAACGCACCTTGCGATTAAGGATTCTGATTTGCAAAGAAATAGAAATCAATAATTAATGGTGATGTTGATAACACCCTTCCAAACTTAATAATGGCTCTCCTTACGCATCGCTGTTGGTAAATTTTTAACCGTTCGTTTTCGAGAGGCAAAAATGGTAAAAATCTAAACTGTAGAATGACTAGTGATGGCAAGTCACGTATTATATCGAGCAAAGTTATAAAATAAATGTTGCCGGGTGTATGAAGAAATATAATAAGCAGATAAAGTGCTTTAATACCTGAAACTTATATTTCTCACAGCCATGGATTTTATCAGGCCCATCAGTATAAAATTATGTAGAAAAAGAAAGCAAATGGGGACTGTATAAATAAAACCGTATAAATATATTACGTATGGATATATTATTTATACGTATTAGTAAAATGCTAAGACACACACAAAATAAAGAAAACTAAGAAGAATTCAACACGTAAAGAAAAGTAATTCGAATCGCCCAAAAGCAAAATAAGATGCCTAAATGACGACAAAGCGAACACTACAGTAGTGGTACCCACCTTTGGAAAGAACTTGCAGCAAACCAAAGTTAGAAAGAATCTCGACTTTGTTTGGCCTGTATACTATACCAAATAGAGTTTCATACAAGCATACTTCTACAACCGTAGAATCTATCCAGACACTCGCGAGCAGGTCCTGCTATGCGATATCAAATCTGTGTATTGTAAAGATTTTAACAGATTAACTATTAAGCATAGAAAGTAGCATTAGCTGACTGTCAGATTACCAAAGCTCTTTCATTTGGCCGTTCATGAAAGCATCCTAGTCAATCGGTTCCTTGCTAATATTCCTCTTAACAAGGGCAGTGCTTTAAGAAAGACCGTAGCCAGTCAATAAATCTATATTTTGTTTTTGCTTCAGAGCTAAATGGAACATTGATCAGATAGCACCGTGTTGAAGTGACTATTAACGCCGTGCTTTAAAGTGGTTGTATAAAAACGAAAAGGATTCATCCACAGACTTCTGGTATCGCGTGTAAGAAAACTGTAATAGAATTGGACCAACAGCAAAAAGATTTAACAGTTTGTCATGCCATGGCAGGCTAAAATAGGGTAGCACTGGGTATAACCCAGTAATATGAAAAGCTTCGTTCCATCTTTTATTTACTTCCGTTCCAATATTTAGTCCTAACTTTTGACAGGTGTTTTTTCTTAAAATTATCATGGTTGAAAAAGTTGTTAAGAATAAATCCTGTTGAGTTTTGAGGAAAAGGAATAAAGGAAGCATTTTAATACTTCAAACAGGGCTTTTATTTTTGAAGGCATTTCTGAGATCACAAGCAATGTTTTCAATTATCGTTTTGAAGAGGATTTTGAAGAGGATTCTCCTTGGCGAAAATCGATTTGCTTTCTTTATGAAAGACTTTCTAAGAACAAACTAGTATAAGTTTGAAATTGGAATTTTTTGTAATTATTGGCTCCTAAAAACAACATTATATTTCAATAAATGTTTGTATTTCATTTAAAAGCTGAAATACAACCTAATTATGGAAAGTGAAAGGCCAAGAATTGATAAACAGCTTCATTTTCGAAACATCATCAAAGAATGGGTAAAATCTCTTATTCAAGGTGAGTCTAAATTGGTCATTGAAGGTCGAAAAACAGGCTGGTAGACAGCGTGGTTTCATTTATTCCGTAGAATAAAGGAAGTCTTTGGACAACCACAAGACATACCTTTTCTTAAATGTATTGTTATGGAAATTAGTAATTTTCAAAATGTACAAGGAAACCAACTAGAGGAGATTTTCCTTTTAGTTTTTGGATCAATATCTTGACCTAGTTGATGGTGATTTTGTTTGCTTGGATTTATTTGGCTAGATGAAAACTGTTTCGTTCCTATTTGCCATCATAAGTACAGCCGCATTTAGATAAAAAATTTCATCCATTCCCTTATTCACCTTTCCATATGAAATAGAACCTTTTATTTCAGCTGGTACCGCCTTTGCAGGTATCTTCGAAAGAGCATCCCCTAAAGCCGAGGAAAATTTGATGAAGGCTCTCCTTCAAATGAGCACTCCAAATACACTGATGGTTTTCTGAGAAAGGAGGATCCTTGTGTTGCTTGTTATATCTTAATAATCTTAAGAACAACATAGGGTTTATTTTTTTGTTTTTGGCGTTTACCGTTGAAAACTATTGCTGAATGGTGATCAAGAAATGCATATTTACAGATATGTTCGGTTACATGCGAGTTGAATGAGCACAGAGCAAACAAAATTATTTGAACTAAACCTTTTACTCTTTATAGCTTTATATGTGTGTAATCTAAAAATTCCATGAATCAGCGCCGCCACGATTGAGAACCCTTCAAAATGATCAAGCAAGCAAGGTATATGTCGACGCTATATGAATTCAAAGTTGTGGGAACATATTCGTAGTCTCTTTTGCAGATCATTTGAAACGAGTTATTGCGAGGCTAGACGTTGATAAACAACAGATGACATTAAATGGTGTAAGAAGGTTAGCTGGTCTATCCCTGGGATAACTCTGTTGGTAAAGATAACTTTAGAAAGCAATAATCCCATTGAACAGCGAGATTTTCAGGTTATTAGTCAGGCAACATGCATGTCACTTGACTTCATTCGGTCATGGCTATTTAGGGCCTGTTTATATGAGGCGGGCCAGCCCGCCTGACCGAGCTGGCTCGCCTAAGCGGGATTAATTTTAATTGCGTTTATATGAGGCAGAGTTCATCTCGGCAAAGCGGGTTGGCCTCGTATTGATTCAACTGATAGACTCAAGTTGATATCAATTTTTGGCGCGCTTGTTTTGTTTTTGATGAAAGAAGTTTTCAAGCACTATCCAAGCACCACACAAAATATCGAGAAACAAAACGATTATTGTTCTTTGGATTTTAAAGTTAACTGGATTACTTTCGATGATTTCCCAAAACTGGAAGATGATTTTTTCCCAGTTACATGGCTTGATGCTGTTGTGGATTGCCTTGCAACGACACATACAAGAGTTGATGATTGCAGTGGAGCAACGAAAAAGAA